>NW_026000075.1:8963917-9003611 GCF_001458135.2 Marmota marmota marmota
AAGGAAGGAAGGGAGGGTGGGTGGGTAAGTGGATAAAGAAGTAAAGCTTCAATCAACAAAACAACAAAGTTCATTTTTGCAAATTGCATTTTATGTTGGTACAACCAATGAAAGAAAAGGGCAACATAATGTGTGGCCAAAGAGCTTAAAATAAATACATATATGACTGGCTGAACATCCAAGTCCTTGAAAACACTGTTACCACTATTGGTATTTAATTTTAAATTCTTCCTCTGCAAACTGGTCACTGCTCAGGATTTTCAACCTGCACCATTCAGAAATATACGAGTATAATAACCAATGAAAATAACTCAATCATAAACAATATCATAAATTAAGTTAAAGTATTGAAGATAAGTGAAGACCCTTACATAAAGTGTTCTATAGGAAACAAACAAGACTTAGATATTTAAGAAAACTAGAAACTCTTCTGTATCTTGTAATATGCAGGGTTTTCATCGATGAGAAGACACTCATCCCTGCCTATTGAAATTATAAAACTACTGAATTGATGCAGAACTAGACACTCGAACCATGAATACTTGAGCAAAGCTACAGAAATATTTCAAGCCTACTTTGATACAATGTATCTATGATATCACTCACCACTCTTTAAATTTCTAAATAGCAAACTAGAAAAAGATTAAGACCTCACCTTTACCCAAGACATATGAACTTGATTTACAGAAAATTAATGTATTTTATATTCTGTGATTAGCATAAATGTGAAATTATGATTTCACAGAAGTTAGAATAATAATAGCTTCTACCAAAGAGGAAAAAACTTTTTTTTCTCAATATGGTTGGAATATACAACATCAAATAATCATAAAAGAGAAGGTATTCCAAAATATTTTTTAAATATTTTAGAATAAAGAAAGTGTGATATATTTTTATTTGTCCAAAAAAATTGATAGATTATACCTCTTGAATCTATATATCTGTAACTTTTGAGAACAATTAATATTAAAAAAATAAAAACTTTTGAGGTCAAATTATGCTTTTTAAGCAAATTCTGTTAATGAAAATATCATAGATATAGACATTTACTAAATGACACGGCAATTTTACTCTGAACACTATAATAAAATTGGAGCAAATAACATTAAATTGAAAGGTTAGCACATTAGTTTTTTGTTTTAAGTTTATTACATAAAATAACATGCCTACCTCAGACTACCTAGAAAGACATTTTATAAATAATATTTCTCTATACTTTTCTTCAAAACTGAGGATCTGTATGTTGTATTTATTTTGTAGTTCCTTGGGGAACAGTATGCATTATTAAACTGAACTATGTCATTTTATGAAATCAATGTATGTTTTTCTAAATAATCCAATCAAAAAACATTGAGAACATATTTCTAATTATTATGGGACCAAAAAAAAAAAAAAAGCCTGCACAACAATAGCAAACAATCATTTCTCAAAGCCAGTCCAAACACATAATCAAGGAGAGAATATAAAATTGATTCTAAGGTCACCGCAAACCTCCAGCAATTTTATAGCATTGTAAAAAAGAAAAGTAGAAGAAGGAAAAATTCACCCAGGGACCAACTTTTTTTCCTAAGGCCTTGCCATTGTTACCTTTCACAGTCCTATAAAGCCAAACCAGGCAGTACATTCTCCAACAATGTGAGTGATTTCATTACCTTTTAGGTTCACATTTAAAAATCTTCCATAGCTATTCTTTGTCACATAGCTTGTGAATATTTATACAACTCATTAGAACTATAAAAAATATTGGTTCATAAAGATCAACAAACATAGAAGGAGTGAAACAAAGCCAAGCAAAACAAAATAAGTCAATAATAAATCAAAAACCATTGCATACTTCATGTATTAAATGTGAAAACAAAAAAGAAATTTCTTACCAAGCACCCCAAGCCGATAGTTGACAGTGATGACGATCACATTGCCATAGCTCGCCAGCACACTCCCATCGTATAAATTTCCAGTACCTTCCATGTATGAGCCACCATGGATATACACCATCACTGGCTTGGGACCTCCACTGTCCCGTATATCTGAAAAACAAACGGTTGGCAATTGTTCTTACCCTCAAAAAAACACAAATAACGAAGCACAGAGTACATTTTTTATTTTAGGGGCAGAAGGCATGATTTTAATATAGGTCTTTAAATTGCTGGTTTTTTAAAAGTGTTTCTTAAGCAGCTCATGTTAAGAACCATGGAGCAAGAGAGCAATTGTTTTCTATCTGAAATTTAGTTTACAAATTATAAACTAAATTAAAAACTTGAACAAATTGAAAGTGGTATGAATTTTAATGCATTTTAATTGATTCTGGAAGTGACAGTAAAACCCAAAGAAATAACCAATTGATAATGGCTCTTGGGCTACTTTTTAAAACTGATCTCATATGGAATTTATGAACCATAAGCTAAGGATGATGGTATCATTATTACTGTGAATAAACAATTTTTTTCATTTTTTATTTACTGTAGACCTTTGTATCAAATGCAGTATGATTACATTAAGTCATTTATGCTTCCATTTGTGGACATTATTATAGTATTATACTATTCATTGCAAGAAGTTTCATTTTACTCTTTGCATAGTATTAAACAAATGTTTTGGCAGTGAAGTCATATGCATCTGAGCTTCTGTCACTGTTGTATTTAGGGGGAATGCCATTTAAACGATTTTTTTTTTTTTAGGAAGTTCTGACCATTCACTCATTCCACCTAACCTGAACCTTTGGGAGAACAGAACAATAAAATGATAATTTTCGTCTCTTTCTGTAGCTAACATACTCTTCTTATCCCTACTTTGGTGCTCAATTTTAATCATGTAACCTTGAAATAGGAGAAAGCTAAATTTGAGTGTAAAGTGACAAAATTTATGGTGAGCTTAAAGTGATTTCTATAACTTTGAATTTTGTCCAAGAATGTTTACTTTTCTAAAATGCATTTCTCACAATTGTGTAATTCTCAATAAGGTTATACGAATAACATATAAGGGAAATGTAAGAGAATTTTAATTAATATTATACATGCACTAATTTCTATAGGAAAAAGCTAACATATTATGGTTTTATTATGTAGATTAAAATGTGATTTTGAATATATATATATATATATATAAACAAAACATTATTATTACATAGTAGCCCATGAGGTCTAATATCCAAAATTAAAATTATATCAAGTATATTATCTCTATTTTTATATCAATATTAAGGGTATCATTTAAGATTATGGTTTTGTTCCTTTGCTTCTAAAAAAAAGTTTTAATCAAATTAAATTCTCCTACAACTTCACATTTGAGGCACTAGTTTTCAGAATGAACTAACATGATACAAATTCATTGAAAGAACTGGTGATTATTTAGAGATTGGCTTACATTTCTTGTGAAAAATAATGACTAATTTGAATCCTTCCATTTTTCTACCATAATAGTAAAACGATTTCTATAAATGAAAAGTCACTTAGGAGCAGAATTTTAGCTCAACTTGTTTGTCCAGATTTTCAAGTTGGGGAAATGTCTCATGGCAGAACTTAGAGACTTAATTTTTTTAAAAAGACTATTTTAAATTGACTTAAAATCAGTGGGAAAATTTACCTTCCCACTCCTTTCCCCAAAGATGCACTTGAGAAGAATGTTTTGTTTTTAAGTAGTGAAAGGAAGATATTTTGATATCAAAATCATCGTCTAGATACAACTACATTTAAGAGGGAAAACCTGGATTTATTTTCTCTAGGAATCCTTGGGAGAGAAAATGGTATTCATTCCTATGTAAAGAATTGGGGGCTTGTGTTGTGGAGAAATTAGATTTACACCAAGGACATAATCCTTTTGAAATTGCTAAACTACAAACCTTAAATGCCTACTTTATACATACAGTTTTAGCTTCTTATTTTTCTACAGTGGTTGGCACTGAAGAAGCAATAATAAATTATTAAACTGAAATCATTAACTGACTGTTCACAGCAGACGTTGTACTCTGCTAATTGTATGCTTGGAGGTAGCACAGAGGGAGGCTGTTTCAGAATTCTTCTTTAATTAAAATTACATAGAATTACAAAGCACCAACTGTGAACAGTAATGAAATCTTGGTAGAACCATCCAGTTCACCTGGAAAACAATACAGAGAAGACTTGCCACATTTTATACCTAATAACTGAATGAAGTGGACATTGTTAGGAAGCATTGAAAACATGACAAAAGATTTTAGAAGCTATTTTAAGAAGGATCTCTTTATTTTTACTTAAAAATTAGACTTGAAAGGATTACAGATAGCTTGGATTAATTTTAATTTTCAACTTGTCTTTTCAAACTTTTCAAAGATTTCAGCCTTGCCCAATAATTTATATATAGAGTAGTTCTTTTCTAGAAAGTTCTATAAAATTCTAATGCTGGGTTCTGAAAAATACTTCTTTATGCTTGAAGTAACTTTGAAGTTAATACTTTAAGGAATATTAATTACTAAAACAAATAAAAGTCTTAGACATTAGAATCTTTAATATTGCTAATAAAATTTGGGGAAACATCAGAATTCTGAAAGAGCTTCTCATACAAAATAATTGTAATTCTTTAATAGTGTTTTATCAGAATGATCCATCTCAGACTTTACTTCTTTGCATAATTGATTTTTTTATGTTAATAGAAAATGTAAACAGTCCAAATTATAACTATTTTCTTTTAAAAAAACTAGATTATTTATAAATGAAATCGATATATCAGATAGCATACCATTGAATATTTTAATAATATTTCAAGTAATTTCTAATATTTAATATTTGTAATATTTTATCATATTTTTAATAATCAAATTTCAGGGGTACATTTTTCTTCAGTGGGAGTATATTCAATGGACTTAAGTAATTTGTATTGAACTTATTAGAGCCAAATCATCCTTGCAGACCATGTCTCTTGTGTAACTCCTTTAAATGAGGTGCAACATGTGAGCTATATATTGTACTTAAGATCCCTTATTTGCCTAAACAGTTGCTACTAAAATCATCAGAACATTCTCAGAGATCTTCAAACACTAGCTCAGTTTCAGTACATTATAAATGTTCATCAAGCATTTTCTGTTTTTGCAATTTTTAAAAAGCTTGCTAACTACATATGGCTTTGAAAGGAGTGAAATGTTATTGGAAAAATACTACCTGAATAATTATTTTCTTCTAAATTTTTAATAAAGTATTTTAATTTTTCAAATTAATAAAATAACAAACTTGGAATCTGAGTATATATCATGATTTTAAACTTAGGAACTATTTCATCTTTCCATAAATCAAAATTTTATATCACTTTAATAAGCATCAATAGATCTAGGAGTGTTTAGTGGGAATTTATTTGTGCCTGACAAACAGGATTTGGGATCACAGATCCCTGTAATGATTCTAGTAAATAATTATTAGTCACATAACTCCTTAAATATGTTTACTGGTTTCCTTCTTCTTAAAGGACTCACAAAGTGGTTAATTGACCATATTTTAGAGTTTGGAGAATTTAATGGTTTTAAACTTTTGAAGCATGGCCTCAGCTAAATCTTTCTCCAACATATAAAGGGACATTTCACAACATTTTGTGCTTTCTACTCATTTTTATGGAATTTGATTATAATTCAGAACTGCCAAAATAATAACAGTTGGTTGAATTTGTGCGTGTTAACCTGGATATAACACAAAGTACATTTTCAGTTTTAAAAGTATACAAAAATCTATGAAGCAAGTTTAAGAAAGCTCTCAATAGAATATAAAATTGCATTTGGATATTGAAATGTTAATATTAAGATATTCTTAGCATGATTAACATACTTTTAAAGTCTCCCAAATTCCTAAATGAATTGGAGGAAATCTGGGATGTTGCTTTTAACTATTTTTATCACTTCAGTTCTTTGTAAACTATGGAAATTGCCTATAAAATATACAGCTCTTTTGGTTATTATAAACCATAC
Organism: Marmota marmota marmota; assembly: GCF_001458135.2. Taxonomy (NCBI): domain Eukaryota; kingdom Metazoa; phylum Chordata; class Mammalia; order Rodentia; family Sciuridae; genus Marmota; species Marmota marmota. The sequence goes on from NW_026000075.1 coordinate 8,969,844, forward strand.
GTGAAAAATGATACAATTGTGCTTGGTTTAGAGACAGCGAAAGGGCATTGGCTCACGAGATTAGAGTAAGAGCAGTCCACTGAGAAGTCTTCTGAGAGCATCAGTGACCCAGGAGCAAATTGTGGACATAAGAGGTTAGTCTCAGAATGCAGTGGCTGATACTGTACCTTGAAATCAGGTAAAACTATTAAGGTGTCACAGGTATGGCAAAATAATGGGGGAATTTTCTATAAATGAACAGAAAACCTGACTTCTGAGTGAAGTAAGCAAATAATTCATCAAGTAGTTTCTATTCTTTTATGTCCACTGTTATTGATTCAACTTTTGAAACAACTAAGTCTGAAAACTAGACTCAGTTTTTAGTCCTACCCACATCTACAAAGTGATTCTAAAAGACATTGAATAGAAGATACTCAGAACTTTCCACAATATCTGTTCCTGTAGGATATTAGAATTCATCTTTATTCTCCTCAAAACAAGTATTCAGTAAAACACAGAGGAATAGACTGAACTAGAACTGGCAGCTTTGACATTCTACACTTTTGAACATTTAAGAAAATTTATGGATTGATAACTCTTGTGATGAGTGGCTTAGTACATAACTTCAATACTACCTGCCAATTCAAATAAGAGTTTAGGTTATTTTTAATGGCCAATTTAAAAATGTTAGATGGGCTTCACAATAGATCTATAAAGTAGATTCACATCTATAGGACTTAACTTACTATGGTTGCCCCTAGGTATCTATTTTTAACATGTAAATGCATTACTTGGTGCTGTTTCACCAAAAGAAAAAACGAATCATATTAAATCAGCAACCAAAATATTTTTTAAATAGGGAGGTGATGTATATTATCTTTGTGACTACATTGGAAAGTTATGGACTTTGCAAAGATACACACTAAGAAGTGCTTTATACTCACTTTATTATTTAGATAACAAATGAATAGGTTTTAGAATTTTCAGAGAGCTCAACAAATTCAAAATCTATAAGTGGAGACAGTCTTCATTAGAGCAGGGAGAACAGTAACCTTGCTCTACAAAGTCAAAAAATGTTCTGAATGTTTAAATATATCACATTTCTAACAGTATTTTTTTAAATCACAATTTGTATTTTGATATTATCTTTATTTTAGCCATTTAGCGTTCATAATGATAACTTTTGAGCACGAATAATGATTTATTTAAAATATCAATGACAGCTTTGTGTTTAATCTTTAATTTGCTTCTTGGGTTCATGGTAAATGAATTTTTATTAAATATCATAAATTTCATAACCAAAATAATTCTTAAGGTTATAAAATATTAATAATCAAATGTCATTTTAAGCTTTCAATAATTCACTTCTATAGTTTAATTTCCTACTGTAAAGGGGTTTGTTAAATATGTTAACAATTGATATTGAAAATGAAAAGAGCGCAAATTGTTTAGTAAAGAGTGAGTCACTGGTGAATTCCTTGTAACTTGTTCACCCCTTATTGCTGTAGATTATTTTATTTTGGAAAATCTATCTTATTGTATTAATAATATCTTTGTGAGATTTCAGTTTTAGGCTTCAGGGAATTACTTTTAATCTTGGATTACATTAGTTCCCTCTATTACAGTTATATCTAGGATAGCATTTAAGAAAGAAAAAAAATAAAACAATGAAACCAAAACGAGCTGAAAGAATCAATAAGCTTTTCTAGACACTAAAAATCAGGTACAGGTAGAGTGGAATGAGAAATTTCAGATCAGTCTTTTGAGTACTTGGGTTAAAAACGTAAATCAGAACTGTATGTCTTAAGAAAGCAGGAAGGAGAAAACAATTCTGATATTAACAAAGCAGGAAATATCTTATTGCTCATAGTTGGCAATTCTTTCAAAATCTGAGTAATCTGATTTATTTGCTAATCTACAAAGTATGTCCTTTTGAAATTAACAATCATCAATTTCATCTTTTTTAAATAATATAAACTTCACTAAAAATATTACTATAAGCTCATGGGACTTCAGGGGCTCTACAGTGATTAGGAATTAACCCAAGGGTTGTGTTGTCTTTTCTTACCTACAAAATTTTATTATTTATATTATATCTCAGCAAATCAACAGCCAGTGGTATTCTAAAATGAAAACATATTGCTCAAGAAACACTTTATATCAGCTTTTAACTTTTCTTTTTATTTAGTGTAGGGTTCTTTTTAAACAATGTCAAATGTAAAAAAATGAAACACATTTTGATATTGGCTAAAATAGTTACATAGATTAGAAAACATGCAAAATGGGCACAGAGAGACTACAAGGGAAAGATTGTTAGTTCAAAGAATGTGGACGCATTTGTCAAAACGTGGGATGAAACATATCAAAAGTCAGTTCAAGAAAATAATAAAAAAAAAAAAGCCCCTCTTTTTAAAACATTTTAATGGTTGGCATCAAAATGTAAAACTTAACATTCATTTTTTGAAAAAAATTAAAAATGCATATTTATATGTAACAACAAGCAAGAAGACAAAACACATCAAAAACGGGAATTCAAAACAACTTTTCAAAAAAAGACAAGAAGTAAAAAAATAGAAAGGGGTGGAAAAAGTGATTGAGTCCCTTGTCATGCAAATAGATTTGTTGAAAAAAAATACCTTCATCTTCAGCACCGTCATTATCACCTAAATCATCTGTCTGTTTCTTTGTAAGGGGACCTAGGATTGAGAATGGAGAAATGGAGGGAAAAAAAAAAGACAATTCAAGAATAAACAAGACTGAGGGCAAAAAGTTAAATGTAAGTACTAAAACTCTCAAGGATATTTCAAAAAGAGCGGGGAAGTGGTTACATCATAGTTGATTATCTATTTTGTTTGAGAAAAAAAAAATCCCTTTCCCCAAAATATCTTATAAAAGATTGGCTTGTGAACATATTCAGCATAAAAAATACATTATGATTTGAAAGTCATAAGTCATAAACCACAGAAATGATCTTTAAAAAAATACCCAGTGAATACAAAAAAGTAAACAGTTTTATTAGCTGAAAGAACTCAATTTATTCAGTGTCTTTTCTAATTTAAATTGGTGACAAAAACAAAGAAAGTAGGTCAAGTTCATTCTTTAATTTGGGACAATATAATAACATTAGGGAAAATAGAGATATGAACATTTTAATTTGTTCTTTTTTAGTTTTTTTTTTTTTTCCTTTTTTAAAATAAGAGCATTATCACTTGGGTTACATACACTTTAAATTCATACATTTTAGCTGTGACTTTTTAAAATTACTTCTCAATAACAAATATTTCCCCATAGGTTTTCATTTAAATGTATGCTGTGGATTTAAGACATTTGTCACCTGCACAAATGCATCAACGGATAATCTCATCACAAAAGGTCCCATTGATAGGAGCTGGTGTTTAGCTATTAAGGTAGTTACAAAGTCAGGGCTTATATTTCATAATCACTTTAGTCATATAATGGAATTATGCCCTCTTGCAATTTCATGCCCAGAATGGTTATTTATAATAGGATCATGTTTTAGAAGAATAATTATATTAAAACACTGTGAATGTTTAATAAATGTTTTATTATACTTAACAATGCTAATTTGCTAGAATAAAAGAACACACCAAAGGGGAAGTCAAAGGCCAGATGAAAGTAATTTTAAGTGTCACATAATTGACATACTCAGCACACAAAAAAGCAAGTGAAGCCCCACATTCTCTTTTTTATTTCCACAACCATTTAATCTGTATGACATTTCATAATTCTCATGCCAAAGCAATCACTATGAACACAGGACACTCAAGTTAAAAGACAGCCAACCACATAGCAATAAGCAAGAAAATTTTGTCATGCATAAAATAAGTCATAGAAAAAGGAGGAGAAAAGGACTGAAAGTGATGATTTCAATAACATAAATAGTAAAGAAGCAGGCTTTAAATCTAAGCACACTTCTGAGGGAAGGACTGTTAAACATTTTGAGAAAGACTTCTAAGTCTTTTTTAGAGATTACTTTGCATTATATTTGTAATTCAAAACTAAACCTTCTATAACAACTCTTAAAGAATAAAAACACCATCCAAGAAACAAGGGGGGGAAAAGAGATATAATTATGTTTCATCAGCTCAGAGACAGCCTTGAAAAGTATCAGTGACTAGCAAAGATCAAAAGATTGGAAAAACAGAAATTGATGATATAATTGAAGGGACCATGGTACAGTCAATTGTAATATCATGGTTTCATCATTGCAAATAGAGACATGGGAACTGTACACAAAAAAATTAAGCAATATACTTTTATAATCACACCTTCAAGCAATCATTCCATTGAGAAAACCTAGATGAAAATAATAGTTTATGTTAATTGGCATTCATTTGCAAGCTCATAGATAGCTGCATTTCTTTAATATGACTCCTCTTAAATATAAAAAGCACACTTATCTCATGTTCATGTAACAACAATGCTACACCTGCTAAAAGTATAAATTTTACATTTAAATTTAAAAATTGCTAAATCAGAATACTATATTTAAAATATTTCAAATTTTAAAACACTTGAAAATATTAATGATAGATAATTGTATTCGATTATATTATAAGCTTTTAACTTTTCTGCAACTACCTATTTCCTAGGCTACTGTTAATTATGTTCTTTTGTTGTTGCTGTTGTTATTGCTGCTGTTTGTTTGTTTTGATAAGTAATAGAAATTTAGCACAGTGATATTTATTGTAGCCAAAACCATCATCTATATTCTAATTTCAGTTAAACTGTTTAACTGCTTAGTTCTTGGCTCTTTAAGAAACTAGAAATCTGACCCCCCTCCCCCAATTTTTTTTTTTCTGAATCATCAGTTCACTAATATTTGGGGACAAAACCAATCACAATTAAATAACTCTTCATTTTTCAGGTGGAAGTATATTTCTTCCTCACCTAGGCTATCCAAAGCAATTTACATGGTTTCCAGTAGAAATCATGTAGGTTCTACAGCCACCATGCCAGTGGATTTACATACTTTACATGCTTACAGAATTGTCAGCTCTTAGGCCTATGTGAGAAATAAGAGAATTTCTGTTAAACATAATCTTCCACTTTGCATGTGAACATAATTCTCAGTTGCTCTTTGGCTCTGGGTGGGTTTAAGTTAAGAAGTCATGGGAAAGGAATGATGTTAACAAAGAATTTTTTTATGGATGAAATAGTTGATTGACCTAGCTTTTTGCTATTTTTAGTTTTTATACCCATCCCTACTCAGGAAATGGTGCCTCTTAACTGATGTGGGGGAAAAAAACAGACACAAATATAGATTCAACATAATAAACATATGGAAGCATCATTAACCTAGAGGAGAATTAAGTTGAATTCGCCCAACTAAAGAATTTCATATATTGATGCTAAGTAAACCTTTAGAATGAAATGGTATTGTTACCATAGTATGCATTCCAGCAGTATTTTAGTGATTCGCTGGATTTTCTTAACCTCAAGAGTTTTTTTTTTACACATCTGATTTTTTCAGGTTCCCTGGGAAGAAGAGGATTGATAACAGATTTTGGCAAAAGTGATTATAAAAAGAAAGAAAACAGATTTCCTTTATCTTCATGCCCAAAGGCACTCAGAATAAATATCTAAGAGGGTTTAGGGTTATGAATTGAGAAACTCAATCTTGGTTCATGTGAGGACGCCTGAATGGAGTTAATTCGTGCTTGTGAATTACAGTGACAGATCGTACCTGATCTCCAGACTCCCTATTGCCATGCTGCAAACAGAACAGCCCATCACCTTAGCTTTGCTCCCTTAGTACATCAGCAACTATAGCTCATTTTCCATTTATTCTAAAGTGTTAAAGTACTTAATGATGTTAAAACATTTTTTGTAGTAATTTAAATACAAAGAAAATATCATAAAAATCAGTTGGCATGAATTTTCTTTCAAAAATTAGATAATGACATTTTAGGGATCACATGTCCCTGTAAGTTAAGCAACATGATTTTCCCAAGGGCAAAACATTTATCCTTTGAACAGGTATAGTAGTCATTAACAACATTCCAACCTCAGCTTAGGTTTCTTTTAAACAACAAATAGTGCATTTTCAATACCAGCAGTTTGAAATGGCTATCTTCAAGCATCAAAATATAAAACAAATGAGACCACTAAACCCTGAGTGTAGAAGTGATTTATTTTACCTTGAAACCCGATTGGGTCCTCTCCTCCCTGAGGAACACACACATAACTCTCATTAGAGTTAATAGGAAAGTAGACCTCAAGTCATTTTGAAAGGGAGTGAGAGTAATTACTATATTTTATATCTCCTATAGGCAATAAATAGATTCAGTGGTAAAACAACAGGACTAAGCAAGGTAAAGGGAACTCCTGACCATGAACTTCAAACTCCTTTCATTCCAAAATAGTTCCTTTGTCATTAACATAAGCCGTAATTCAAAGTATTGGCCTTTACAAAGAGCGTGTGATCCATTCTTAGGTTTCAGAATCTGACCATGGTGCCTTTTATTTTTTTTAAAAGAGGAATAAAAATATCAGCATTTCTCTCTAGTTAACTGGAGAATAATTATAAGCTCTGAAATAATTACTATCCACCCATATTAATGCTGCTTTTCATCATTCTCTTTGATGAAGGGCTAATATACTTTAGGTCTTAAATACATTAGAACTGATTATAAATTCCTTCATTATGGGTTCAATTCAGCAGAAATTATCCCTACTTTGTGTCCCATGTATCTGCAAAAGGCAAGTAGGTTGAGGGTATTATTAGCTCTTGACTTAGAAAGCTGGCCATGAGAAATGTGCTTCTATCAAGGGAAAAAAACCTCTGATATTTTTAGGATTATTTAGAGCTCCAGGTTCCAGAAGGTCCCAGCATGATATATGGGAAGCCCTAGCTAATGACCTTGTTCTCCTCTTGCTCCACCCTCTCGACCTCCAAGCCTTTAAGGTAAACTGACAATAAAGAATTCCTCAGGCCATTTCCACAGAATGAGGGGATTTAAAGATATTGCCAAGGTTGTTCTGGAGCAATTGAAGACAGGCTAAATATTTTGAGGGATGTATTCCCCTGAGACAAAAGTTAGTTTACCAAGTTTGTATCAAGGATAAAAATCTATGCTTGTTCCATATGAAGAACAAAGTCAGAATTCAATGCATTTAAAGTAATAACAATTTTCTTCCCAAATGACAAACATTAAAATTTAATGACTTTATAAATTTATATATCATAATGGTTGGTATTATTACAAACCTATTGAGTTTTACCCATTGAAATTTAGTTGATTTTATAAAACTAGAATGAATACACACCTCTTAAAAAAAGGAATGAAAGTGACTAATTTAGAATATTAACAATTTGGTGTTTCTGTATTTGTTTAATAAAAAGTTATTACATTTCTTAAGCAATTAACTCTATGCTCAGATGTAAAGAAATTGTAATAATGTTCTTTTTGGAAAACCTCATTTAAAGAAAGATAATTCTTTGAGCAATATCATAAATTTGAATTACACTAAAATAAAAATATAATGCAAACCATTGTGATGAGACACTGGAAGTAAACTTTGGAATAGTTGATCTTTTCAAGAGAATTCCTATCAGTGGTGGTACCCTGCTTGCAGAGTATCCAGGCATTGTTTGGGTGAGCTTCCTGTTAAGACTGAGGGCTCATGTGTATACATGCTTTGGAAGGGACCACTCTCAAGGGTCTGAAAGCAGCAGGTGTGCTCCATGTTTATCTTTGTATTGAAAGAAAACACCTACATGAACATCAGACATCCATTCCCTTAAGACAGTTCTTCAGAGGCAGAGCCTACCTTACACTACGACTTTGGGGAGAAGGGAAATCTGTTGTTCAAAGTCAGGAAAGGGAGAAAGAAATTTTCTCTTGTCTAGGTTATGGAGAAGAGCTCATTTATATTTATAAGAGAAACACATTTTTCTTCATAAAATTACCTTGATTACAACACTTTGAAGTCAAAAGCCATCCTGTCTAAAATAAAAGTGATAGGATCTGGAAGGGAAAAAAAAATTCAAGTAGATAAAAAGCAAATAAAATAGGTTAACCCCTAATCTAAGCATCAACAGATTTACATAAACTCATTATTTTTTAACACTATATTTGTTTGATTTTTTTAATGAAGATGCAGTATTTCTACCACATGAAGAATATCGGTATAATGTTCCCTTCTCATCTGAAGGAATGCTGACCTATACTGTATTATCCAGAGATGCACTTAGATCAGGCATATGGTAAGGACAGAGGTGTCATAAGATGTCCAGAGCTATCTTATTGAGGAGGGGATTGGAAGGGCATTGACAGTCTGTCCTCCTTCACATGGTTTCAGTTTTCAGTCATCCATCCTTTCAACGAGTATACATGATGCTAGGTGCTCAGAATTTGTGGCAAGCCAACAGACAAGACAGCTGCCCTCGCAAAAAATTGGATCTTGCTGGAGAAACATTAAACAAATAATCACACACAGAAGCATGTAATTACAAATGTGAAAATGTCAAGAAAGAAAAGTCTTGGTGCAGTGAGAAGTCATACAAGGTAACCCCGGGTAGGCCTAGCAGGTCTTTAGCCAGTAGGTGCAATGCAACCTGTGGCTGAAGGAGTCCATCATAAGCAGGCCAAGAGGCTGGGATAGGTAGTGTGGGAAAAGATTTCAGCCAGAAAAATTAGAATGTGGAAAGGCCCTAAAATGATAAGAAGCCTGAAGGTTAAGAGTAGCTGGCATAAGGGGCTAGAACAGAGTACTGGGAGATGAGGATGGACAGCTAGACAGGCATCGGTTGTAGAAGACAGTGCTTCCAGCCTGAAGATTTTTGTCTTAATCCTGAAAGCAATGGGAAGCCATTTGCAGAGTTTAAGCACATACTGATAAACTCTGACCTAGCTGAATCTTAAGCAGAAAAGTCAGAAAGAGGCAAAGTCACTCTGAGAATTATGGCAGGAAATATTTTATACAGAGGCTTACATTATGTTCTCATCAGATAAGAACAGGTTTATTGGAATGAAATCAGATGATGGGAAAGGAACCTAGGAGGAGTCTTATTCCACTTCTGTTTGCAAATAAAATATTACTGAAAAGCAAAACCCAAGACTTGAGCACTTCTGAAATTTTGCAGTTTAAAAGTTTCTGTTAAACATGTGTTTAAATTCACTTGCTTGAGAATTAATTCATCCTCAGGATTCTCACAGTCATACAATAATAAACTGTTCCACAGCTATTTCTATTTAGATCTGTGTCTCCAGATTCTCAATACTCAGGAAAGTTTGTCATCGCCACCTTCAAAGCCAGTTTTACCTCCTGACATAGGGTCTTTTTGGAACCCTTCCCTCTGTCTCCAAACCCAAAATATAGAAATAATCTTTAGCTCTTCCTTCTTTCTCCCTCTGGTTTCTGCTGGATTACATCCAATTTCTAAGAGAAGTCCCATTCCTGTCACTCTCTCAATATTATCTGCTGTTAGCCTCATCTGGGTTCACCATCACCACATACCAGAATGAGTTTAGTAGCCCCTTGATTGCTCTCACCATTGCTCAGACTCTCACCTGTCTCCTAATCCCCATTTTGTATATCACAGTCTTTAGAAGTTGCACTTAACCACAGCGGCAGACCTCAAGAGAAAATTATTAATCATTACACATTAACATCAGCTAAAATGTACACACATTCAATTCCTTCTAAGACTAAAATTAAAATGGCAAGCATTTTAAAGGAATAGGAACTTGCAAGTATGAAGTCTTGCTTAGGCATGATGAATCTTGTGAGTTTCAAAATAGCTCTAAGGAGACAGATGAATACTAAATATGGTTTAACACTGGATTTGACGTTTTGGAAAACCATGAACGAAGCTCAGATATTTTATATCCCAAATGGAAACAAATCATTTAAAATATTTTTAATGAGATGGACATCATTACTCTAAGTACATGTATGAAGACATGAATGGTATGAATATATTTTGTATACAGAGATATGAAAAATTGTGCTCGATATGTGTAACATGAATTGTAATGCATTCTGCTGTCATATATAACAAGTTAGAACAAAAAAAATTTAAAAAATATTTTTAAATGCAGTGAGGACTGGTATTCCTTAAACATGACTTTTGTTGATTCACTACTCTTTAAAATTTTTTACTGTCTCTTTATTCCTGTTGTTCTAGAGTAAATGTCTCAGCCTGACCACACAGCTGCCCTTCCTTGGGCAATCTTACATGGTGAGACTGTGTCCCCTGAGATGACATCCTGAGGGTTTCTGGTCTCTAAACATCTGGTTTCTTCCACCAAACATCTCCATCCACAATGAAGCAGTTTCACTCTTTGTGTTCTGAGTATTTCACCATGGAATGATTCTCTTTTATAACGCAGGTGAAAATTCTGTTGGCTACACAATTTTGTTTTCTCTCTTTCTGCCACGCTCTCACCGGATACAATAAATGTTAAGCATAGACAACCTACTAGAGAAACTTTTGTGAATCCATTGATGATATGACCAAATTCATAGGATGTTAGTGTCACCTACAGATTGACTATTGAGTCCTGCCACATTTCACTGGTGAGGAAACAGAAGTGGAATGTTGAACTGATTTTGCCCGAGACTCACAAGCTAGTTAAAAGCAGACCTAGCTAGATTTTGGCTTTTCTACAATAAGGCACATAGCAGTAAAAGAAAAAGAAAAGGAAGAATTGGGTATAAGGATATCTGATGTAATGTGGCCCTAAACAAAACATAAAACAACACTCTACATAATTGCATTTAGAACTATAAAGTCTTTAGTACTCCTCTAAGCAACATTTTATTTAGATGTGATTAAGGTTAAATTTTAAGTAAAAAGAACTATCTGTTGCAGCACTTTTAAAAGGGAAAAACAAAACAAAACAAAAATTAGAAGATGAATTTGGAAGGACAAAGATCCTGGGATTCAAAGAAAGTAACTAACACCAGTTAGGAGCGATAATTTCTTAGTAGTGCATATTATTAAACTGAATGGTGTTTGGAATAAAACTTGAAAAAATCAAATACATTACCTGATTTAAAAGAAGAACAAGAATAGCTAGGGCTAATACAGCGCTACATGGGCCAATTAAATAGTAAAGTGCTCTGGACAGTTTATCAGGTTATAAATAATTACTGCCCAGAATGTCCAGAGTTCCTAAGCAACTAAACTCAGTGAGACTCTGTCTTTAAATAAAATACAACCACTGTGGCTCAGTGGTTGAGACATCCCAAATTCAATCCCTGGTACTAAAGAAAAAACGAAGTAAAGAGTTAGTATTGGGCATAGCAGGTGGTTCCCAGCACCCAGTCATACTGACAAAGACTGGTGTTCTTTCTAACTAGAGAATTTATGTTTTTAATATAAACATAAATTTATTCCGAAAGAAATGCCCAAACCTAAGTCTAAGGCTCTAGAATATGTTTCCTAAAATACATATTAATACTACTTAATATTTTGCCCGAGTTGTCATGGGTTTATACTCAGATATACATAGTTGTGGATATTGGGGTCTTTGACATACTGGTTGTGTAAACTTGGACATGATTTTTAATTTCACAGAGTATCAAAGGATAGTGCTGTCCCTCCTAAAGACATAACTATATTATTTAATCCTATCGACATAAAAAAGTTCAGTTAAATTTTTGTTTTATCCTTTATCTCTCTTCTGTCCATTGTTTCAAACAAAAACTATAACACACAAACAATCACATTCACTCATACATCTATCAGGATAATATGTGTTGAAAAAAAAGAAATTTAGAATCACATTGTCCCCATTCAGACACCTTCTAGCTACTAGCTTTGGTGGTTTTCTTACCATATTTTTCATAGGTTTTTTTTTTTTTTAATGTAAAGTAGGATTATTCCCACACAACAAAATTCTCATAAGGATGCAAGATCTTGAATGTCAAACACCTAATATCTGCCTGATCTATAGAATACAATGACAGTAATGATATCTATCACTAAATTGTGAATTCCTTAATACACACATTTATTATATAAATAAATAAACTTCCTACTGATTTTATATATTTGATTCAGTCCTCCATTGTTCAGTTCACAGAAGTATTTAGTTTGAGTTGAATACCTCAGTATTCTTTTCAAATTATCTATCACTAAAATGTACTGGCAAAAAAAAAAAAAAAGAATTCACCTTGAAAAGTATTGAAATTTATCTTCTACAAAGTATTCATGGAAGGAAATAGTATGCAAGCTTCATGAATTCTCCTGAGCACAAAGCATCCTATAAGTCATGCAGCAGTAGTTAATTTTAACATCAACAATACTTTCTACTGATGACTTCAAAAGAGATTCTATTAAGGTACTTTTTCACTCAGGAACATTTTTCCTATTATGCACACATGGTTCCATTTTTGGGGGGGAGTATTGTACTGGGGATTCAACTCAGGGACACACAATCATTGAGCCAAATCCCCAGACTTATTCTGTATTTTATTTAGAGACAGGATTTCACTGAGTTGTTTAGTGCCCCGCCATTGCTGAGGCTGGCTTTGAACTCTCAATCCTTCTGCCTCAGCCTCCCTAGCCTCTGGGATTACAGGTATATGCTGCTGTACCTGGCAATTCCATTTTTTTTGACAATAGCAATCTTGCAGAAAAAAAACCTATGTAAATGAGTAATGAATTAATTTTATAGATCTACCACATGATAAATTTCCATATACTTTTAATCATCAGGCTAAGCCAAGAAATATAGCATTGAGATTAAAACTATAAATTCTAATATCTTCTGGTTTCAAATCCTCCTCTGTGATCTTAATTTTTCTATGTCTCCAATTTTTTTAAAAATCAAGATATTAATAATGATACCTTCCTACTAAATCAGAAGAAATACATTAGACAATATACAAAATTGTTTAGAAGCATCTTGGTACAACATGAATAGTCAAGCAAAGTGTTGGCTTTCTCAGGAGGTAGGTGGTAACATCTCCATCTTATGATTAGGGAAGAGAAATTAATGAATATGATTCAATGCTAACTACACAAATTAGATAATCTCATCAAACTTTTATGGTTATTCCAAATTGGAGGAGCCCAGAAAGAATCAAGTGCTTAGAAAGATGACAAATTTGTCTAATATCTCCAATATAATAAAATGGGGGAGTTGGAATGTACATTTAGCTCTGTATCGTTCTGGAATGATTTATCTGCACAAATACACACACACACACACACACACACACATACACACACACAATTAAAACAGTCCTGCTTCTTTATCTGCCTGTTAATAACACAGGTTTTGGAATCAGAAATCTTGATTTTTGCATCCTGGCTATGCCAGTCTACTTGTTGTTAGACTTTTGACAAGTTACCTAACCCTGGCTCTCAATTTATCCATCAGTAAAGTTGGACTAGAAATAACTTCTTCCAATTTGTTTATAAGATAAAAGGCATTGGTGTTTGTGCAACTATTTGAACAGAATTTGGTATACATATTAAAAACACAAATACTTGGAATTATTATTATACTATGGCAAGGGGAAACTAAAAAACAGATTTGTTAACATTAAAACAATTGCAGGAGATAAAATAAATATTTCATGGTGTCTTCAAAACAGTGAAGTTTCCAACTGCATTTAGTAAAAACTTGGCTGGTCAGTTTACTATTTAATATCTAGTTGTTATAAATTTAGAATTCTTTTTTTTCCACAAAATATCATATCTGAGTATAATATTAAAAACCAGAAAATGTAAAAGCAAGAAGTCATAGGAATACATTATTTTCATTGGGACAATATTTATTAGAGAGAGAGTTGAGAGGTTTGGGATAAACTACGATTTCTAATATTTTACCCGGTTAAGATGCAAAATAATTTTGCAGAAAAAAAATTATATTTTGGAAGAAATCATGCTTACAAATAATTTGAATATTAAAATATTTTAGCAATCCTATCACTAATTAACTTTGATATTAATCAGTCAGATTTTTATAATGTGAGATAATATACAAAATGTATTTATGTTCATCAGCCCTGCAAGAAACAGCCACCTGAGTATAGTCCCACCCACAATGCACCTTTGCTTTGTTCAGCTTAAAAACACGCCAGTAGGAAACACGGCCACTAAAAGCTTACCTTCTGTCCTGTGTATGAATTGTGCTTGGGAAACCCATGAGCAAAATTAAGGTATTTGATCTTCAAAATATAAACGTGCCATCTTAAAAGAGGCTTATCTCTCAAGTATTTAATGGTTGCTGGATTACAAGAATCAATATGGGATAAGAAGCCCCATGCTTTATTGATTTCTCTTGCCTTACATTTCCATTCTTCCCTTTAAGCTATTAAAATGTCTCAAATCAAGCTACTTTTTATAAGAGAGACCAGAATAATAATATTTATCAAAGATAACATATTTAATACGAATATTTAGCTACAGGCAGCTAAGATTGCCTTTGAAGAAAAATATCTCTACCAATATAAATGCTTTTTCATTTACTCTCCTATATTTCAAAAATGAAAACATATTTTAAAAATATGAAAATCACATTTGATTTTGGGACAAATTTCACATTTAGATAAAACAGTCATATCCTGAATATCACAGATTTTTAATTTTAATATAGACCACAAGACACAGATGTATTAAAATTTAAAAGCAATAAAAATATGCAATAGACTTTAGGCAAGAGATGTGTTTCAGAAATTTGCATATGAATCAATGTTTGTTAATTTTAAATACACTAAGAGAACTTACAATGTTGAGCACCCTGTGGTGAGTTATTTGGATGAATAAATCCCTTTTTGAAGGAAAAGTTATCAGTATCCAAAGTTACCATCCCTATGCATATTCCTTCTGAATATGAGTGTCTAGTAGTAAAACTCACCTTTTCTGAATCATATTAAGAAATAATATCTAATGTTTTTTGCATATAACTAGCTAGAATTTGTTCATACAATATTACATAATAAAAGTGTTTGATTTATAATTATGAATACTATTTACCTACAGATGCATGTTTGCATATGTGTCATAGGCATCTACACATATAATACCTGGGTTCACTTTATCATTCAGCCTAAGATAATTTTTCACTGAGAATGAAAGATCTTCCACATTATTTTGTTGAAATGAAGTAGAAATTTTTCGATAGACAGCTTAATAATCCTGGGCCTTCTTTGACAAGCAGCAGGGCAGTAAGAAAATTCATAAGAGAATAGAATCTCAGAAAGAAAATTGGTTCAGTATTAAGAATATATGTGTATTTTTTTAAAGAAGTGAGCTGATGAGTTGGGGCTGTAGCTCATTGATAGAGCGCCTGCCTTGCACATGTGATGCACTGGGTTTGATCTGCAGCACCACATAAAAATAAATAAACAAAGATATTTTAAAAAGAAGAAGGAGGAGGAGGAGGAGGAGAAAAAGAAGAAGNTGATTTGAGTTACCTCCCTCGCTGGGTAAGAGGTGCTTAGACACAGCTGTGTTAGAGCTTTCCCCACTCTTTCCCAGGTCCGAGGGCTTGTCAGTGCAGAGGCATGTCTGGCCACTGCCCCAAAGACCCAATCGTCACCCCTGACCTTGGGATGCTGCCCCCCTTAACCTTCATTGGATGGGATTTTCCCTGGAATTTTTTGTTCCCCAATAAAAGTCCACTCCCTGGCGTATTCTCTCTCTCTCTCTCTAGTCTCTTCTGTAAACCTCGCTACCACATTAGGTGGCTGGAGGCCGGAGCTAGGAGAAGCCGTCCAGGAGCTGGTTTTAAAGGTAGTAAGAGTCTTGTCTCTTTAATTTAAAACTCCCTAGCAATTACTCATGAATTGAACCTTCTTTCATGAAGCTAGTGCTGGTTGCGTGGCAGATATAATTATAATTATATGGGATGACATAATATCTCTATATATTATCCTATTAATATATAAATGTATAATTTTAATATATGTTAATTATAAACATATGTTTATATATTCTCCTACATATATCTGCATGTATTCATACATATATGTGTGTGTGAGTATGCATATGACTTATTATAAGGACTTAGTTCATGTGATTATGGAGGTTAAGTAGACCCATAACCTACCATCTACACGTAAAAACTCAAAATGGATGATGGAATTCAGTCTGAATTTGAAGAAGTGAGAAATCCTAAGTACTATCACTTATGACTCAGGTCAAGTGATAAGACAAAGGAAGAGTTCAACCTTTATTTGCCTTTTTCTTTCATTTGGGCTCCCAATGGGTTGTGTGATGCTCATTCACATTGGGAAGGGCAATCTGCTTCACTCATCCACCAACTCAAATGCTAATCATTTCCAGAAATACCACAGAACATAGGTCTCTTGCCATGGAGACTCCTATCATGGTGACCTAAACAAGAGATCTTGCTGACTCCTGTTATCTCTAGGTTCAGGGGTTCAGCTCATTCCTCCCTCATAGGAGGCAAAGAGTATAAAGCTGCTTTCTCTAAAAATACCTCTGCATTATTTTTAACTTTTCCAATGTCTTATTTGGCTGTGGGGTCTATATCACAGTCCTTTTCAGTAACTCATATTGGTTCCGTCAGATTGCTCACACAAAACTGGATTTTAAAATCCCTTTGCTTCTGTTTATTAATACATTTGCTTGATACTCCACTTGTTACTTGATACTTGTTACTCTAATGTTAATGTGCACTATATGGTCATAAAATGATAATGTTAAAAATATTCTTTGAAAACAATTGAGTTTCTGGGTAAGCAGTGTACATCAGTAGAACCCAGGAAGCATAATAAAAATACATATGACCAGGCCCTAAATACTGACTCTAGTGCTCATAAAGGGACACACACATACAGCTTTTTAATAGTATATTTGTTTTCCAGTTTAATTACTTCTTATCAGGCAGAGTTTACTGAGGAGGGGAAACAGTTTTTCTCTGAAGAAGAAGGAGGAGGAGGAGGAGGAGGAGGAGGAGGGAAAAAGCTCAGAATCATACAACACAAAATAACCTGCTCCTTCTCATTTGAAACACTGAAGTCAGAGAGACTGAGAGTCTCAGTGATGTGTTCTAAGTTTCTTAAGTTATAGGCAACAGTAGCAAATATAATACAAAACTATCAGGCCCCTCATGATTACAGGGTGTATTGTTTCCAAAGAATGTGTTTCTCGCACTGTGGATTTAAAAATGTTCTTTCATGTAATGATGTCTTTTGAATATGAAATTCATTCATGAAATTGAAAAGTCTAGCAGGGCATGATGGTACATGCCTGAAATCCCAGAAAGTAGGGAGACTGAGGCAGGAAGATCACAAGTTCAAAGAAAGCCACAGCAACTTAGCAAGGCCCTAAGCAACTTAGCAAGACTGTCTTAAAATATAGAAAAACAAACAAACAGCTGGGAATATGGATATGGTTCAGTTCCTTGGTACTGGGGGAAAATATAAAGAAGAAAAGAAAAATACAAATAACAAATATCAAGGTACAACAAAAAAATCATATCTCTACCTCATTCATATTTAGCTCCCTGTTCCTATCTTTCATCCCCAAAGTTATAGCTTACTTTTTAAATTTTGTGTATTGTTTCTTGTTCTCTTTGTCAAAGGAGGAAATCACTTTTATTGACTTGAACAATGTTTATATATGTATATGCATTCTTATTCCTTTCCTTTTTATATACAAAAATAGCATTCAACATTCACTGCTTTGCAAAATTTTGCTGTTTTAAACTCAATAATATCTGGGAGATCTTTTTGCATTAATATACAAAAATATTCATTCTTTTTTATATAGTTATATAGTGATTTCATATTTCATTAAAAAATTTAATTAGCTTTACACACTTAAACCAAAGTGAAACATGGTAATAAGATATAAATCCATGGTTTGAAAAAATTACCATCCCAATTCTAATTCACAAATGGCAAGAACAGTGCAAAGAACAGAGGCAAATGCAAGCTTTGAGCACACAATAAAAGCTGTATGGACACACCTGTTCCCTTTCCTGTTCTCCTAGGGGCTGCCTGAGGCATTGAATGAGTAGATAAAATATCTGCAGTCATTTTATTGTTTACTCCCAGGAGCAAAAGTCCATAAAATGCAAATATTTATAAAATAAGAGCTGTTACTGAGGAATTGAAGTTTATTTTGAAATATGCTGTACTCCAAAGTACTATATTAAGTTATCAGTTTTCAGGACACGGATGTGTGCAAGCACTCATAGGTGTGCATGCACACACACTACACACACACACACACACACACACACACATTCTTTCAACAAAATTTTTATAGGTTTATAGCAAAATAAAGTATCTTGCTGCGATTTTTTTGTTTTGCTTTGTTTTTTACTATAATTGTATTACCCACTGCCCTTACTAAATTCCAATTAATGTGTTCATCTATGTTGTTCCCAGGAATTGATATTTGATTGTTCATGAACATGTTAGGAATATCATTAGGTATTGTACATACTTCTTACTTCACTTTTCCAGACCCTATGTTCTTCAAATTGCCATAACAACAAAATTAGGTTCCATGTCCAACATGTCTTATTACTTCCAATCCACAATATGCATTATGTAATAAATAAGTAAATTTTTCTTAAAAGAAGAGTGATTTGGTGGGACCCACAGGGCCAGGTGTAATAAAAGTAACTAAAGGAGTAAGAAGAGACAAATGTGTGTACTCTGTCTTGCCTATTACCCAAATTTCCACTTTCTATAAAGATCAAATCAAGTAAACCTAATAAAATGAAATTATCTTAACTTCCTTTTCTATGATTAAGGCATATGACATTGAACAGGTTTGGGCTAATAGCATATGACTCTACCAACAGTAAGAGTGTTTAATATAGTTTCATGTTTAAGAAAAATATTTTCATCTTTTTAAAAATACTACAACATATATTGTTTCACTGGATTATTCTGAGCACTTTCAAAGTCAGGGGTTGAGGTGCTATTTAAAAAAACATATCTTAACAATTACTGAGACATAGGTTATTAGCTCCTAACATCCAAAGTCATATCAGTGTTGGTGGCAACCCTATTGCTCACGTCTTGATCTAATACTTCTCAAAGAGAACTAAGCTATCCTCAGGTTCTAAAATCAACAACTGTCTTTGATCACAAGGCA
Organism: Marmota marmota marmota; assembly: GCF_001458135.2. Lineage (NCBI taxonomy): Eukaryota > Metazoa > Chordata > Mammalia > Rodentia > Sciuridae > Marmota > Marmota marmota. The sequence goes on from NW_026000075.1 coordinate 8,988,886, forward strand.
TCTAGTAAGTCAATAAAGATGGATATGATAAAAGCTAAATGCAAACTAAAATAGTTATCAAAGTTAGCCCATAGCAGGAAACCAATTCTATCTTTTGTGTTTATTAAAATGAATTAGGTGGACTTATGTATTTTGACATTAAATATTATAAATCACAGCAAAGAGAAAAAGATAAATTTCAGAACAATATGGAAAATATCCTATTTGTATAGAGAAAGAACTGAGCATACCATGGTAAATATACACAGACATTTTTGGAGAAATAGTCAATAAACTATTATAAATTATTTTCTTTTTTTTTTTTTTTTAAATATTTATTTATTTTAGTTTTCGGTGGACACAACATCTTTGTTTGTATGTGGTGCTGAGGATCGAACCCGGGCCGCACGCATGCCAGGCGAGCGCGCTACCGCTTGAGCCACATCCCCAGCCCCTATAAATTATTTTCTGTAGGGAATGAATATAGTATATGGTATGGGAAAATGGGTTGAAATTTTACTTTCTTGCTTATACCTTTTTACAAACCATGAAATATATTATCTTTATCACTTAAAATATATGATCAGAACTTTTGTTTTTTAAAGAGAGAGTGAGTGAGAGAGAGAGAGAGAGAGAGAGAGAGAGAGAATTTTTTAATATTTATTATTTTTTAGTTCTAGGCGGACACAACATCTTTGTACATGATGCTGAGGATCAAACCCGGGCAGCACGCATGCCAGGCGAGCGCGCTACAGCTTGAGCCACATCCCCAGCCCATGATCAGAACTTTTATGTTGCTGTTAACTATGGGAAAAATCATCTAAATATGCAGGCAGACACTTAAATATCTGCTTCGCTTCTGTCAATTCTTGTCCTGTGACACTTTGACTTTGTTTGTGCTCAAATCTCTATTGACTTTTAGAAAAATACACTTAACTTCTCCAATTAATTACAATACTCTACTGAGATAAATGTATTAGAGTTTTGTCTTATCAATGAAATGGCCACTAAGAATAGCAATTTGGTAGGATTGATGAAATGCAAGCCATTGCCCTTGTCAACATTGCCTGTGGCACTAAGGGTACAAATGGACAATTCAGAATTGTGTGTTTTTATGAAACATTCTGTGAAATTTACCAGCTATTAGCCCTTGTCATAGCAATTATTTTAGCTGTTGAACTATTGAGTCCTCTTTGAGATCCACATTTTTGGATATAGTGGTAACATTTCTAACCCATTTATGGCCGCACTATGCCAATGCATGTGCAGGTAAGCCTGTGTTTATCATCACACAGGGAGAAACATGTATGAGTCATCATTAAATATATGAACCAAGTGACAGCAGTGGCAACTGTAGATTAATACAACCTTTGACACACAGTATTATGTAGGCAAGTGAGAAGCACTGCAGCATGAACTAAGGACAAAGTGTCAACCTTAAGTTTAAATATGGACTTTGCAAAGAACAAATTACATATTCCATGGACAGCTGTCTAGAAAATGTATCGTTTTTTATGCATGTGATTTTGAAATTCTATTCATGTTTTTTAATTCTTGACTCACAGACCTTGTAAGTCAGTACTTTTTGGCAAAAAAAAAAAGAACTGACAGAACTGGAAAAAATGTATAAAAGAAGTTGTAAAATGAAGAGTCCACTTATGACCATTTTAAAAAATCTTATAAAAATTGTAGTTGATGTGGGGAAACCAGCAGAACATCTTTCATTATTTTAGACCATATTCTGCTTCTCATCTGTACTGTCTGTTACTCAGTGCATAGGACCTATACAGTCAGATTTGCAGTTGACAACTCTTTTCAATATCTACTTATCTGACACACCATGTTCTATTTTCTCATTTATTGTAATATCAAGATTTATCCTATGCTATAAAGCAGTAGTTCAAACCACATTAATGGACCCAATCACACTTCTTTCAGTTGGGTAGAGGCTTGTCCAGTTTGTTCAATAAATTTTGAACATCCCATAAAAAAGACCACAGCAAATTCATCCTTATTCCTGAAGTCAGTGCCCATGATTTGATTTGATACATTGTAGAAGTCAACAAATATATCTCCAGAGATCTAACTTGAATCAAAAAGTAATCCTCCATCTAAACCCGGCAGTGGTGAACATCTGTGGTGCACATCTGTAATCCCAGCAGTTCAGGAGTCTGAGGCAGGAGACATGAAAGTTCAAAGCCAGCCGCAGGAAAAGCGAGGTGCTAAGCAACTCAGTGAGATCCTGTCTCTAAATAAAATACAAAACAGGACTGGGGATGTGGCTCAGTGGCTGAGTGCCACTAAGTTCAATCCCTGATACTTCCCCCAAAAATGTAATCCCCCATCTAAAGCATGCCCTCTGAAGAATGAACCAAATCTCTTCTCCCTATACGTTTATGTAGTTACAGTTACCATCCAATGTAATCATACTTGATATCCAAAATATTGATCCTGAAGCATGTAAGACATCTAATGTAAGGGAGAAAATAAAATGAAACAAAAAAGTTGTCTGTGTTGAATACAGTAAATTCACTAAGAAAAATTAAGGATTTTTTTTTTCTTAGAAAGATTACAAAAAAACTGTTAAGATGTCAGGAATGGTGGCACACACTTGTACCCTCAGCCACTCTGAAGGCTGAGGCGTGAAGATCACAAGTTCAAAGCCAGACTTAGCAATTTAGCAAGCCTAGGCAATTTAGTGAGACCCTGTCTCAAAATAAAAAATAAGAAATAAAATGGCTGTGGATGTGACTCAGTGGTAAAATGCCCCTGGGTTCTATCACTGGTACCAAAAAAAAAAGTAAAAATAAAATGATTTTTAAACTAATATGTAACCAACCATAAAATTCAGTCTCAAAGTTGTTGTTCTACTCTTTCTACAACCCAACCATTTATTTAACCACAGATTTTAATATAGAATATATCAAGTACAATGAACTCTTATTTAAGGAGTATTCTATTTTCAAAGTAATTAATACTTTTTATTTAGAGTGATTATATTTTAATTAATAAAATGTTAAATGTGATACTACCCCACTCAGTTAAATTTTTATTATAAAAGGTATATATTATATATGAAAATTAAGTTGAATTATTATGTATCTATTTTTATTCCATAAGAAAATTTTTACCAATATAAATTATTAGCTAAATTGTCAGCATACACAGTCTTTTTTTTCTTTTTTGGGGGGTACTGTGGATTAAATTCAGGGGTACTGAACCACTAAGCCACATCTGCAGTCCTATTTTGTGTTTTATTTAGAGACAGGGTCTCATGAGTTGCTTAGTGCCTCACTTTTGCTAAGGCTGAATTTGAACTCTCAATCCTCCTCTCTCAACCTCCCGAGCTGCTGGGATTACAGGTGTGCATCACCACACCCAACTAAGCATCCAAAATCTTTGATTACCTCAATTAGTTACCCATATTATTCTTTGTATAATTTTAAATTCTACTTTTGAAGACCTGAAGTGATTTAAGTTACTTATTGGAGGAAAAAAAAACACCCGGTTTTTGCCATCCATTTTTGGAGCATTAGCATTATTATTAAGAAAGAAGTGAGTGACTAAAAGACAAAATTCACTCAATAACTGCATATATTTTTTTTCATAAGAAGCACAAGGAATAAATATTTCTTTGTTCAGCAATCTCAAGGTAAAAGAAAGGAAACATGTTAATAGAGAATAATAGCAACAATTCATTAAGAGCAATTAGCTATATATTTCATATGTTCGTAGGGAAAAGATGGCAAGCCTGTTGGCTTTCCTCTGCCCTTACCTTCTACTAGCAAGAGTCATCTCTAACAAGATAGAAACTTTGGCTCACATGAAATATCCAATTCTGTTTCCCAGAACCACTGCCTAATAAAGTCTTCTGGAACTTTCCAGGAGTCTATGATTTTCCATTTTTCTTATTTCTAAACAATGGTAAGGATACTAAGGCATTTTTTTACATATTTGTGGGGTACAATGTGATGTTTTAATATAGGTATGCATTGTGCAATCTTCAAATAAGGGAAAACGTATCTCCTCAATGTTTATCCCTAATTTTCAGTAAAGCATTCAAAGTCTTTTCTTCTAGTGCATTATCACTATCTACAGCCACTCTTCCATGCAACAGAACATATTTCTTTTATCTAACTGTTATTTGATATCTATTGATCAACCTTCCCCCATCCCTCTCTCCACTCTACTCTGTCCAGCCTTTAGTAATCAATATTCTACCCTTAACTCCTATGGCATCCACTTTTCCGGATTACACATGAGTGAGATCATAGGGTATTTGTATTTCTGTGTGACTTGCTTATTTCACTTAATAAAATGATTTCTAGTTCCACCCTTGTCATAAATAAGAATTCATCCATTTTTTGTTGCTGAGTAGTATTCCATTTGTAAGTATACCGCATATTCTTTATCCATTCATCAACTGATGGATATTTATATTTTCTTTTGATCAATTTGTTGTTTAAATTCAAAGATAAGAGGTATCTAAAACTGGAAAATATTATAGTGGATTCATATGAATAAGATAACTCATATATGCAAATAAAACTGTATAATCATAGACAATGAATAAAAGTGATTTTAAAAACAAATTAAAAAGGATAATAAAGAGATTAAGTGCTATTTTAAAATACACTTTAACCCTACTTCAAATATCAGGAAATGGCCGTTCAGGTGCCAAAGATAAACTTTAACACTTCTGTTGGAAAGTTAATTTGATTAATGCTTCAGAGGATTATTGCACTTAAGGAATATGCTGAAACAGAGATGTACCACACTTAACCTTGGAGAGCAAGGAGAGTTTAATGCACTAATCATTCTAATTACTAGTCTCAAACTCTTCATATGATCCATATCTATTTGAATCCATTTGTTTTCATCTGTATATTGTTTATGTTTAGCTTAAGGGCTCCCTAAAAAGAGTTGTTACAGATTACATTCAATTAGAGGTAGTAAAACATTAAAATTTCTATACGTTTTTTTTCGTTTGCCATCCAAATGTTTTCAAGAAGTTGCACTTATTTAGAATTGTACTCAAAACCCCACAACAACTAGCAGGGCCTTTCACCAGGATGTTTTTGTAAAGAAGTGAAATGAAGTTCAGGAGTGATACAGGTTGAATGGACAAGCTAATATTGTTGATAGAAAGTGAATATAATGCACTGTAAGAACTTCAGCAGAAATCTGAAATAGGTAAGGGTTAATGTTTTCATACCTGAGTAATAAACATTTATGATTGTCCCCTTTAACTTCTTTGCTGAGTACTCCTATCAAGTGTTTGCTGTGTCTTTTTCTGTGTCCCTTGCTTTATTTCGTAACTATGTAATTTTTCTTTTGACCTATGCTAACAAAATGTGTCACTCTAGTATTTTGTGGTTGTTCTTTTGGTATTTTATTTTTGCACTCTGCATTACCATAAAAGGAGAATTCAAACACAAAGACAGCTGGAAATAACGTATTCTAGTAATAGAAGTGAGTGCAGAGAACCCACAAGATATCTATTTGGGGTATGATCATAGGAGTGGTTGTGGAATCCTTTTAAATGCTCCTGCCCTCCTCTTGGCCAGACAAACAGTAGAAGTCCCTCTCTCTCTCTAAAGAACTTTGAATATAGGAGTTTGTGATCAAAAGATAGGATCAGTAGGTGGCCAAAAGTTTGGAGGCAGATTAACTAGTACCATAGACAAAGTATTGGCTATTACAGCACCTTGCCTGGTGGAATACCCTTTTATTCCCTCACTTACATTTAACATGAGAAATGTTGTCCATCTTTTCTGCCTTTTATGAGCCACCAACAATTCTTGCCTTGGTTCTCTTGGGAACATTGTAACTCGAGTGGCCTTGTATCAAGGTTTGCCTGCGATAACTTTTGTTTACAATGATTAAGTCACTGTTCTGCTTAAAACCTTCTCATCTCTTCCCTTTCTTCCAGTGAAATAAAAATACTTAACCATGGCCCACATGATCTTCTCTTCGAATGAGTCTAACACTTTGTGCCTTCCTTGCTGTTCTCAGGCTATGCTGTCTTTCTGTTTCTTAGACATGCAAATGTATTCCAAATTTATCACTTCACATGTGCCCCTCTCCTTGACTAGAATGTTCTTTTCCCTGTTCCTCACAAGACTAGTTTCCTGTTATAATCCCACTGAAATTCCAGCCCTTTAGAGAAGCTTTCTTTTCCCCATCTACCTAATATCATACCTCAGTCACTATTACATTACCATGTTTCCTTTCTGTCCCAGCACTTACCAACTTGTGAAATCATTGTTTATCTATTTTTAAGTAATGAAAGTATCAACTCAAAATTTATCACATGCATTATATTCATTGAAAACACTGCAAACAGATCAGATCAAATCAGGAATGACAAAAGTATCTTCTTTCAACATATTAATATGAAATTTTTCTGTCTTGGACAAGGCCAAGAACAAAACAAATATAACGTAAGCTAATGAGTCACCCACGTAAAACTTTCAAAGAAGATGACCAAAGGACTGTTTGGTGACACTAACCCAATACTAACCCTAAGGGAATAAAAGATTTATGGAAGAAGGTATTTTGAGGGGGACTGCTTCCAGGGAAGCTGTGAATAAGTTGAAGCTGTGAATAAGTCCTCTTCTCTGCACAGAGGAGGGGAGAAGGATGCTTAGTTTCACTTCCAGTCCAGTATGAGTTGCTCCAAGGAGTCGACATGGACAGCTGATATGTATGCCTAGCAGTTCCCTGAGCACAGTGACAAAAAGGTAAAAAGGTACTGACAAGTGCTGAGGGACTTGGGTCATGATAGGACAGCCATGCAGGACCTCGAACTGGGATAATAACTGCATGGAGGAACAATGTTGAATATTTCTGGGGAGATGGATATGGAAGTCTGGGGAGGGATGCTGACCTGCAGTCCTTTGAAAAGAACATCCACCCAAAGGAGCTTCTGCCAGAGTAAGAATATTTTTCTAAAAAGAGTCTGAGAAGATGTCTTGGATGCAAAAGTGAGGGAAATTATAGCTTGCTTGCTGCAGGAGACCAAGCTGCATTTGTAGGAGCCAGGGAGCCCAGGAAGAACAAAAGAACAAGGCAAGTAGGGAAGGAGGATCAGAGACACTACAGAGCAGGACTGGGAAGGGAAAAGGCCCATTCTCTGGTGCAGGCTTCTTCCTAAACTCTAGTCAATGGAGGGAGGACAGAAGCTTAACTTTGAATAAAGTGTGGGGTTTTCATCACGAAAGTAGAGTGTGCATATTGGGATTTTGTTATTGTTATTTTTATCTAGGGGTGACCTGTCAATGGTCTTATCCAAAGGGCCACAGATGGGCTAAGAGGCACAGACAGGAAGAACATTTCATTTATGATTGCAGTGTAATGAATCATCTCTATCCCTGATTTTATTCCATACTGGGGGATTTTATGCCACATACACAAATGCACACATACATATGCAGGAGCCACCTGCCCTGCCCTACCACCTCCCAAGAAATAAAAGAAAAAAGAAGATTCATATATTAATTAAAAAAAAGACATACTTTCAATATCTGCAAAAACTATGAAAATTTTACAGAGGACTAAAAGAAACACAATGTCATGCTATATAAATGATGTGAAGAGGTTTGACACAGAAAAAACAGAAACTTTAAAATGAAACAAAACAAGCAATTAGAAAACATGATGAAGAAAAAGGTCCTTTCAAAATAGTAACTGAAACTATAAGCTATGCTTAATTCTATTAAAAATTTAAAATGCATTATAAATAAACTATTAACTTACTGAATAGTACAAAAACATAGAAAAATAAAAATTGCAGGGTGGTATGTATCAAATATGTTTTAAAATATTCATAAAATGGTGTTGCAATGACTGCAAATGTATGGAAAATGATGGCAGATGTATTGATCATAGCAGTTGTTTCTGGGAACAGAAAGACATAGGGTAAGAGTCAAGAGTGACTCCAATTTTAAGATGCAAACACTTATAATCATAATAGAATCATATTGTTTTTGTACTTGTAACCTTGAAAAAGCAAGATAAAATAAGGAGCTTCTATATTTGAGAATGTACTGGATTTTTAAGAAATAAATTAAACATATAAGAAAATTTGATTTTGTATAAATTGGAGAAATATAATAATTATAATTTTGCTTCATTAGTTTTTTTCATACTCCATTTTAAACTTAATACCTTCTTAAATTTCATTACTCAATATGAGAAATGTGAACAAATTTGATTTTTGCTTCATTAAAATGAAGTGTTTTTTCAAGTCAAAAAAACCTACACTATTTAAGGTGAGAATAAATTAGAACTTTGATTAAAATATGCATAAGGGAAAATGGAAATAATCCAATAACCTTTAAAGTCTCTTCATTTCTCTCTTTAAATAATTTTAAAAATGTATTTTTGTGACTAATAAAAATGTTCTATCGATAGTGCTTCCTTTTTGGTAGATAGAAATGGTCAAAGGAATTACAGAATTTTTTAACATAAGGTTTTATTTACGTTTTTTGGTTATATTCAAGATTGAAAAAAAGACTTCAAGTTAATTATATTAAAGCTAGAAATATCAGCTATTTCAATGATATATATGCATTCATATATATATATTTTTAGTTAAATTTTAATTTGTTTCCCAGATGCTTCTCAAAAAACTTTTATACTAAAACACAGCATCTACTAAAATGTTTGTATAATATATATATATATATATATTATATTTATATAATATATATATAAAGTTTTTAATTAAAAGCCAATATAAACATATTAACCAACAAGTCTAATGTCAATACCATATTTTAATAATGTGGAATTCTTGCAAAATAAGCCTTAAAAATCTTTGAAGATATTGAGTCCTGATAAAGGACTCAATATCTTTGAAAAAAACCTGAACAGATAAATGAATAAACCTCTAGTTTTCTGTATTTACTAGCTCTTATTTCAAAAATACAGTGGTTTATAGAACCCGCCCCACCTGCACATTTCATGTTATTATTCTGTTGAGTATTTACTCAAAGAGCATTTATTAACACCCCAACTAAAAATAAATAAATTTGTCATTGTTCCTCAGTCAAGAAAATTGCTTCCTTTACATTTTTCTCAAACATGATATTCCTCACTATGAGCAGATACCATAATCATCACATCTGCATTCAACTTTATAGATTTGGCTAAAATGGTAGCATAAGATTGTAAAATTAAGACAAGTCACAAAAATAAGGGAGTTTCTCCATTTTTATTCAGTTTCATTTGATTTCAGAAATATTTTTGTCAAGAGCCTACTATACACAATAATTGTGTTCATCATTCCACAAATGCTCACAGATCTCATCATATAAAGGGAAAACAGACATGGGGACAATGTTAACATCAGGTTGTTTGAAATCAATGATTTAAAAGTGAAAAAAATATAAAATACAATGGAAAGGAAGAGATGGGGGAAATGAGATTTCTCTTTGAGGTCTCAGTGATAGATTGTAGAAATGCATCTGAGATGAATCTTTAAAAATCTTAGGGATTTTGAGAGGTGAAAGAGTACTGCAAGTCAAGGAAAGGACTTCTACTTTATAAGCTGAATGAACTCTGGGTCAGCTGTAAAAGGCTATGATATTGACAATATTTTGCTGATTCACAAACTGTACGTGAAGGTTGAGGAGCTCTTCATGGAAAAATAACACAAATGACAGCATTTTTATTTTATTGAGCACTGATTCCATGTTAATTGCATCACATGTAGTACTCTATTCAATACCCTTGAAAGCCTTTCATGGGAAGAACATCATCATTCCATTTCCCGGATAATAAAACTAAGAATTAGAAAAGTCAATTAATTTGTATCAAGTAGTTTTTCTTACAAGCAGAGGATCAGAGCTGCAAATCAAATAGATTTCACGCTAAATCCCATTCTCTTTGTCATTATATAGTATTCTCTTTCAGAGAAATTAAGTCTATGAAGACCAGCACTGGACTCTAATTTTAGATATATCGTAGTAAATATTGATTTAATACTCTGCCAAAAAAAAGTACACTGTCAAGGTTATACAAATACAGTAATTGAAATATCCATATATAACTAATAGTTCACAAAAGCTTTTAAAACTTTAAATTTAGAAAATATAAAGGATAGAAGTTAGGGCAGATCATATGGATCCTATTCTTTGAATCCATCACCATTAATTATCTGTGCAGGTAACATTGGGGAAATAAATTCACCTATTTTGCTCAAGTTCTGTCAATATTTTCCATGTGTATTTATTATTATGTTATAATTTCTTCTTAGACTGTGAACTCCTTGAGGAGCAGCATGCTTACTAATTTTTGTCTCAGCACCAGGCATTTTCCTGGCCTGCTAATCCACCAACAGGAAGAATAAGCAAAAGATATTTCTGTACTAGAATGTGTCATTTTCCAGAGCTCCTGAAAGAGAACATAATTTCTAAGCTTTGCTTTATCTTTGAAATACCTTAGGCACCTCATTAATTTCTTTGAGTTAGATTCTGTAAGTAGAAAATATAAATAGGAAAGTCCCCAGACATTTTCTAGTGTCCTGGAAGGAAAATGTTATCTTTTTGATATTTCCAATGGGGTAGGTGAGGCAAGAGAAGAGTGTACCAGAAGCTAACAGACTCTAAACTCTCTTATAGGTAGCTTAAGTAAATAATAACCAGTAAGACCCTCCCTGTGCATTGGCATATGAACAAAGAAAGCTGTCCAGTAGTTGAACTTAACCTTAAACTCTTCTGTTTTCAATTAGCACCTGTTTCCAGCTGAAATCCAACTCCAGTTCTTCCCTCTTTTATGTCATGCACTGGATGAATTGTCGTAAGTACAGTATTTTAAAGATATGAACCCACCTTTCCAAGAGGTCATCCCATAGAAAGTCAAACAGCTGCACACACAGTGTGCATTATTTCAAACACACACATGATTTTCAGGGGATCCCGTGCTGAAAAAGTTCAACAGAGATTCCTAAAGTTAATGGTGGGTTATGAGGAAGCCTGTGACTGGCAGGAAACATACAACTCTAGTTTGTATGTTTGGGGAACTATTGGGAGATGATGTGTGCATTTATTTGATAGTTAAGTCGATTACAGTCACTTGAGCAGGTAGTAAACACTCAAACCATGGTGGAAGATGAGGAATGGGATGCACTGTAAATGACATTAATTAGCTTGGTCTTTCTCCTGTGGGAACCAATTGCCCAGTGAAGGATCACTGGCAGGGGAGTGTCATAGTAAATTTGATTTTCTGATAGTTGTAGAGAAGATGGACATAAGCAGGGGGAGGCTCATTATTAATATCTCTAGATTGTACCTCCCAATTTGGACTTTCTGGGTCCTGAAGATTTCATAGAAGTGGAAGCTCATCTAGGTCAATTAAGTGTTGGTTTTGATTTGGGTCCTGTAATAACTTACTTCTAATATTAGACACACCCAGCTTATTTCTAGTTGACTAGTATATGTGTTTTATAGGTAAAAGAATAAAAAATAATTACAAAATACAACTTGATAGAAAGATTATATATTTACATTTCATACAAGATCTTAGGAGGAAATAATGAAAAGATAACCTGGAGGAAATATTTACCATACATAATGTAAGCTAACATTCTGTGTGTTTGAATATTTTTGAAAGCAGTACACTTGGGATGAATATCCCAAGATCCTGAGAAGCAAATCTGTGCAGGATTATTTACTATGGTATTCACTGATTCATTAATTACTTACTTATTTTATGAATTGTCTCAGCATTATTTTCTCAGCTCTTATTGTACCATCTCAGGCAAATGATAACTAATCAGTGAATCTATTATTAATTAGAAAAAGACTTTGCAAAGATAGTCTCTATCTTCACATAGTAGGAATTGCTCTTTTTCAACATTAAAACCAGCCTCTCTAGTTTTGTTTGATTAAACTCAAGTATTAGAAAAAAAATCACATATATTTCATATATATAAATTACATATTATGTGTGTATGTATACATATGATACATATATGGGTATGTATATGTATGTGTATATATACATATACATAAATTTCCTAATTTCCAGGTCCTAAGTATTTAATGAGCACATATGAGTTTGAGAGGTAATTTTAGGTAGGAAAAATACATGAATCAATGTCAGGAATTTGTTTCTAAATAATTATGGTACTTAGGTAATATTGAAATGAACTGAGATTTAAATAAAATTAATTGTTATATTAAATTATAATTTAAAAATTAAATTTTAAATTATAAATATTGAATATTCCAAGGTAGAAAATAAATTAATTATTGATGAATTGCATTAAAATATGAAGGTTCTTTTCATTGTTGAATTTTAATAAATAACTTGATTTGTCTAGCTTCCAGATCTTAAAATTATCCTCTATTTTGAAGAAAATTTTAAAGTATATTAAATGAGAATAACAATTAATGTGTGTCTTATTAAGATTTCTCCAAATGGAGTCATTATTGTTTACTCTATATTTACTTCTTACTCAGTAAATAATGAATTTCTATCTATAAAACAAATTGTATGATTTAGTGAATTAACTGAATAATTTAAACTAAATAGTAGATTTCTCTGGGAGAATTCTTAAAGAGTCAGAGTATCTTAAACTGTCTGGATAATTCTCCAGTATTGCTTTTCCCCCTATTTCTTTCTGTTGAAAATGCTTGTTCCTGTTAAAAGAATGTTTTTGTACTTCCAATATTTGAGCCATCATTCCCTACCCAAAAGAAAAAAAAAATTGTGCTAAGTATAAGCCAACTATCAATTTATGCAGTCCATCATTTATTTACCATATATCAGACACCAGTTATGTATTAAGTGTTTGTTAGATTCTCCTTATTTAAAGAAGAAACAAGTGTAATTTGATCATAAAACATAAGTATTGCCTTTAGACCTAAAGTATTGTTTTAAGTACCACTTGCACATTTGTGATTCAGTGTTTATTAGAAGACAAATATTCATTATTGAAGGTAAATATGCCAGTCCCTTCTTTTGTATTCTAGGTTATTAACTTATTTCCACATTATAATTACACATTAAACATTTACAGCTACTTATAGTTGACATTTTAGAATATACTATAAAGAAAAACTATAATTACTATTTATTTTATCATTACTAATCTAGAGAATGACACATCAGTGAAGAAGATAATTTTGAGGAAAAACGCAGCAGCTAATTCTTAATCAAATTTTCAAAATCACTTATCTAGATAAAAATTTTATAAAAATTATTTTTCATATTAACACATGAATTATTTAATGATACTGTCTATATAAGATAATATTCATAATGTAAGTTTTAGTATAAATCTAGCCTTGATTTATAATGTTATTATTATATTATGAAATGGAAAATGTTAATTATTATTTACATATTCAAAATGATTTTTCTTTCATTTCAATCAACATCCGTTGAGGTCTGTTTTCCTAAGTTTGTAACTTTTTAAAATTTTAGTCAATATTATCCTGACTCCTAAAATAATTCAGCACAGGCCATTGTTCTTGCAACTGCATGACTTAACCTCTTTTCTTAACCCAAGTAAAGTGGAGAAATACTAACACCATAAGGCTATTTGTAGGATAAAACATAGTGTATGTAGGATATCAAGTGTGCACCTCATACATAGTCAGTGTTCAGAAGGCAGAAGCAGAATTATTACTACTGCTACCAATAGAACTGCTACTTCTAAAAATAATAAGAAAAGGAAGAAGGAAAATAAGGAAGAATAAGAAAATAAGGAGAAAAAGCATGAGGAAAAGATGGCAAAAAAAGATGATTCTATGCATCTTTGTATGTATACTTATCTATGGGACAATATGTGTATACTAATCTAAAAAATAGAAATTATTTCTCCTCCACCAAGTCTTAAATATGCCATCATAACAGTGAGCATCCTGTTTCCAAAGACCATATGAGATGTGGGAGATGGTAGGGGATGAGGGGAAGAGGTGGTGAATACCAGAAAGGGGTGATGGAAGTTCCCTGAACCACATCAGTATGTATCAGAATAAAATAAATGGAAAGAAAATGAAAGGAATTTAACTTGATATTTTCAATGCATAATGTAATATTAGAACTCCATATGGAACTAATGGCCATTCCAAAGATCCAGGTATGGAAGTTAATGGAAGTTAACTTGATTACATTTAAAGATGCTGATTGAGCCAGGTGCAGTAGCACACACCTGTAATCCTAGCAGCTCAGGAGGCTGAGGTAGGAGGATAGCAAGTTTGAAGCCAGCCTCAGCAATTAAGCAAGGCCTTAAGCAGCACACTGAGACCCTGTCTCTAAATAAATACAACAAAGGGCTGGAGATGTGGGGCTCAGTGGTTAAGTGCCCCTGGGTTCAATCCACTGTGCCAAAAAATAAAAAGGAAAAGGAAAAAAAAATAAGTGCAGATTTATTTGGTCAATGAGATACAGAGGTCGAAAAGCATATAAAATTCTCTAGGAGAAAATGTGCTACTCTTCCCATGACACTACCTGGATCTTTTAGGTTCTAAAGAAAGGAGAGGAGTGTAAGAGGCAAGAGTTCAGTCTTGGAAGAGGAGAAGGAATTTCAGTTCCTCTTTTTCTTTCTGGCTCTACTAGTGATTTTTTTCTTTGTTTCTTTGCATATAATTTTACTGATTTCCAAAGAGCATATCATTTGTTTCTCTCAACCTGCTTAGGTGACATTAGACAAAAAGGTCTTGCCTATTTGGTCAATTACCTTTACTCTCAAGCCAATGGTTTTTTTTTTTTTTTTTTTTTTTTTTTTTTTTTTT
>NW_026000075.1:9004248-9132866 GCF_001458135.2 Marmota marmota marmota
AAAAAAAAAAAAAAAAAAAAAAAAAAAAAAAAAAACACCTCTCCATGGTGAATGGAAGGGTTTTGTTATTTGTGTAAAAGTCATCTGTGACGATATAGAATCCCCCCAGCCACTTCAAAGATTGATCATGACCAATGAAAATAAGTTTTAAAACCAGTGGAGGAATAGTATTTTTTAGATTTTTAAATGCAATATCTTAGGTATTTGTTAGCATATTAAACACAGTGAAGATTTTCTTATAAACAGTTGGATACAAATAGTCACTTACCTCATGGGAAACAGTGAATTCACTTTATGTTTAAAACAATAAATGAGTTGTTGGACTGTTTCTGTGTTTAGCATTTCTGATGTTGCTTTCCTGCTTTAAAAAGGCTTCATCTTCCTTTTTTATACTCTTCTTTCCTCCCTTTTATCTCTTTCTTCCATTTTTTGTGTTCCTCATTCAATTTTTTTCTTCCTCATATGTCCCCTTTTTCTTATCTCCTGAGGCAGTAAAGAGAAGAGGCCACAGGAAGCTGAAGACAGGAGACAGTTCTAGCCTCAGTTAATGGATGCCAAGCTTTGTCAACTATGCCATGTATGCAAATTAAATGAGGAACTTCATAGTATCTGATAAAAGTTTCATAGGTCTAAAAAAATTCACAATAAATAAAAAATAAAACAAAAAATCATAAATGTCTTATTAAACTAAAATTATATTTGTATAACAAAAGCAAACTCATGAATTTCCATTAAGTTTTCCTTTTTTTTTTTTTTTCCACAAGGAAAAGGCGTATAAGTCTTTTTTTCCCCATCCTCTGCATATTGCCTGGCACATAACAGATATGTGAATAAATATTTGCTGAATGATGAAATAAATTCAATCAAACAGAAGGATATGCATTTATAAATTCTAGGGAAACAGAGTCAAAAAAAGGACAGGGACTTTCTGTATGTCACGTGCTGAGGTAACATTTCTCAAACAATCAACAATTAGTCGTCTCTGTTCTTGCAGTATATGAAGTATGGGCAAATTTTCTGACTTAGTAAGTACTAAACAGATTGGGGGAAAGAATGAAGTCAGAGTTCTCCCAAACCTTGTTCATTTCTTCAGTTATTTAAATTTAATTATTCATTGCAGTGGGAGTAAGGCTGATGTCCAGAGAAACATGAGATCATGTGCCTCCTGATTGTCAAAACTGTCTCTGTGTGTTTATGTGTGTGTGTGTATGCACGCACATGTGTGCAGAGACAAATGTACACATTCTTATGAATTGGAGAATTCCATCAGAGTTATTAAAATGGATGCCCAAGAGCGTCATAAAATTAGTGTTTGGTGTTTTGTTTTAATGAGTTCAACCTTTCCTCTTCTTTTCTTGCTGTGCTTCCTTATATGCTCCAACCCCCACACCAAACTTCATCCTAATCTTGGCAGAATCAGATTCAATGAAGACGCAGTCACTTTAAAAGTCTAAGTTAACTCTCTTGCAGAGAGCTAAGCACTTAAAGAGATGCATTAACTTTCAGGCCGCTTGGGTACTATTCAGAGTAATGGTTTATAACAGTTAATAATGTATAACATAACTAGAGAATGCCTGAGGCAGGCTCATTGTGTAGTAAACATAATAAAACAGTTTCTTTTTAGTATCAATTGGAAGTACATTATTTCCCCCTACCATTAAAGACATAGTAAATGAAGGAAAAGATCATATCATTTGCATATTTATACAGCTATCATATTTCATCTCATCAAAATTTTAATCACTCCAATGCTTTGTTGTCCACTTCTTTTTATTTATAATATTTTAAAGGACAAATATTTGTTTGTAACCAATATGATAGGTTTCATTTTTAGCAAACATCTGTTAGAGTAACTGCCATTTCTTCCACTAGAAAACAAGAACCTCATCATCAGAGAAGGTTAGTTAGACCCAGAGTGTTAGCTTATCAGAGAATAGTTTTCTTTAGAGCTTATCATCAACACTGTCCTGCTATTAGTTTCCCTTCTTGCCAGAACAGTTACTTCTCTGCCTCTCTCCTCTATGCCTAACCTGCCTTTGGCTTCTTCTTATCCTGGAGGAAATAAAATCATCAGCTAGAACAAGAATAATGCTTCAGTGCTATTGCATAGTACTAAAATTACTAATAAGCTATAAGATCCAGACCCTGCAAACCCCTATAATGCTCCAGCTTTTTATCTTGGATTATTTCTTTTCCTTAAACCCTAAAAACTAGACACTTTGGTAACTCATTGCATGAACTGAACTGAAGATTTGATAGTCGACTGATGATCCTTGACTTATTTTCATTATGTTGGCCATGTCACTGATCACTGATTTTGTTTCTGGTAACCAATCTACTTTATCTATCACAACTGAGAAAATAAATTCTCTTAAATCAGAGAATAAAAGTAAGAAGGATAAGGAAAAAAAACATTTAATGCATCCAATGGTGGTAGTCAAGAACTTGTATCATTTTCCAATTTTTTTTTTTATGGTATTGAGGATTGAATCAGGGTCTCATATGCATACTATACAAGAACTCTGCCACTGAACTACATCCTCCACCCCTTATTTTGCAAATTTTCAGAGTCACCAAGTTAGGAAAAAAAAATGTTTCTATTGGAAAACCAGGACATTAAAGAGGAAGTTGATTCAAACATTAATAGAAGGTTCTCTATCTCCGAAATTTAATGAGAAACATCAGTATGTGTTTCCCATTAAGCTAAATAAGCTAAAGGTAGCTATGTTCTATAATTCATGCCAAACTCTGCATCCTTACAATCCCTCAGCTTTTGCCCCAATTCAACTACACTTTTGATTGACATTTGATTGTTGACACTGGCTCCCTGACACTTTACCCCCTGACCATCTGTCATATCCTCAAAATGCAGCTTATCTGACCCACATTTCTTCCTACTCGGGGAACATGCCAACCTCCAGGGAGACAGTTTCTTTCTTTCTTCAATAGTAGAGAAAATAATGGGTCACTCCAGCAGGCATTGAGCTCTCTACTGGAATAAACAAGTTAGGATTTTATTTTTTTTAAAGCATAAGAACTGTGTCTCAGTATGCTTTGTCATTACATGCTAATTTGAGTATTAAAAGTTATTGCATACTAGTTTATCTTCAGCTCGTATGCTGACTATAGAAGAGAAAAAGGACAAGACTGAGTCAGCGCTCAACATTTTTTAGCATACTACTCCAAACAGATTGAAATGAAGCAGAATTTCCTTTTATTTTACCCAGAGGCTACCACAAACAGTTCCTCTACTAATAGTTATAGGTCCAGAGTTAAAACTACATGATTTTAGGTAGTGCTAGGTAAACATCTGTTAATTGCTCTATTTTGCTGACCTGACTATCATGATTTGTATGCTATCAACACATCGATGAATTAGAAATTTTAGTTCCAGTGAGTGTCTTCTGTGTTATTATGTTACAGCAAAATCGGCATCTCAGAAGCTATAAAGAAGAACAGAAATAATAACAAGCTGTCCTTTATAGGATTATCTCTGGTTGCGTTTAATATCAGTTTCTTGGATCTTGTAGGTCTGTGAACTCATCTAGGTCATTTATGACTTTAATAAGAAGAGATACTAAATAAAACTAAATTTAACTGAACTACTGGCCAAGTGTTCATGGTGTACAATGAACTGTATGTATAAGGGGCTAATCTAAATTTATGCATGAATGGTTAAATCACTATGATATTATGTAAATACAATTTCTTGTTTTCACTTCATTCATTACAGCAAGAAATTCTGAAGTAAAACAAGAATAAAACTTGCCACATCTTGTACAGAATCAGCCTCACTTTTGATTTCTAAAATTATATTAAACTACTAGGGTTTTTGCAATTTTTATACAATTATTAGTATATTCATTCAAAAACTTACTTTATTCATTCATTCAGTAACTAAGCAAGAAACTTCTAAACTGCTTCAGGATTTTCTTCATCTATTTTTATCTTTACAACCTCCACAGTTTGTATGTAAATATATATATATATATATATATATATATATATATATATACACATACATATACATATATCGATATAAATAATTATAATTCTAAGTCAGAAGTGGTTGTTGGCTTAAAAAAAAATAAAAATAAGGCACTTTGTGATCCCAGAGCAAGAAGACAGGACTTCGAACCAGTGAGAGGGAATTTATATAAATGCAAAAATTTAAAGCCACTGACCAAGAAGTATAGCTTAGAAATAGATCATAATTTATTATGGAGTGAAATGGATCACTATGGAGGTTTTCCAGTTCATTTCAAAAGGATAGTCTAAGTTAGTAAATGGATTTTACAACTGACTATCCTATGAAAGAAAATGTATCAAATCCCTGTCTCACCCAATTCCAGTTGACTAAAACAATAAAAACCTAAAAGACAATGGGGAGATTGTATCTACAGTCTAGATATTTTAAAGTCTTGTATAAACAATACAGAAAGTGTAGGGACCATTAAGAATGAAAAGTATACATATACTACATAAAATTTTAAATTTGTATAAGGAAAATATAACTTAAGCAGTCAATATTATGCAAATTAGACTGGGAAACAAAAATTTCATAATAAAAAGTGCTATTATAAATCATATGCCAAAAAAAATGAAAACTGATAAAAAGACTGACATTCCAAAAGAAAAATGAGCCAAACAATTTGAACAGACAATTTGTAGAGCAAATCAAGTATTAATAGATATGTGGAAGTGAGGAAAATAGGGAGTGAGGAAAAAAAACATGAAAGTAATTGTGAGACAGAGCTTCTTCTCCCAATAGATGGGTATATGGTCAGAAGCATGTGATACAACATATCCCCTGTCATAAGGTACTTTCAAACGTGAAGTAAAGAACCTATCACAAACGTTTGGGAAAGCAATGTGAAAAGATATGATGACACTAAAAACACACATTGTGATTCCACTCCCATAGAAGTAAACCACTACTGCACACTGGAAAGAAAAACTGGAAGTTTCTCAAAGGGGAAATTGTTAGATGGATTATGTTTTATCTTGTCTGAGAAATATTATGAAGTTATTAAAAATGAGTTAAATATCTATCAGCTGAAATGGAGGGATTTCTGTAATGAGCTTTTAAGTTTTAAAAAAGCATAATGCATAGGCATATAGATGAAATATTCTCATTTTTTAAATCATAGAGACTTAAAATTGTGTTTCTGTGTATATAATTACATAAACTAAAAGAATGAGGAAAAACACATGTTAGCAAGTTAAATTTGAGATCCTTGGTGTACATGAAAACAAAGGTAGTGGGAAAAGAAAGAAAATATGGAAGGTAAAAGGAAAATAACTATATGCATGAAACAAACATTATGCAAGTCCTAAGAGCAAAACAGAATTCATCAATAAAGGCAGTGCAGTTTGTGGACATCCCTATAACAACATGCTCCTGGCATGTGTTCCACAGAGAAGGTCTGCAGCTCTACCAGAAGGAATCCCTTAGTTACACTGATTGAAGATTATCACCAGGTCCCTAGGAAGGAAGACCTGAGGGCTGATGTCAGAAGCTACACAGCTTTCATTTACTGAGCTGCAGATAACTGAACATAGTCACTATTTAGCCATCTATTTTATTTAAACATAAAAATAGAAATGATTTTAAAGAATTAATACAAATATAAAAGGAGAGGGCATATTTTTGTTATGTACAGTTGATCTATTTTGATTGACATATAAGGATACATTAGAGAGAGCATAAAGGCATTTCTGGAAAGATTCATTTGGCATTTACTTCTGGAAAAGATGCCTGGCTAAACAGCTTTGGCTTCCTCCTCTAGACTATGAAGTCCTGTGAATGCTCTATTGGTGTGAAAGCTACAAGATCAGATTGATCAGGATTAGAGAGCTAAGAGTAAGAAAATGAAATATTTTAACTTCGAATACAATAATATTTTATCCTTACTGACAGAAACTTTTAGCAAAATAATTTTATTTTCAAAATACATGCAATTAGAGATACTAATATAATAAATTATTTTGGGGCGATGGTACCAGGGATTGAACTCAGGGGCACTCAACTACTGAGTCACATTCCTAGCCCTGTTTTGTATTTACTTAGAGACAGGGTCTCACTGAGTTGCTTAGCACCTCACTGTTGCTGAGGCTGACTTTGAACTCACAATCCTCCTGCCTCAGCCTCCCAAACCACTGGGATTACAAGAATTTGTCACCTCTTCCGGCAATAAATTCTTGTGTGCCCATTTTCTTGCTGTTGCCATAACAAAATACAGAGTGAGTAGCTTTTTCAGCACTGATTTATTTCTCACAGAGGAGGCTGGGAGGTCCAGGACTAAGATGCAGGCTGTTTCAGTTTCTCATAAGGACTCTTCCCTTCTTTCAGACATCCAACTTCTTACTGTACACTCATTGCTAATTACATGTACAGAGAGGGGGGAGGAAAAAAGGAATTCTCTCTTCATTTCTTCCTCTACTTTCTCTTCTCATAAAGTTACTGTTAGTGTCAGAAAGGTAACCCAGCTTTAAAATCTCATATGAGCTCCTAAAAGCTCTTTATCTGAATATGACCACTTTGGGGGTTAGGACTTAAAAATATAAATTTGAGGAGAAAAAAACAATTCAGTTGATAGCATTCATCTACCAAGTTCAATAAGTATCAAGATTTGGCCACTCTTATATCATGCATTCTATGTCTTCATTTGCTATAAAGTACTTTAAAACAAGTCTTAAATCACATCATGTTGTGTGTGTGTGTGTGTGTGTGTGTGTGTGAAAGAAAGAATTTTGAAATAAATTGGCTTTTATTTACAGATATGTAGCTGTTTTTACACCTAAAAAAAAAACTAACAATATTTCCTTGATATAATCTAATGACCAGAGCATTTTCAATCTTCTCTTACTATTTATAAAATGTCCTTTTTTTTTCTGTTTTGTTTGAATCAGAACATGAACAACTGTCTGCATACTGTCTTTGATTGTTATGCATCTTAAGATTTTTTTTTAAGATAACCCCTTTCTTCCATCCACCTTTTTTTATCATTAGCTTAATTAAGAAACTGAATTAGATTTTTTTTGTACAATGACCTGTATTTTAAATGAATATGTTTTCTTATTGCAGTGTCCTTTAATTTATTTCTCTGTCACCTGTATTTTTTGTAAACTGTTAATTAACTCTAAATATTTGAATATATCTAGGTACTTTTTATGTTTTTCAAGATTATTTCATAAGTGTCTGTATTTCTCTTTGCCACGTTTCAGAGTTAATATGTTGCCTGCTTTTAGTGATTCTAAGGTTGAACATGGGTCAAAATGGTGACCTTGGATTTCCCATTAACTTTTTCATGTAAAGGTCTCATTCATTGCTGGTTGGCGACTTCATTAGGTATGGCAAAAATACTAATTCTTCCTACTTATGTCATCTTCCATAATTTATATACAGAATTATTTTTTAAGAATTTCTTTTCTCATCAACTATAGATGCTTAATTCTTTTCTTCGAATTGACAATTTTTATACGAGTCAGTGTCCTATTTACCACCAACATGTTGATATTTGTTGGTCTGCTGCTGTTCTTTGCTTTCTGTTTTGTTAGTGTCATTTTGAACTTTTTGCTTTTTACTTATTTGAAGTGCTTGGATCAACTAGAGTCAATTTTCTTTTTAACAAACCCAAAGCATTGGCTATTGTAACTGCTTTCATGTAAATTTCTTCATTATTATTATTAATTATTATTATTACTGTAAGTTTTTCATGTATGTATCTGTATTTCTCTGTTTCTCCCTTTTTATCTGTTAGTGTTTGACATTTTCTTTGCTTTCTGACACAATAAATATTCCTGACTCATTTTGTGCATATCTTGACTCAGATTTGCAATTAGCCATTTTTCTAAGAAACATTTTCCTATTAATGATAAAGGATATTTAGAGACTACAATTTCTATGCTCATTGGTTCTGCTATGAATGATTTCTAGGCCCTTTTTCAATATATTTTATAAGTGTGCACACACACACACACACACACACACAATTCATATCTCCAAATACATACTCAATACTTCATTATGAAGTTTTGTTTTCGTTGAAAAGGTCTATGTTTTGAAACTTGCATATTCTTTTTTATACCAAATATTTGGTTTATATCAACATTAGTTTATGAATCCATAACATTTTTCTTTTTGGTTAAAATTATATTCCATGAAAAATGAACCCCAATATCATTTATAATTATGATATAATAATAAAAATTTTAAAAATTAAATTTAAATTTAAATCATATGTATATGATCAGAAAAAGGTAAACTCATATCTATGTTCATAATTCTATTTTAACATTAAAAATTAATACTTCTTTGATTTTTATACTTTTACCACTTTTCTATTAGAATAGATTTCTTATATCCATGAATAGGAAAATAAGTGCCTATTTGTTTTATCTCAATAGATGTAATAGCTATCTATGTGAATATGACTGTACAAAAATCTAACAGCATTAATGCAAGTAATACTAACAACAAGATTACTGAATGGAATTTAAGATTTTTTGTAGCTCTATTTGTAAAGATATTTTGGGGTAAAAGAAGTCTAATTAAAAAGTATATCACCTATAACACAAAATGCCTTTGTTATTAACATAACATTTTATTGGTAGATAGAATCGATCTTGCAGTTCAATCAATATGTATCATCATCAGTTTAGGAGGCAGCATTTAATTAAAGAATACATCAATAGAAATCTGCTGGGAAAGCTGTTGATGTACTTAAATTTGCTGAACACCTAACAGACATGTATTTGCTGGACATAGGCAGCTATGCCTTCAATAGCAGTCCTCAAGAGAGCCTGAGGAAAGCATAATATAGCCATTTTACAAAACTCTTGGCATCTTGGTTTCGATCTTTCCTCATTAGTTATTAATTATCAGTCTTTTCCTTTCATTTGCCCACTCATGGTGGGGCAATATCTCTACACTGAAAGAAAGAACCCCAACCTTGCCACTCAGGTTTACCCTAACCACAGTACTTGCCTTGAACATCTGCACGCTTCTGCTCCTCCTTCAAAGCAGCCCTCATTTCAGTGCACTTTCACATTCTCACAGGCCTTCCTTAAAAATTGGTCTCAAAGTACCTTCAACATGTCAAATATCAAATCAAATGTGAAGTTATTTTAAATTTTATTTCTTGTCTTTAAAATACATAGACTTGGCACACAGTGATGCCTCAGTAGGTTTTGCACAAAAGAATTCATGTTTTAGCACTAGCTCTTTCTTCAAATTAGTTAATAAGAAAGACCATATTATAACCTAATACAGTAAGGATTTTTATCAAAAAATCAATACATATATTGTATTGCAAATCACTCAACTCCTGCAATACAAAACATTTTAATTTTTAAGGTTTTTTAAGGCAAATATTATCTAAGAAATTTTTAATAGGTTTCCTTTCTATTTTACGTAATAATCATCTGAAGCAAGCAAGCAAGCAAGCACTTCCTTGACATGATAGTCCCCTTCTGAAACAGATTTTAAGCCCTACCTTTCACCTGTAGATGGCATTTCATAGAAAATCCTGTGATAAGTGATTCAAGGTGACACTGAAATTAATGCATATATTATATAAAATATAATGAATGGAGTGTTGGCATAATAAAGCATTAAGAAAATACTGACTTTCTCTTCATAGTCATGTATGATAAAAAAGCAAGGAATAAGGAGAAAGGAAAAATATTAGTGTAAGATGCAGGGGTTTAAGAACATTCAGCATGATCTTTAGCTAAGACTTGGATTATATATTTGAATATTTGTTTCCCTGCATTTGTTGGATTTGTAAACAAACTACCACTCATTTTTTTCACAAATGTATTCATTCACCAAATATTTATTGAGTGCTTACTATGTGCTAAGAATTATTGTAAGCCCAGGAAATACTGTGCATTGAATAGCCAAAAATTCCTACCCTGATAGAAACTCTAATGGGGAAACTCATAATAAACCAAGTCAATAAGTGAACTCTGGGGTATTTTAGATGGTGATGAGTCCTCTGAGGGAGGACTGAGATGGGATGCAGAAAGGAGGAGAGATTGTTTGAGAAAATGGGCATTGCAAATTCTCACAGCTAATTAGAGAAAGGCTTTACCAATAGGAAGACATTTTAGGGGACACTGAAGACATTGAAAGACTGAAGGAAGAGTTTGCTTTGCTGAAAGAACATTTCATTTTGTTTGAGGAAGAATGAGGAACTGAGAGTGGCTGAAACACTATGAAATAACAGAGAAAGCAGG
This sequence comes from Marmota marmota marmota, assembly GCF_001458135.2. Lineage (NCBI taxonomy): Eukaryota > Metazoa > Chordata > Mammalia > Rodentia > Sciuridae > Marmota > Marmota marmota. Next base: position 9,014,491 of record NW_026000075.1, read on the forward strand.
TGACTCAGGCATAACAGGGCCTGGACTTGGTGAGTTCTTCTAGGTCACTGTGTAGACTCTGGCTCTTGTTCCAAGTAGAAAACGAGCAATTAGAGAGTTTTGTGGCAAGAGATAATATGATCTCTGTTTGATCATAACTATGACATGTTTATCTGGCTCCTGAATTGAGAATAGCTCTAGAGATACAAAGAGAAAAACAGAGTAAAACAGTTTCTTTTCTCCAGGTAAAGAGGATCCTGTTTTGCTATAGAAAGTATATATTAGGAAGAGATTAGGTCTCGGATACATTGCTTTTTAATTAAAAAAAAAAATTTCCTAAGTAATTAAATTTACTTCAAATAGTACATTAAAACATAAAACTATACATATTAATGGGATAATTTGATATTTTTATATAATATATACATCTATGTATATATACATCTATGATATAATGTATACAATCTAGTAAAATGTATCTTCTCCAAATATTTATTATTTCTTTATGGTAAGAACTTTTCAAATCTTTTATTTTAAAGATATCATCAACACAATTTTTAGATAGATTAGATTCAAGTTATAAAAGAAAGATGAGAATCAAGGGTGTTCTCAAGGTTTTTGGCCTACACCCTGGAAGTTTGGTGTTCCTCTTAACGGAGAGAGGAAAGATCTTGAAGGAAGAGCGGTTTGCACATGTTGAATTTGAGATGACTATTGGACACCTGAGGAGCAGTGGAGAGTGTGCTGCAAAACATTCAAATCAGAATTGAAGGAGAGCCCTGGAGGGGAAAGATAAATTTAGTGATCATAAACTCATAGATCATATTTAAAGGTAAGAGTCTGGATGAAACAAATAACGCAGTAAGCATAGCTTTAAAAGAGAAGAAATTTAGAGACTGAGACGAAGGGTTTTCATTGTCCTGTTATTGTCCTTATTCATTGTCCTCTTCTTGGCACATTAGAGCCTCACTGGAGCCTGGTCTTAACAATCCATTAGAGAGAGGAAGTAGATGGTATGAAAAGGAGGCATGTGTGTTATGTTCTGGAATAATTTCCATGAGTTTGCAAACGGGAAGGGTGTTTACAAGTCAAGGGTTTTCTCTTCTGGGATGGGAATAGGTGGTAGAGAAAGAGAGAAGACTGGAAATTCCCTTTTAACTGCTTCAATGTTTTCAATGAAATCAGAAGCAAAATAATCAGAAGTGAATGTAAAGGTGAAGATTTGGTTAGACAGGACTGGATTAGATTGGATTAGATAAACTAGGGAAGGAGAATGAATAGGGGAACTACTCAGCAATAAAAGAGAATAAAATCATGGCATTTGCAGGTAAATGGATGGCGTTGGAGAAGATAATACTAAGTGAAGTCAGCCAATTCCCAAAATACAAATGTTAAATATTTTCTCTGATATAAGGAGGCTGACTCATAGTGGGGTAGGTAGGGAAGGCATGACAGGAATAGATGAATTCTAGATAGGGAAGAGGGGTGGGAGGGAAAGGAAGGGGGTAGGGGATTAGCAAGGATGGTGGAATGTGATAGATGTCATTATCCAAAGTACGTGTATTTAGACATGAATTGGTATGAACATACTTTATATACTGAGGTATGGAAAAAAATTGTTCTATATGTGTAATAAGAATTGTGATGCATTCCGCTGTCACATATTTAAAAAATAAAACCAATAAAAAAAATTCAAACTGGAAAAAAAAGAATAGGGGAACTCTAACAGAACCATTGGGCAATCTGAGAGCCACTTGAAGTTGATAGTAGATTTAGAGTGGTGGCAGTTCAATGTGACTTGACTTCTCCTCCCATACTTAACATAATGAGTAGAAAGCAGAGAATCAAGGTCTAGGAAGAGAGAGGCACCAAGGAATTAAGTATAAACATAGGTAAGAGATAACGAAGATCAATGTTAAGCTATCTAAACAGAGCAAAGAAATATTAATGGTATGAGAAATAGGGAAATGTTAGTTGGGTAAAAAAACATAATTCTGGAAACAACTTACACTCATGAATGAAAGATTTAATATGAAAACAGTACACATGGTCCATAAAGCATTTATCAGAACTGTCGGGAAAAGAGATCACAATTTTGCCACTTTCACAATTCTGCCACTTTCCTGAGAATACTCTTCTCCCACTATACTAAGCCACTATACATTAAAGACAGCATTTTAACAATCATTGGTCTTGAAGTAGAACAAGATTGGAATTATAGATCCATGATTTCTTGGCTGCATTAATTTGTTGAAACTATTAAATCCCTTAATCCTTAGCTTGCTATCTATAAAACCGGGAGAGTAAACTTAATTTGAAGGGTGGTTGTAGGAATTGCATCAAATTACATGTATATATCATATATATATATGATAATATATGTAAAGCTATTAGCCTAGTGCCTATGATACTGCTTTGTAGCTATTATTATATTCTATTCCCCAATCCTCTTAAACTCACACATCCATGACTTTGCTTCTATTGTGTGTCTTAAGGATAAGCTCATCCTTTCTTGTATACAACAAAGTTGTTAATTTGGTTTTTTTAGGTTGTTGAGGCCATGGCTGGAAATCTTCATCTTATTCATTGTCCTGTTCTTGGCACATTGGAGCCTCATTCGTAGAAGTAACTTAAGTCATACCTGAGTGAATTAGAGATATGGATGCAACATATGTGCATTTGGAGAAAAGTGATAAGAATACTCATGCTTTTGATTTTCCAAAAACATATATCAAATAAAGGTGGACTGAAGTAAAATTACTTTCTTATAGTCTAGAAAATTAATATCTGTGTTAGAGATTAAATCATTAAGTTATGACCACCATCCATCTACTTTTATGATTTTCTGTGACAAGAAATAAGTAGAAATAAAGAATATGTAGGCCATTGAAATTGGACCATGAAACTGGATCATTTCAAAAAAGCAATGGTCTGCCCTTGCACAAATATTACTTTAAGTAGTCTTATTATAGATATGTCCCTCCTCTGGTGACACTAGAGTCATATTCTTTAATATGAAGCTATACTTCTATAGTTTGTGAGCAGAATCTACCATTTCAAGGAACATATTTGTCACAGGGTTGAACACCTGGCCTTCCAATTGTTTTTTGTAACAAGTTCTTCTGCAACTATTATGATTAATGTGATTGTGGCCCCAACTGCCACAGTTAGCACTTCTAAAGCACTATTCCTTTTGCCAGCAATTGAGTGCTGATGAAATGTTCTAATGATCCCAGGGTCAAGAACATTACAAAGAACTTTTTTGGCTTTAGATTTTCTTCCACACATCATAACACTGTTGGAGTTAAAACCTCAGTGTAAACCACAGGAAGACTAGCATTTGCATAAAAGGATTATGCACCATCTAAAAAATTAACTACAGGGAAGTTGATTTATCTGCCTTCCTATCAAAAGAAAACTCTGCTAACCACTATTTCTGCAGTGTACAACAATAATTAGTGTGCATAATGATTCCTCTGAGGCACAGAAGTGCATTCTGAATTCTCAATAGGTATAAAATTATTTTAGTACATATCCACTACTACTATACCAAACTGTGTTCTATATGTTAGAAAATTAGCAAATCCCATTCAATCTGTAAGCTAATGTTTGTAAAATATTCTGAAGTGCAAAACATACTATTCTGACTATGCCAAGGAAAAATTTTCTATCTTAATTCAGTAATCTCCAATTTGTAGAGACGATGAAACTAGTGACATATTCAGACCAACAATTTCAATATAAGGTAGCACAAGATTATGGCTTAAGGTATGAGAAAACCTTAATAATTTATCATTAATATAGAGCAAATGTAAGTCATATTGCCTGAATAACATGAAATAAGTTTCAGTAAAAACCCTAAAAGATGAGCAAGGCTACCAGGGAAAGATGGAAAGAATAGGTCTGCCTGTATGAAAAAGATAAGGGGCTGAGGAAGATTACTTTGGAAGAGGGAAAATCAAGGCAGAACAGATTCTGCATTCTTGAAAAAGGCTATAATGAGATGTCAGAATCAACTCAGTCTAGGTCTCCAGATTTCCAGATGGACAAATTTCCAGGACAGAGGAAAACCACAGAAGTAGGAAATGGGAGACAGACTTCATTACAATTTTACTTTTAGTTGAGAAATATTTATCTTCACCTGAGAATGAATAAATGAAAACGTACACAGAATGTTCCAGGAACATTTCTGCCACTCAGGGAACTTAATTCAGCTTGTGAAGGTTTTATTGTAACATGGCCAACTGGCTACAAAGGGAGTTATTCTCAGATTACTAGGTAATGGAAGAACAATTCATTCTGTTTTTAGTTAATGTGTAATGGTCATCACTGAAGAGTGACAATGATCCTTAATGGGTTTCAATAATCTTTATTTGAATGAGAAATGTATAATGTACATGTTAATATCATTGAATTTCCTGGGAGGGGTGGATAGAAACACAAGTTAAGTGAATAAGAATCTCTTGTATTGTCTCAAAATGGAAGACTGAACTTTCATTTTGGAGGAGGATCTTTCTAGTTAATTAAATCAATAGTTAAGGTTTGATTAACTGACATTTAAGTTTTTGTTTACATTGCTTAAAATTTTCAGCAAAGTGCAAATTACCATGTCATGTAATTAAATATAAAATGGGTAATATTACAATTAGAAGAGAAAACTTGAGATAATTCAGCTAGGACAATCTTCTCATTTTACAAGTGAGGAAATCAATGCCCAAAAAGGAAAAAAACAAAAACAAAAGACTACTCAGGGTGGGCCAATAGGACTCTTAACATCTGCACAGTAGTTCTTTGATTATAAGGAAATATGATTCTGTAAATCTAGCAGTTTATAAGTTATTTTGTTATTTTCCACCATAACCTTGTGCCAAGTTTTCTTTCTAAATTATAGCAAAATAGTGCTTATATTTAAAGAAGAAAAACAAGGAATTAGTGAGATAAACGGTTTTGAAGACAGGTTGTATGTTTAATCCAATTATAGAGTTCTACACCTCATATTTTTACCTTCACTTTTTAGTCTTTGAATAACTAGTGCAAATTAGGTTTTAATAAAATAGAGACCACGTAAAGTTTTTCTTTTTCTGCTATAGCATTTTCTGTTTCCTAGAGAAAGAAATCAAAAAGAAGAATGTTGATGAATAAATACTAGGAAACAAAAGGAAAGAAAGTATATAAGAATTTGACCAGGAAAAGAAGGTCACAGATCCAGATCCAATTAGGTATCTAAACACATTATGCAACTGTAGGTATTAATCCATGAACCACAACCTTCCAGTGTGCAGATATTTGCTTATATATGATGGCATCAAGCACATGGTAGATGCCACATATATGCAAATAGACATAAACATGCATTTAAACACATCTGCGTTTTTGCATTCACAGTGAACTCAGTCATGCCATATGCATATCACGATTTCACATGTTTTGCAATCACAAGACTACTAAACAAACCTGGATTCTTTACACCCAGGGGCAGGGCCAAAAGGTAGACATCTTATTAGTTCAACCCATCTCTCATTGCTACACTAAATACTTTTCCAAATAAATAAGTGATCTTACTCCAAACCTAGGCCTGATCTATAAATGCAGCTTTCAGATAAGTTACTCAGACAAATATCTTCCACATTGACAGACAATTAGATGTCTATGCAGCTGGATAAACTAGATGAAGATCAAAAAGCACCAGGTCATGGTGAAGAAGTTTTCACCCCTTAATGGGCCATCTTACAAAGAAAGGTGATTTTTTTTTTTAATATTACATCTGAATTTTGAGAAAATGTATACTTAGTGACCATGAAGATATGAGGAGGTAAACAGTGTTTATAAAGGTGAAAAGTCAGGTCAGCTTCTTGCCACATGTATTGGACAACCTGGGGGATCCTCCTCTCCTGCTACATTTCCTCCAGAAGTCATCTTTATGAGTCCAAGATTATCCTGCAATGCTAGTAGGTGCCATTTCTCCACTATGACTTCCTCTGTCCCTGTAGAGTCAAGTGTAATGTTCTGCCCATAGAAATAGGGCATTTGATGGGAAGAATGAATCTAAACCATAGTCTGTTTTCTCTTGAGATTTTCTGTTACCTGCATCCTTGCAGATGGAATGTTTCTTATTCTTACAACAAAAGTAGAACCATGTAGTCTTTTCCACATCAATACCATATTAACACATGACGTGCTTTTTAAACTCTCAAATATACATTTTCAGAAGAAAGAAGGTTTATTCTATAACTTCATATCATACTCCAATATTTGTACATATCCTAAGAATAGGCTCTAAATAAATCAGACAGGAATGGCTTTGGAGTAAAGACTGCTTTGTTTGTATTGGGGTACTCAGTCAGCAGATAACATGTACATACATACGTGTGTTAATGGGTGAATGAGTACAGAAAAGATTTGGAAGAGAGTGTGAGTGAATGTGCCCTTGAGAATAAAGCAGGACTCTCATTTGCTATTCATCAGTGAAAGGACAAGCCATTCTAAGAGCCATTGATTTATCCAGACATTTACGAAATAGTTACTGAAGGCCTTAATATATATGTGTGTACTAGTGATGATGTATTGAACAACAACAAAAAGAAACATTATCTCTGTTTCATGGGGACTCTGATAAAAAGACAGATCTTGAGTATATAATTGCATAAATAACTAAATTGCTATATCTGAGATTATAAAGGGCATGTCAATATTCTATAAGAGCATATGACGAATGAAACTTAATTGAGAGTGAATGGTCAGGAAAGTTTACTAGAAGGGTTTTAAGATTAAGACCTGAAGCATGAGTCAGAACTAATGAGTACTGAGAAAACAGCATGTAGAAGTCATGATATGAAATGGAATGGGGCAAAGATTATATGGCTAGAGCCCTACAAGTAGGGATAATGGATTGGGAGATGAATCAGAATTGCTAGGAGGTAAAGGCCAACCCTAAAAGGCCAGGTAGATTCTAATTGGGGATTTTAAACTTATTTTGAGGATAATAAGAGAAAAGAAAAGGTTGTAATGAGGATCCTTATAACATGAGATCAATTTTTAATAGATGATTATAATCATTCCTATATAACCATTTCTTTCATTGGCTAGGAATCAAGAAAACAGGAGGAGAGAGAAAATCTTTGTGAACTTCTTCATAATCCACTCTCTAGTGTAATTCCTGGCTTAGGGAAGGCAGTCAGTGAATACCAAGCTGATATTGAGCAAGTGTCTTGCTTGCAACCCACATATGCACTCTTGGATAAGTGACTATAAAATTGTAAGCCTCAGTTTCCCCATTATGAAGTGAATATGTCTGATTTATTGTTACTTAGAGATCTTTTTTGAAGTAATAATCTGTGATATAAATTAGCTTTATTCAAAGACAAATAAAGACTACAAATCCATTCTGATTGGAACTAGGTCGCTGGGTCTCCAATAGTCATATCACATTATGTCCAAACATCTAGTCTAATGCTTGGAGATTCCCCTAAATACCAGCAATATGATCTATGGCAAGTCACATCATCTCATGTATAAAACAAGAGGTGTGGATTGAGCTATTGAAATTCTTCTCAGTTCTCAAATAGTACATCTTATTCACCTCCCTATTTTTATCACTGAGGCAACTCAGGGAGTTTTAAGTTTAAGCTTATGTCTATTTAAAATAAATAAATGCAAAAATAAGTAACTATTTCTTATAAAAGTTTTAGGTATATTTATGCAGAAAATAAGATGATTGACTAATTAAACTAAGAAATTGCTACATGCTGATCCAAGTAAGCAAAAATTATGTGGAAGCTCCTTTTAAAAAATGAAGTCTAGTAACATATTTGGGTACATACTTGGAGATAAGAAAGGGAAAATAACGTTCATCACTGGACAGGGAAAGCTGTTATCTGCACCTCATTTCTCTTTTTTTACTTCATTCAAGGTGTAATAAGGATATTAGTCACAAGTAAGGCATCTTTAAGCTTAGGAAATGTGGTTGAGAGCTGACTTATCAATCACTAAGTTCTAGCAACATTTCACGGTAGCTGATGAGAATGACTGCCATTGTGCTTGTTTGCCATGGTCTGCCCCATATATAGGGCTCATATGCCCTGGTTAGAAATGAGCCATAAGCATGTGCATCACTGAGCCTACTGTAACTCCTAGTTTCAATTTAGCATGAGCAACGACAGGTAGCCTGTTAACAATGCTGGGAACATCTGGAGTTGGCGATGTGGACAAAGAGTGATTGATGTGAGTCTGCTGAAGGATAGAGAGATTTTTAATTGGTACATTAGTAGAGGATGGAGATATATCAGACCTATCCCAGTACAGCAATGAAGAAGCCAAAAGACGAATAACAGCCTCTGCAGTATCACTGCCAATGAGTGGATTCCATAACACACCAAATGCTTAGGAAAAGGTAGAGGAGTGGAGGAGATGGGATACACACAAAAAATTCAATGACATACATAATTTGGGGTGACTTTTACTTCTCTGAAAAAACACTGAGAATAGACTTACAGTTTATGCAATCATGCTTTATGATGGTGACGATAGTGACAATTATGATGATGTTCACTATAATGGCTGTTCACTCTCCTCTTTGCTTAGTCATTTCCTACTTAATCTCTCTGACCTCAGCACAGTTGTCACCTTTTCAGAGAAGCTCTTGTGACAGAGCTGAAAGCTTGCTAATATTTGCTCTCATGTGGCCCTCCCACCTACAAGACCTTTTCCAGTGAGAGTATGCCCTGGTTTGTGTGACTATTTCTTTACTGTAGCTTTCCCCATCTGGCTATCCACGTCTGGTAATAAGGTAGGAATCTCCTTTTGCTTATCAATCACTGTCCTCCTAAATCTCAGCAGTGTCTGGGACTCAATAAATGTATATTTAAAGGAAGGAGCCGAAAAGGAAGGGAGGAAAAGAATCACTTTGTGCACACTGGCCGTATAGCAGCCATTTTCCTGATGTGTTACACATTTCTCATGATAACCCTTCAGGGTGAGTCCTGTTTCCATTTTTTTTTCAGTCTCAGAGAATGAAGCCAATGGTCTTAGGTTCCCTAACTAACATGGATGGAGTGCAGGTATAAACCTTGATTGGTTTGGCTCCAAATCCATGCATTTTTCTACCATCCCTTACTATATCACATTGCCTCTTTATAGAACAGAAGCTTAACTGAATTCCTAATTAGTTTTTAAATTTAAAAAAAAAAATAATGATGTGCAGTATTCAGACATTTGACAGTTGACAACTCCCTCATCTGACATGTTTTACTATATGAAACACTTAACTTATGATAAATGAAATCTGAGTATCTATCTGTGAACACTGGATTCTGTAGCAGTTAAAGCATCTGTGTAGCTGGAGCTAACCCTGAGGGAGAGGCAGAGAGCTCTGGGGCCCAGAGTCACAGTCAGTTTGTCAGATCTTGAATAGTTCTATTCCCTTCCTATTCAATTGCCCAAAGAGAGGCCAACAGTTTGCTTCTTCCGTTATTTTATTCTTGTTTATTCCAGCAAAGAGAAAACATTTTTCCCTTAGACACAGAAAACAAAATGTTAGCAATATCAATTTTTTTTTTAAAAATGAAGGGTAAATTTAAAAAATAAATATATAAAATAAAGATCCTGTTTTTTCTTCTCAAATTCCATGTAAAGGAGGCAAAAATGTGAATAAACGCTATGATCCGTTTGCTAGTACAAAGCACTGACACAGAAGAAATATGAATAATAAGTAACAGCTGTTAGAAGAAGGAAATGTAATATGATGGAATAAATGGTGTATCTGTCCCCTGAGCTGGTGAGTACTTAGTCACTAGGAAATCCTTCTCACAGAGAACAAAATTTAGTCGACACTCCAGGACAAACTATGCCGGATTCTATGGATGACACCATTCATTAGATATTCACACGTTTTTAAATATTAAACCATTATCAATTATTAATGATAAAAATAAGCTAATTTTAGAATGTATAGCTCAACTCTTGTCATCTATTACTAAGTGTGAGTTTATCATGTCTTTAAGAGCAGAAGACATCTATCTGAAGGAATAGCTTAACAGCCAACCCACAAGTTGTGGTGGTCACAGCACATTGAGAGAACCAATAAATCACCTTCACTGTCATCCCATAACAAAGCAGTTGTGGTAAGACATGTATCTAGACAGCCAAACTTTATATCAAAATTTAGGACAGGGAAATGTGTTCAAATGCAAAAAAAAAATGAAAATAATTTTATAGGTATCAGATAAACACCTCCTACAAGACTAGAGAAATAATTTATTCAAAATAACACAAAACAAATTTATGTTCTGCTTTTTTTATGTTACAGATGACCAGATTCCTAAAAACACAAATAAATTGAGAAAACCAAGAGTGAATTTCATGGCAAAAATTCAGAACTTTTGTTGTCTTACCAAAGAAACTAGCACAAATCAAGTAAAGGAGAAATATATTCCTGAACTCCCAGGGTGAATTTGTTCTATCAGTACATCATATAAAGATTAAATCTTCATTTTCTTATATGGCAAATCATGTGTTATAAAGGAAAATACAAGGTTTAGCAATACTTTCATAATATGACTGGTTGAGTCCTTAAAGAAATATTTTAACCTTTTTTACAATGTTTCTACACCTGTAAAATGGGAATATACCAGCTATCAAAAAAAAAAAAAAATCATCGTTGCCAGGCGCAGTGGCACACATGTGTAATCCCAGCAGCTCAGGAGGTTGAGGCAGGAGAATCTCGAATTCAAAGCCAGACTCAGCAAAAGCCAGGTGCCAAGCAACTCAGTGAGACCCTGTCTCTAAATAAAATAGAAAATAAAGCTGGGGATGTGACTCAGTGGTCGAGTGTTCTTGAGTTCAATCCCTGGTACTAAAAAAAAAAATCATTGTTAAGTAAAATGTGCATATAAAGTGTGTAGCATGTAATAAGAACTTCAAAAGCATTATTTCAGTTTGTTCCATTAAGGAATACAAACAATTTTGAAAAAAAAAAAAGGTGTTGATTAAATTTAATCAATTGACACAAAATGATAAACTATCATCAGCCATGATATTGAAATGGAATTTGTTCTTCTAATCACACTCCTCACTCTTCTGCCTCAATGTCTTTGAAGACTGCATGAGTCTAGTTTGAAAATAAAACAATTAGTAGCCTCACCACAGGAAAATAGGTATGCTATATATTCCTAAGAAGATCTAATATAGTTATCTTTAGAGAGAAGGAAGTAGAATACACTATCAGTAAAGGGGAGAGTAGAATGGAAAAAAAATCTTATTTACGGGATACAGAACATCCAAGAATGATTTGACATTCTTGTTACTTGGTTGCTCTAAAAATTGAAGTGAGACCACTCCTGCTTTCTCACTAGAGGGCCTAGAGGGAGGGGGATTCCAGCTTCTACCCAGAAAGTGTGAGTTAGCAGGGTACAAATTTCCTTAGTTTTCTCAGTCTTTACAAGTTTGGCCTTTCTTTACTGTATCAAGACTATGTTTCCATAAGTCAGAGAACTGATGTAAAAGGACACAGTAAATAGGATGCTAATGAGTCTACTTAGAACATCAGTGTGTCTAATTTCTTGGGCATAGAGTAGGTAAGTAAAAAATATTTGCTGGTCATAGATCAATAATCGCATCTTCTCTGTGAAGGCACTGAGCTGGAACTTATTTATACATTAACCCAAGAAATTGCTATTGATTGCATGACATGTGTCAGATACTATGCTAGACAAACTTCTGTTTAGTTATTCTCATAGATAATTGCATACCTATATGCCGGATTTTTGGAAATCAAAGAGCTAGCTTGCTTTTGCATGTTAATATCACATTATGTGTTTACTAAGGTCAAAAGTGGTTTTTCTGTAGGTCTTGAAATTATCCCAGAAGATGATGTGACTCCTTCTTGACTTTGATCTCATCTACTTTCATTTGGTTTTTCTTTGTCAGTACTCATACCTATCTTTTCTATCTTATGGAAAGCTTTTCCAGTTTGGGTGAATTTTATTATTTATTTATTTATTCTTTAATTTATTCTTTAATTTCCTCCTTCAATTCTAAAATCTGTCATTATCCAAGAATTAAATATACAGGTTCTGTCTTACCTGAACTATGGTGTGAGCAAAACCAAGCACATTTTCATTTCAGATGTCATTGTTTGTCACTATAGCTTTTATTTTCTATATTCTCCATTTTATAAACCTGTTTTTATCTCCTATACCCTTGAAATTTTATTTCTTTTTTTCTATAATTCATTTTCTCTCCCCCCCCCCCACAAACTATTTCTTTGGAAAAGGGGATGGAGAGAGGGTTGAAGAGAACTTTGTCCAGGATATAGGTTTCATGTTGGCACATCCTGACTTTTATTTACTCTGTCCTCTAAGGTGTCATATGCAAAAGAAGATCCATCCTCGAAATGTAAAATTCATATAAGGAGGTGCTGAAAGTGGGAATCTAGTGTTACAGAAAAAAATATATATATAATTTTTCTATTACCTCTAATGTATAATTAAACCTAAGTAGTACAAAAACCACTAAGTTCCTTCCAACTACCTAGTTCAGTGCACAGCACTTTCAATAGTTTGGCTTCTATGGGAGCCTTCAGGAATAAGTACTATATGTTAATTTACTAGCTTTCATATCACAGTGAGTCGGACCCATCTAGAGGGATAAACTGCTTTTGAATCACAACAGTCTTCTCAGACTACATTCCCAAAAGCCAAACTAGGTTTGTTTTTTTGTTTTTGTTTTTGTTTTTTCTTTTCTTTTCTTTTTCTCTTTTTAATAAAGGACAATAAACTAGATAAAATTGTGTGCATGTGCAAACATGTAATAACAAATCCCATCAGTATGTACAACTATAATGCACCAATAAAAAATATGGAAAAATAAACTAGAGAAAGTGGGAAAGTAGTTATGATTATTTTATCCCCAATATATTTTAAACCCTCTGTTAGGGAATACATCACTGGTGCATCAGTCTGCTGCATTGTCTGCATTCTTCCTATCTGGAGGGAAAGAATTCCACCCAGAATTTGGGGATTTCTACAAGCATTATATAGTCAAGCAAAGCTGAGATGTATCCATTACCTTTGTTTTGTTAATAAAGTTTATTATTTGAGGCTGATGATCTGAAATCCAAGCCACTAGGAAGAACATTAGTTTTCTAAGAAGTAAGGCATAAAAATATTTTGACCAGACATTCATGTTTTGTCATTTTCCAAGCACAGTCATTTTTTCCCCTCCGCCTTTTCCATGATGTGACATTTAATTATGGATTCCCCAGAAACCTTTCCCTGAGGTCTTTTACATCAGAAGTACCTTTTTCCAGGAGGACTCCAATGGCGTTTTTCATAATGACAGCTGCTCCCTGTGGCTTAGCTTGCTATTAAATCCTGAATTAATATAAGCAACCCACTTCCATTGACACGATAAACAATGTTTCCTTTTGTTTTCTAGAAAAGTATCTACTAGGCTGGTTGTCACACTCTGTATCTTTAAGAGACTGTAGCCTTTTTTTTGGGGGGGGGGGTTAAATCTGTATAGACACACCATTTCCATTTAATAGATTTCACAATCTGGATTGCAACACTTACTCAATGAAAACATTAGGGAGCTTCTGCTGCTGCCTACCCAAGTAAAGGCTAAATGCTGTCTTCTTAGGCCCCTACAATATTGTTTCCTTTGTTGAACTACCAGCTGAATATATGATTAATTCCCTTCAAACATCCTCTCTTCAGCCAAACTGAACTACTTGATGCTCCATTAAGTATAACCTATGCTTTCCTTCCTGCTTTGGATGCTTTTGTTCATAAAGTTATTCCCATCTTGAGTGTTTCAACCTATGTCCTCTTTTCCAACACAAGCCTGATAAAATCCTAAGCAACCTCAAAGTCTACATACACTTTTTGAACAGCCTCCTCCATGATATTTTTTTTCCATTCCAATGCACAAAATCTCCTTCTCCTGTGAACCTGCAAGGGGTTCATCTTACATCTTACATTATACATCTTACATCATGTATCTGAAGCTCCCATATAGTGTTCAGTGTCTTCACAGTGAGTGGTTCTGCCCCTTCCAGTAAAATATGAGTTACATGAAGGCAGAAGTTTGTTGTTATCACCCTTGAATTTTATGTATAACCTACAAAATGACATTTCTTGACAAATATATTATAATTTTGTGGATAAACATATATAGAGAAATCTATACTTATGTCATATCTTTATCTAGCTCCATGTATTTTACCTTCAGTGGAAGCAGAGACATCTTTCTGGAACATGCAGTTTCAGATTTTCAAATGCTTTATTCTGGTTACAATCTGGTGCTTTTAATTGACATAATTTTCATATTTTATATTTCTCTTTAGCCAGGCAACTAATATACAGGGGGTATATTCATCCATAAATATTGTGGATGAAAATAAGGCAAAGATAGATGCATAGCTTGTTTTTTAAGTGATCTATATTTTGGTCTGTTTTTTTACAAATGTTGTGCACTGTAAGGATGCTCCCAAACAAATCAAGCAACATAAAAATTATCACTTGCTATGACCAACTAAGATTTTTTTCCATGAATACAAGGCTACTTTTACATTCAATTAATGTAATATATCATATTAATAGCATAAAGGATAATTTTAACACATGATGACTTTGGTAATTCTAGAAAAAGCCAAAAAACTCTTCACAATAAAAACACTCACGCTCAACACATTAACAAAAAGGGAACGTCTTTAAGCCAGTAAAGGTCATCTATGAAAAACCCACATCTAAAATCACCATTTTAATAGTATAATACCCGAACACTTTCCTCAAAAGATCAGAAACAAGCAAGGATATCTATTCTTGATAAATATATACAATAATAGATTGGAGGATTTTGCCATATAGGAATGTAGGAAATATAATGAAATAAAAAGATTCTCATGTTAGAAAGAAAGAAGTAAAACTATCTACTTGCAGATTATATATCTTTAAGACCTTTTAAGGAGTTTATACAAAACAATATTAGAACTTATAAATGAGTCCAGCAATTTTACAAGCTACAAGATCAAAACAAAACAAAACAAAAAACATAAACAGAAGATAGAAAGACCTCCCATGTTCATGAATAGGCAGAATTAATATTGATAAATGACCAAGAGCAATCTATAGATTCAGTGCAATTCCCATCAATACCAATGATATTCTTCACAAAATTAGAAAAAAAATTCCTAAAATTTATATGAAAGAATAAAAGACCTAGAGCAACCAGAGAAATTCTAAGAAAAAAAAAAAAGAATCCTAGAGACATCACAAAAACAAATTGTATTTCTATTGCAGTGAATAAACAGAAAATGAATTTAAGAAAATAATTCTGTTTTTGATAGCAAAAAATAATTATAAGCCAGCCACGGTGGCACACACCTGTAACCCCAGTTACTAGGGAGGCTGAGGCAGGAGGATTGGGAGTTCAAAGCCAGCCTCAACAATTTAGGGAAGCTCTAAGCAACTCAGTGAGACCCTCTCTCTAAATAAAATTTTAAAAAGTTCTGGGATGTGGTTAAGTGGTCCAGTGCCCCTGAGTCCCATCTCCGGAACTAGAAAAAAAAACCATAAAATATATTGGGATAAAACTTATGCTCGAAAACCATTATTCTAAGAAATTAAAGACGAAAATAAAAAGAAAGCCATCCCATGTTTTCCATTCATAGTTCAGAATACTTAATAATGTCTAAGATAGCAGTACTTTTTAAAGTGATATACAGATTCAAAATGTTCCTTATTAAAATTAGAGCTTTCTTCTTTCACAAATTAACAAACTGACCATAAAGTCCATATGAAAATTTAAGAGATATAAAGCAGCTAAAGCAATTTTGGAAACAATGTTGGACGCCCAAATTATATTAGTGTTTTCCTAGTGCTGGGGGCAAAGTTGGAAAGAAAAGGGTAATGACTACTAATAGATTCAGGGTTTCTTTTGAAGACAAGAAAAGTATTCTAAAGTGATTGTATGTTGGTCATACAACTCTAAATATACCCCAAACCCTTGAGTAATAAACGTTTTTGCATGTGTATGGTGCTAGGGATTAAACCAGGCTGCCTTGCATGTAAGGCTAATACACTAACACTAAGCTATACCCCAGACTCCAATTCATGCACATTAAATAGATGAAATGTGTGCTAAATGAATTATATCTCAATAAAGCTGTTATATTTTAAGTAAGGATATTGTATATTAGCACCATAAATAACACTGGAAATTGCCCTGTTTTTTTCTTTCTTTTCTTTTCTTTTTTTTTTTGAGAGAGAGAGAGAATTTTTTAATATTTATTTTTTAGTTTTCGGCAGACACAACATCTTTGTTTGTATGTGGTGCTGAGGATCGAACCCGGGCCACACGCATGCCAGGCGAGCGCGCTACCGCTTGAGCCACATCCCCAGCCCCTGCCCTGTTTTCTTGTGTAGAAATTCAGCTGACACAGGCCACTATTTCTTTAAGTAATGGAACCTAAATTCCAAACCAACTATCAGTACATTTTGGCTTTTTCATCTACCACCTGTTTTACTAATTCAAATAGGTTCTGTTTAGTGATATGGCTATAACTACAAAGATTCTTTGTAAATATAACAGCCATTTTAGAGTAGGCAAAATGAAATCATAAACAGGTTCTCTGATTTATTGCTTGTTGTGAAATTTTCAGATAAGCTTTTAAATTTACTATTTTACCACTATTGCTCATTATTAAACAGGAGAGTTATACAAAATTTTATAGCTTTCATTTATCAATAATAAGATTTCTAGGCCAATACTAAGATATATAAATATTACATATCTCTCTCTCTATATATATATAGATATATATAAAATCTATCTGTCCATTTATGTATCTTTCCTTCCTTATTTTATACTCATAATCCCACTACAAATGAATTACACTGAAGTTTAAAGGTCGTTACATAGTTTAATGGTTTACTAGCATCTTTAAATACTTTGTAGGTTCTTGAATTTCCAAGTGAAAATTCAATATTGTAACTGCAATGGCTCTCCTATCATATTGCAATCCTCCCCAGCACCCAAACCTCCCTCTAAGAAAGGGAGAACTGCAGGAGAGGTAGCAAAGGAACCCTTTTTGTTCAAAAGTGAAAACAAAAGGCAAAAGAGTCAGTCCCATCTTATCACTATATTTACATTACTTCCTGTGTCTGCACTTGCTCTTCATGCCTTAGACATTGGTTCTGCACACCTGGCTGTAAATCATGCCCCTGGACTTTATAGTTCCCAGAACATTACACACAAAGTATACATGAAGACTCTATATGCTGTTCCCAAGTTCAGTGATCATGTTTGCAGGGCTGGTGAAAGGAAGTAAGGGGCAGGAAAAATTTCTTCTTCCTTCAAGCACAGAAATCAGTGAGCAATTTCAAGTCTGTGGGAGCCGTGAAGAAAGAAGGAAAGGCAAAGAGAATTGGAGGTTGGTAGAAACCATTCTCAGGTTCATACCTTTCATTAAGTAACCCATATGAAGCTGAAAATGAATCAAGCTAAATTCACTTTTACTCTAATTCAATAACAATTCTGTTATCTCTAACTTAGGATATCTACTTCCTTCATTCTATGTCTTTATTCCAAATTTCAAGTCTTCCAACTTTTCTGTGCTTCCATCTGCTTCATGATTGCTTGAGAGATAAGTTTCTAAGAGCTACTCCAAAACCAAAATCATCCTAAAGAAGAGCTTGTGGATACAAAGATAAAATATATATTTTTGTAACATATTTGAATGACTCATAACACAGGAAAGAATTTCAAAATGCCACCTGTAATTGGAAAAAATAATATTTATATGCTGAAGGTATTTTTAAAAAATCATGTGGACGTCACCATTCCCCTGTGCAATATGAGTCAACTTTGGCCTTGAGAGTGACAAGCCTAACTGAATTGCCAATCTTTAATGTTATTTCAACCCTAAGGCAGAAAATTATTATACATTCTCCTGTGAAAAAAGAATAACAGAAATAGCAAAAGCAAATTTCATCCCCAAAGGGACTCTGCTCCTCTCAAAACTATATGCAGATTTGAGACAGAAGCATTAGTCTGGTGTGCAAGGAACTAACCATCTGACAGCAAGCTTTGTATGCTGCAGAAGATCAAAAATTACATATATTTCATGAACTGGTAAGAAATTTTAGTCTTTCTTATAAACTAGCAAAAGATGACTTTTTCCTAATCCTTTGAGTTTGATTTGCAGCACTCTGGAATGTGAAATGGAACTGCTTCATTAGTATTTTACATTCTTCTGTAGTTCTGCAATAAATTTAAGTGTCCAAAGATATACTGAGAAAGGAGAAACTTGTTTCACCAATTCTAATGTGCAAGACCCAGAGGGAGAAAGAAAATAAGCTTCCATGTATAAAAACAATAAAATATTTACTCATTGTACCCAAGACTGTAAGAACTTTTGGATTTCAGTTGTTATTTTTTTCCAACAGCAGTTGAGTTTGAACAAATTATTTTCACTTTTTATATCGTATGCCCACACAATCACTAGTACCTAGAAACTGGAATATGGATATGCAAACCAATGGAGCTCACTAAGCAAATGAACTTCATTACCTTTGTCAGAGCCCTAGCAGATACTTATTTGCATAGCCTAATTGACACATATTGAATTGTTAAGTTTTAAAGGAAAAGGAAAATCTTTGTAGAAAGGCTTAGAATATAGGTCAGTGGCAGAGTGCTTACCTAGCTTGCATGTTGCCTTAGGTTGATTTTCAGCATTACCAAAAAAAAAAAAAAAGCCACAAAGTCACCTGTGCTGGTACATGTCTATAATCCTAGTGGCTCAGGAGACTGAGGCAGGAGGATCACAAGTTCAAAACCAGCCTCAGTAAATTAGTAAGGCCTTACCCTAGGCATCTTAGCAAGACCCTGTCTCAAAATAAAAAATGGAAAAAGGCTAGGGATGTGGATCAGCTGTTAAGCACCCCTGGGTTCAATCCTAAGTATCAAAGGGAGGTGGGGGAATCACAAAATCCACAATTTTGTAGAGAAGGATGTGATGCCATGTTAATCACACAATGCGGACTTGCACATAAACCTAGAAAAGGCCCACTATTTCATTCCTTTACTCTGCCATTATGGATAGCAATTGGCCTGATCACTTTGAATCAGAATTCACAAAGAAACTATTACAATAATTGGTTGAAGACATTAACATTACTAGGGAAAATTCCTACTAAGAAAAAAAACAGGAGAAAAGGGACTATTTTTAGGGGGGAAAGGTGATTTACTCTGATTACTTATAATATAAAGTGAATTAACTGTCCAGATAATTTACTTATCTGGTATAATTCACA
Organism: Marmota marmota marmota; assembly: GCF_001458135.2. NCBI lineage: Eukaryota > Metazoa > Chordata > Mammalia > Rodentia > Sciuridae > Marmota > Marmota marmota. The sequence goes on from NW_026000075.1 coordinate 9,033,780, forward strand.
ATGGACTGAGAATACAGTGCACCTATTACTTTAGGGATATAAAGTGGTTGATCGTTCAAACTAAAATGTCAGAAACCTGACTTTCCAAATAAATTAGATTCTAGGACCTTAACATTGCAATAATCCTAAAGCTATCAATATTACAAAATCAAATGTTATTTAATAAAACAACCAATAAAGGAATTTTCTAAAGCAAAGAAATGTTATAAGCTGCTTTCTGATTATTTCTGTAGGAATAGTAGACCTACATAGTAGACATACAATGATTTCTTAGATTGAATGTTTAGTAATTACAATAGTGGTTATTTGATATGTTCATGGAAAGAAATAACACTAGACAACCAGAAGTAATGTGTCTTTTGTTATTTAGATTTTTATGCTCATATACTGGAGTTAGTACATATAAATGAAAAATGCACCATTTACCCAAAAGCAAATGTTTCTTTTGTAGTTGTTGTTTTGTTTTCTTGTTGAATTTGATGCATTGGGCAAACCCTTTTTTAGTAGTATTCAGAACTTAAGTGTCATCCCTCCTACTGTGACAAATGCCAAAGGCCATAACTTTGTTACCTTTGGGACTCCATCTATTTTGAAGACTTAGGAAAGTGAGTCACTATGAGGAGATCTGCATGCTATAGACCACAGGCAAAAGAAACCCAGGCATAGAAGAGTGAAAAGTGGAGCATAAACATACACCAGGATTTCAAGGTAAAGCTTGAGAAGCTCCTTGAATCTCACCCAGGTGAGAAAATATTGCACATGCAGACAACATGCCTGAAACTCCTCCTGGATACCTGACTGCAGAAATGAGGCACTCCCACTCCCACCATCCAGGTGCTCTGCTTTGGAGAAAAGATTTTATCCTTCTTCCCCCAGGGCACAGTTGCCAAAAGCTACTCTAGAATAGGGAAGGACGATTAGAGAAAGGGGGAAGAATAGAAAGAGAGAAAGGAGTTCAGTTATGAATTTCAGTGATAATTCAGAAGCCCTAAATAATATTTTCCCTTCTAGAATGTAATGACCTGTATGGGATAAAAGAAAATAGGAACAACCATTCCTGAAGATTTTGCAAGATTAAAAAAAAAAAAAAAAAAAAAAAACTCTGCTAAGTGCACTTAAAACTCAAGCACCACCTGCTGGTTCAAACTGGATCTTCCCACTCACTGCCCAATTCCAATTCTATTTGCATTCAAATCAGCCAAGAGGACAATTCATTTTTCCTTAGGAATAAAGCTAGAGTTCTACTGATTTTTAAAACCAGATAATTTAAACCTTTGCTAAAATTTATATCTAGCTTTGTATTTTCATCTAGTATTTAAAGGGAAACCCACTGATGGTGACACATTAACAATAGACTATTACTGGAACTGACGGCTAACTTGTTAATGAGAGAGATAATAATAACCTATAAACATAATGTTGAAATTTCTATGTATTTCTGTGGTTCAACATCAAAACTCTCATAATTGCTGTTACAAACATTTCTGCTAATTTTTTGTACTAATATGATATTTCTACAATAATAGATAAAATTTTCAAAACCTTAATACAAATAAACTGTGATGTATTTTTAACAGAGACCAAATAAAAATCCATCAATAAAAGATATTATCAGATGAAGCAGCTTATAAAAAATGACTCACTGTGATTTAGCAAGTTACCATTTCCAGTAGTTCAACAACAAATATTATATTCTTTGAGAATGTGTCTTAGAATTAGGTCACTGAATCAATTTTGCATTTGTTTTAAGAAACACTCACTTTTTGCCTCTCAGAGAAAACTAGCCTCAACTACAATAAAAATAACTATTTTTCATATAACTACTCAAATATACAGCTGGTTATTTCATTAATCAAAATGCACCTCCCCAAGTGTCTCTGTTAAATTTCCCCAATTTATTAAAAGCCACTATGTGCAGCAGTTACAGACATGGCCTCAAAGCTTAACTGGTAGCAGCATCTTAGGGCTACATTAACGGTGTATCCTAGGCAACCAAGTCATGGCTAAAGCACCACAGTGTTTGTTTAAAACGTGATGTGGAAAGCAATCAGAGGAGCTTCAATTCCAGGGAAATTCCTTTTCAATGTAAGCCTGAAATTAGAGTGGTGCTATTTGCGCCATTATAATTAAGAATGTGTCACCATATTCATTATTTTCAAGGGTTTGTAACTGAGCTGTAAAAAATTAGTCATAGTAATTAAAAGATGGAAAACATCTAGTTATGTTAAGATGTCCTACTGGGGCACTTAGGGTCCTAGTAAAGGGGTTTAAGTAATTTAAGTGACAGATAATATTTTATCTTAACTAACTTAAAATACTATCCTAACCACTGATAAATTGCAGGTGTGTGTAATATTAAATTTAAACAAGCATTTATTCTGTCCTTTTCACCATATGATATATATCAGCTATTCAAAAATTACACTCATCATTCTTTTATGATTCTTAGTTAATTCTCACTGACTTTAATGTTTTCATTAACCTCTTGGCAAGGAGTGGTATGTTCATTTCAAAGAATTCTCAATTTTGATTTTTTTTTTTTTATTACTTCAAGTAGGCAGTCGTGATGCAGGAACCTAAATTCTTTTTATTTTCCATGTCTCCCCTCTATACGTCCTGGTAAAGTACAGCTCCCGGTTTTGCTTTTGATGTATGATTTTTTTAAAAAAGTATTTTTTACATTTCCTTAAATAAGTAAAGGAAGTATTTGATTATTTTTTAAAAAGAAAAATAAGTGAGGAGTAAGGGAGAAAGGGTAACTAACTTCTACAAAGAACCTGTTGAAACATCCACACAAGGTTCTACACCAGTTCTACAGGATAGGTAGTACTGTTCTTATTTCCCCATGACTAAACTCATTATCCTAATAGGACCCAGGATCCAAAGTCTATGCATTGTTCATACCATTTGTGCATCTCTAAAATAAAAATTTTATACTGGACATAGTTTATATCATGTTTAAAGATTTTTTTTAAAAAATATTAGAAACAAAACTTTTCATTCTCCAGATTTCATTGTCATATTTAATTAATGAATGTTTAAAACTCCTCAGAATCCAGGGATATAATTAAGGTAACAATGGGAAAAAAAAAAAACTATTTCCTTTAAAAAAAATCTAGTAATAATATAATCTAAATTATGCATAAAATAGTATTGAATTTTTTCAGAGGAAAAAAATATTCATCTGATTCTCCCTGTGGATGATATTGAAATTAAAACTGTCACAGATTTTATGGAAAAATTACTCTGCAGAGTGGTTCCAAGAGGAAGAATAACTCCTTAGTGATGACCATGGAATCTCTCAAGGCACATATGATGGCTTCTTTGAAGTCTTTCACAAATTCATACGTTTGTTTTTTCTTTGCATTTTCAAACTTACAAAATATTATTTGCCCAGTTATCTTCAGAGAAAATATATCAGAGATTTTATTATTCCATTCTGATTCCAAAATTTATATTCTTATAAGATCTGCACACTTTATTTTATATTTTTAAATGCCCTTCTAATAAATAACTATGCTTTGTTTTCACATACTTGGGGAAACTATTGAGTAGACCTCTTTGCTTTTTTATCCATTTTTTTCCATTTGCAGAATGTTGGTAGGGAATACTGGAATAAACAATATTTCTATCTCAAATGGAGAAGGCAAGGAAAAAAAAAATGAAAGCATTCGATAGTCACTGTCCAATACAGTAACCACTAGCCACAGGTAGCTGCTCAACACCTGAAATGGATGTAAAATCCTCATGGTATTTCAATGCTTTGTGGGAGAAAAGGAATGCAAATCCCATTCATAATTTTAAAATTATTTCTTGTTGAATTGATAATATTTAGGAAATACTGGTTAAAATAAAATATACATTGACTACTTACTTCAACAATTTATCTTTACTCTTTTTTTTAGTATGACTACTAGAAATTTAAAATTATGTGTGGCTCAAAATTTATAGTTTATGTTCTATTATTTGAATAGCACTGTGTTAAACCATGAGGCATGGTAGTTTAGATCTGGAATCACTGATGTTATCTAAAAGATATTTTCTATAACAATTTTGTTTTGCTGTTTCAACTTATATCATAACTGAAAAAGTTATCTCTTTTGATTACATAAACTTAAACATACACTCAGTTTTTACACTCTCCTATTCAATGTTGTTTTCAATTTCTAGAACAGTGTCTGGGCAATACAAACACAGTAAATAATTGTTGACTTATTTTGAATTAATGCATTTCCCAGCACTATACACAATGGAGGGAAAGAAAAAGAAGAGACTCTGTTTCACTAATCCTATTCAAAAATTCTAAATCCCATAGATAAGATATTTGGGGGAAAAAAGGACATGCAAATGAAAGATGGAATTTTTGAGTCATTTAAAATAATATTGAAGTTAGCAGTAAATAAAATTTTTCTATGATCAGAATATAAAACCACCCATTTGGGTTCAATAGCATATACACTTATATTGTGGGTTATCTAGAAATATAATAATGTATTTACCTTTAAGGTAAACTGGCTATGGAAAGCATTTTTAATGTCCCTATTCCATGTTGGCAATATTTCTTGTAAAAATGTGTTCACTTACCAATGTCCATCTTTTATGAACACCAGAAACTCCAAGGTACAGATTTGTATCCCATCAAAGAATAATAATGAGAACAGCTTAAATATTTTGCATGTTGCTTCACAATGCCTTCAAATTTATTGGGAGTGTCTCTATTTAAGCCACCCACACAACTTATGTCTTTGGTTAAAATCATTTTAGAGATTATAAAATTCTTTAGAAACCAAAGCTTGGAGAATTAGGGAAGATAAATACAAAATGAAGCTCTTGTAACCCCTTAAAACTCAGAGACCCACTAGAAATTCCAGAAGTCATGAACACAGGAATAAGACCTTAAGATCCCTTGATCCATTGCTGAATATGAAGCAACAAAAAAATGTGTGTTTTTCAGAGAATTTTTTTAAAAGCTTAAGATACCTCTCTTGGGAGGCTCTTAGCAGCTGAAGGAGTGACCAAACATAACTTGCTTGATAGTTCTTGAGTCTGAATGCTATTTTAAGAATCCTGGTTCTACTGATTACTAACATTATGACCTCAGGCAAAAATCTAGAAAATCCCAGGTGTGGTGGCACATGCCTGTAATCCCAGTGGCTAGGGAGGCTGAGGCAGGAGGATCAGGATTTCAAAGCCGGTTTCAGCAAAAAATGAGGCACTAAGTAATTCAGTAAGACCCCATCTCTAAATAAAATACAAAATAGGGCTGGGGAAAAAAAATTCTTGACAGCCTCAGTTTTTTATTTACCAAGTATATAACAATAATATATATTTACCAAGTATATAACAATAGTCTCTACAACATAGGTTTCCATAAACTCATTTGAATACAACCAACACTCATGATAGTGTCTAGCAATAATGACAATTTATATTTCTTTCTGCAGTAATATATTACCACCAACTTAGTGGCTTAAAACTCGAGACATCTGTTCTCTCACTGTTCTGGTGGCTTGACACCTGAAACTCATCTTACTTTACTAGTTAAATCTACAAGGACTTGATCCCTAAAAAAGTTCATATTTTGAGGTTCTGAGTTATTAGGAATGTGGAAAGGAGCACTATTCAACCCACAACAGATACTTGATTAATTTTAAAGCTCACATGGCTTTAAGCAAAATAAGAGAATGCTCAAAAATTAATGGAATGTAAGAGATAGTCACCTCTGCTATGTATTGTCTTCTCTCTCTCACACACACATACACATGTACGTGCTTGCATACAAAGTCTATTTAGATGTGTAGTATAAGCATATTGCTCATCCACATTCCAAAGTTTCCCTCTGCTGAAGTCTGTTTTTTGTTTTTCTTAGGATTTACATAGTTTTGTCCTATCTTACCTGTTTGCAACCAACATCTTGTCACTAAGTCTAGTCATTTTTTCCTTAATAGACATCTCTCGCATCCATTTCTCCATTTTACTTGTATTTGATTCTATTCAAGCTTAGAGGTTCACACTAACATGAATGTAATCACCTTCAAAACAACATTTGCCTCAAAATTTTTCAGTCATAGGGCAAATCATCATCACTTTTTTTCCCCGTAGAATCACATAATCGTTTAACCATCAGTGACTCTCCATTTTTTAAACTCGAAGTTCCTCAAACCAGCTGGAAAGACATTTATGATCTGGTGCCATTCACCTACCCAATTATATTTCCTTCTACAACCCAGCGGGAAACCTCATCTCCAGTAAATCTGAATTCATTGTGTCCATCAGGCTCTTTCACTTCTTCTTGTTTACAAGAAGAAGAAATTACAGAGATTCTTTCTCAGAAACATCAAAAAATGAACGGAATAATTCTGGCTTCATTTCAAAATGTACTTTAAACCAAAGTTCAGAGGTATAAAGGATTTGTAAATGGACTGGAATATCTTTCTTGAATGAAGAACAAATAGAGAAGATAGACACTTATATAGGAGCCCACAGCCCATGCCAGGTGTTGATGCTTTTGTGGAAATAAAGAGGATAAAATGGGTTGAGCTAGGCCTAGCATGAAAGATTAGGAATCAACTGTTTCCAAAGTGAATTTCAAATAAAAGAAAAATATCCACTTGGAAATACCTAGTAGATATTAAAAAGCTAGCCCAGGCTGTGTCAATAACATTTCTAGGAGATCAATGAAGGCACTGGAAGGACATAAAACTAATGCTAGATAGGTCAGTACCAGGCAAAAAATGGAAGATATTGGCAAGCCTCTATTATTTTTAGAATGGTATTGGAAGATGTGTATGATAAATGTTTTTCTACTTTTTTAATAACTGCAAACTAGATATTGGTCTTCAATGAAAAATATGTTTCTCCCCTGGGGAAGTCAGCTCTGAATACTACAAAAGATTTTTGGAGATGGTCAATTAAGTTTGCCACTTTCCAATTGACTGTCCCATGAAATACATGAGGTGCCCAGATTTGCTATCTCCTAATCAGTCTGTTTTCCCCTGATGATTCACTATTGCTCTTTCCAAAGAGGGCTATGGGGGCTTTCGGTGGTTGAGGAAACATCCAGATCAAGCAAATCCCCAATTCTGTTCTCAGCTGAGGAATGCTGTCTTCAGTTAAAAGTTTTTATATTTTTCTGTTGCGCCCCCGCCCGCACCTTTTTTTGTAAAGAGAACTCCCTTGGTAAAATCACTAGAAAGTTTTAGATATTTTTTTTTATTTTTTTTAAGTAAGGAAATAGAAAGTAAGTTGCCTCTGAAGCAAGGAACATAACTTTTATTATCCCTATTCCCTCTTACTGACTGTTATTAATTTTAAACTTGTGTTGCATTTTTCAGGTAATAAAAAAAGCAATAAAGTAGTCCTTTAGTACAAACTGTACAACACTTGTGATTTGTTTTAAAAATCAAACATACTTCATAAAGGAAGGTAAAACTATCTATGGCTCCCAAGATGAACAAAACTAGTTATAAACCAAATGGAGAAAAATATGCTTAAATATGCTTTATTCATTCAATGAGTATTTGAGAGCTTGCCGGTAAAAAGGTGAAGGCCACAAGCCATTCATAACACTGCTGCTTTCTCCCAGACAACCAATGCAGACTCAGAAGACCAGAGAATAATCATCATAATAGAGATTTTCATCTCATAGTTTTATGCCATTTTATCATTTTATAGCACATAATTCAATTTTCTTTTTCTTTTTTTTGGTACTTGGGATTGAACCCGGGTCACTTAACTACAGAGCCATATCCCCAGCCTATTTTTATTTCTTTCTTCATTTTATTTTGAAGGAGGGTCTCCCTAAGTTGCTTAGGAAGTTGCTGAGATTGGTTTTGAATTTGCGATCCTCCTGCTTCAGTCTCTGGAGCCACTGGGATTTCAGGCAGGCACCACCATGCCCAACTCACAAGTCAAATAAGGAAGACTAGAATCTTTGCCAGGCATGGTGGCGTATACTTTTAATCCCAGGGGCTCCGGAGGCTGAGGCAGGAGGATCGGATCGCAAGTTCAAAGCCAGCCTCAGAAAAAAAGTGAGGTGCTAAGCAACTCAGTGAGACCCTATCTCTAAATATAATACAAACTGGAGTTGGGAATGTGGCTTAGTGGTTCAGTGGCCCTGAGTTCAATCCTCTGTACTCCAAAAAAACAAGGCTAGAATCCTGCTTCATTTGAGCATCCAGAAAAACAGTATTTAAAGAATGAAGGGATAAAGCCTTCACTCATGCTGCTGCCTCTGCTGAAAATGCTCTACCTGTGCTTTGCCTGCCTGGTGGGCTACCTGTCATTCATTCTTCATGACTGTGAATAAAATCATTTCTCCAGGCACCCCAAGGCTGGAGTGGGATCCCTGGTCCATCTCTGCATACCTTTCACTTCTCATCACAACTATACTTAGATAGTATTTAAAATTAATTTAAAAAGATACATTCTCAGAATTGTAAAAAACTACCAGAGAACAGTTATCAAGTCTACAGTATCTTCAGATTTACCACAATGCCTGCTATAGGCATTCAATATTATCATTTTATTTATTGGTACATTCAACTCTCAATTACCCTTGCTAGAAGAGAGATTCAAATGGAAAATATAAAAGTCTAAAATATATTTGTCTATAAAAACAAATAAAACACTTAGCATTATTATGTTTTCCTTAGTGGAATTACCTTTCTAATAATGTATGGTGTAATGAAAGATTTCTTTTTAGAACTTAATTAAAATTAAAACATCATCCACTCCTACCCTCTCATTTAATTTATTTTGTCTTTTCTAAGCAAATAATCTGTGATTTACTAAAAGCCTGCTCTGTTTAGTATGTAGGAAAACTATTGAAAAGCCTTGATAAGTACTCTAGAATTCTAAGTTTCTATTTATTAAACTTTGTTCTAACATCCATTTTTAATACAGGAAGAAAAACAGGTAACCTAAAGAGAAAATGAACCATTTGTAAATGAGTTATTATAAACACTTTTTAACATGAAAATTTATTGAAAATGTGGGTTTTCAGCTTCAGCACTTATGAATATCATTTGAGAGTTCATTTAAAAATAAAGGTTTCTGGTTACTACATTCAAGAATTTCTGAGTTAGGTTTGGACTGATTCAGAAATTGGCACTTGTTAAAAGCATCAGAAAATCTACAATCATAGACTGAAGACACCCTCTCCTTGATCATAGAAAGATAAATATATATATATATTTGTGTGTGTATGTGTATACATATATATGTTAGTTGCTCAAAACATTACAATGATCTTGACATATCATATATGTACACACATACACATACACACACACACAAACATTTCAATGCCTTCAGGATTCCTCATTAATTTATGACCCTAGCATAGTCTCAGTATTTTCTAAAGGAAGTTCAAACAGTAATCATATGAGGTTACTTGTGGGAAACTGAGGAGATGTCAACTATGAGCTTTCCCATATCTTTTAAACAGTGCTGATAAATTCATCATCCAATATGAGGACATCTACCACAAGGCTCTGGTTGAGATGTAAATTGGCCCAGAAGCAGTTACACTATAAGCCGTTAATGTGATTTATTCATTCCTTAACATGAATTAATTTTTGTAACTAAATGATGTTTCAGGAACTGAGGAGACAGGTCAGTTTTGTGAGGTCAATGTGAAGAGGAAGGTCAGGAGTTCAGGACAGGCAATAAAACTTTGTTTTCAAGTGACATGGTACCAATGCCCACTTGTAATGCAGGAGGAAAAATAAATGACCTTGGGATCACCTTAATAAAGATGAAAATGAAACTTCTTATTTTCAAACAAGCTATTACAGACATAAAAAATGTAAAACTTTAAAACAGCAAAAAAATTTAAAACTTAAAAATTGGGTCTTCAACTTTAGCATGCATCAGTACCATTCGAGAGAGTTTATTTAAAAATAAAGATTTATGTACACAAGAAAGCCAATGGCAATCAGGAAACTAGACTATGTATATGTGTCAACTAAGGTGATTAAGTCTAGTAAAAACTAAAAGAAAGAAAACCAGAGATAAAAGAAAATTTTGTTATTTCTTAGCTACTTAGAGGAAATCTTACTAAAACTAACTTGTTCATCCTTCTATTCATTTATATTCATAGAATCAACAAAATACTAATGAGTGCAAAGAAACTACCTGAAATAACACTTTGCTCTGAGGTTAAAAAAAATAGTCAATAGGGCTGAAAGACACAAATGGTCTCTATCCTCATGAAGTTTCCACACCAGCCTCTTCTATCTTGGAGACCACAAAAATGACAGTATGAAAAACAGACCTCATTGCATAAGTTACCTTCAACTCTGGTTCATCAGTAGAACAAATTGCACTTAATGGCTCAAGGAAAGTTTGTCACTTTTAGTTCAGCAATCAACAGACCAACACGTAATTGTATAACAACAGTAAAGTTTCAGGCATTTTTGTAAACATTTTTGGTGATTGTTTTAAAATGTATCTTAAATTCTTTTGTTAGGACTTATTTTAGGAAAAAAATTGCATCACACAGAGTCATACATTCAATGGAAATCTATAGGTAAACCAGGCATCCATCGTCTGATCAAGGTACCCATTTCTTAGTTCTGTCCTATGACACTTGAGGAACATAAACTGTTGCATTTTCTATTCAAAGATTTTCATAACTGAAAGTAACTTTTAGAAGTTTATTCTGTTTCTGTTTCCCTTCTAAGCTACATATACAATTGTGGTTGAAGCATTATTTTACAAACTGAGACCAATTCATAGGTTATGAAGCCAGTTTACTAGTTGGTGATCAGCATTTCTTTTCTTTTTTTTTATTAGTTGCTCAAAACATTACAATGATCTTGACATATCATATATCATACATTTGATTCAAATGGGGTATGAATTCTTATTTTTCCCATGTGTACAGATTGCAGGATCACATTGGTTATATAGCCACGTTTATACATACTGCCATTTTAATCAAATAGTACAGAATAGAAATTAAATTTTATTGGCTATACTAAATTTCTTATCATTTTGTAAAACTTTTGTTCATTTTTGATCCTATAAATACAGGTCAAATATTTTACTATGTGCCTTAGCCTAAATCATTTAGAAGTCTTGTATCAAAACCGATTTTCTACCTCTCATGCACTCCTAATATTTACTGGCTTGATATGTATGCTTCTTTTGTAGAAATGGAAGCAAATAACCACCAAATCATGTGTTTCTCTTAAAGAGATTTAAACAGCTTTAAAAAATTAAAATTATTTAACTTTATACTTTTTCATAAAAATTCAGTCATGTTAAAGTCTGGCAGAAGATGAACATGATTTTAGAACAAATCACATCAAATTCAATTAAAGACCAAAGTTCGCTCTCAAAGTCCAGTGACTAAGGATTGCCCTGGGATCTTCATACCCCATTGTCTGGTAAAAGTTTCCTTTGCTAGATGTTTTCTTAATCAACTTATGACAATGCAGTGCAAGGAAGGACTTAGAAATAGTTAAAAGCCATCTGCTAAAGCAAGAGTCACTTTTAAAAAGTAACTTGTCATGGTTGTTGGAAAGGAAATCAAATACTAGGAATGAATTCAGTGCTAGAATCAAAGCTGCAGTTTCATCGATTAATGTGTCAGGATAATCCATTTGAGGCAGCACCTGCCCCCCCCACTCCCACCCTCAGAGCCCTCAATGTATTCTGGTTGCTATGACATCTTCATAAAGATACATGGCAATTATTCACCTTGGAACAGTAGGTAATAAATGAGTATAGAAAGGGGAAAATCCTAATTAAAAGGCGAACTTATCAAATAATAATCTAAGCCACGTTATACTTCAGCCTGATTGCAGCGTTCGCTCTTGGACTTAAGGATACATTTGGCTCCCAGCAACACTAAAGCTCATTATAATCATCATTAAAATAACACTTTTCTCAAGCCAGCAGGAGTTGGGTGTCTTGCTGAAGCTGTGCGTTCAGTCCCAGGAAGAAGGAGTATCAAGCAGTGCATCAACTGACCCCTTGGGATAAACCTGAATGGGCTCTGATGAGCTCCAATGGGGTGCAATCGAAGGTCTTCTTGACGGGAAGACCCTGCTGCCTCTTGCTTCCTGTATATTAGCAGTACTTAAGCTGCTGTAAAAGACAGACTGGAGTTTAAATGAGTCACATTCTTACAGATCATAGGTACATGATGCTCATATGTAAGCCTCACATAAATGATCATATATATGAGGTGTTTCAAATTGAGGTGTAGATGTGATGTCTTTATTTTATACATAGGTTCATAATATTAATAAGCATTCATATATTCAAGTAAAAATGAATACATACACAAAATCTGTGACTCATCTTTCCAGGAAATAAAAGACTTTAGTTAAATGCAGAGATTAGAAATATTTATAGTGATTAATTTTTTAAAATACCTTCTGTAAAAGTGCAAATTCTCTGTGTCTATTATCTCTTACATAGAGACAGTTATGATAGGAAATCAATAAAGTGGTAGACTTAATCAATTTTGTTTTGTGAAATCATTCCAAGATTTTTATCTTAATCATGGAATTGTTTCCTGTATATTTCTGGCCATTGTAAACATGTTTATTTATTATGCATTTTAAAAATATTCTGAATAATTTATCATACAACTCTCTATTATTTAAATGCCTTCTGTTTTGCAAGAGCTCAAGTACATTACTCAAAATCTAAATAAAGAAATAAACTTTTTAAAGAGGCTGAAATTCTGTTTTCCTAGTGTCATGACATTAAAAAAAAAAAAAGGACAAGGATTTGACTTAAATTATCAACCTAAACTGTATGGGGAATAGTTATATATTCCTGACTAAAAAAACTTTCTATCCGAAGTCAAAGGGTGCTATTTATTTAAGTAATTTAATTTTTCTCATAAAGTAATATCAGGAAGCATGATAAGAACTTCAACACACTGTCCAAGGAGCAGAAAATGAGCAGAAAACTAGAGTCAAGTTTTCTTATAATAAAAGGAACACAAAACCTTCCCCTAATGTACAGAAATAGCTCATCTAGTCCCCTTTTGCAAACTTTATTCTGTAATAGCACAAAACAAGACCCCCAAACTTTAAAACTTTTCATTGAGATGAATCACACAAACAAAAAATTAAAAAATAAACAAAAACAATAAAAAAACATTCATTACTTTTGAAGCACAGAGAACAGATGTAGTATATTTATTTTGCTTACTATTCTCTGGGTTTTGAAGCTACAGACTTCACAATAAATTTCAAGTGGAACTATTAATTCCACATGATAATTGTGGAATTGAGCATGAAAGATGCTTATATATAGGCCATCGAACATGAGAATTGTAAGTTGTTATTGAACCCAAACAAATCGCTAGGTTCAGATTTGTACAAAGAAAGTCAACTGAAAATGTGTGAAGTAATATGTAAATGAAGGCCTCAGCCTGAACCCTAGTTTCGAGAAGTGAGGATCCATCAAGTCTTCTCCATTCTGCCTGTTTTAGTCAGCTTTTTTTGCCTCTGCAATGATAGGACCCAACCAGAACAATTGTAGAGGAGGAAAGGTTTATTTGGGGGCTTATGGTTTCAGAGATTTCAATCCATAGATGGAAGGCTCCATTCCTCTGGGCTCAAGGTGAAGCAGGACATGATGGCAGAAGAGTGTGGCGGATGAAAGCAGCTCACAGGATGATCAAAAAGCAGAGAGAAGGACTCCACTCTCCAGATACAAAATACATACCCCATAGCCACACCCCCAACAAGCCACTTCCTCCAACCACACCCCACCTGCCTCCAGTTACCACTCAGTTAATCCCATAGGGATTAATTCACTGCTTAGGTTAAGGCTATAAGCCAATGATTTCTCCTCCAAACCTTCTTGCATCGTCTCACATGTAAGCTTTTGGGGGACACCACACATTCAAACCATAATACTACCTGAACAGAGTCTATCCATTTCTCTCAACTTCAATTGCCACGTCCTGTTTGGGGAGCTACAACCACTTCCTGAGTGGATTTCAGAAATGCCTCTGGAGGGTTTGCCTTACAAGAAACTTTGCCTCCCTCCCTCCCTCTGCTCTCCCAGCCCTATCAAAGGGAAGAGAAATCTTAAAGCCTTGATATTATCATGTGACTATTCTGAGGAATCCCTGGCAGCTTAAGCTCCTAACACAAAGTGAAAAGCCTTCTAATCTTCCCTTGCTCACTCATCCCTGCATAGTCTACCAATTTCCCCACTTTCCTCAGATTTTTCTCCAGCAATTCTGAACGAGTACTAACTATTAATGTTGGAAATTAAATTTGAGCACCAAGGCATCTGGCACTAAAGTCTATCCTCTTAAACCACTATTTTTTTTTAAGTATAACAAAGAATTTGAAAATGAGTGAGTGAAAGTTTGTATCCCTAGTGCTATCAACACTTCCAAGATTTCCATTGAGCCAGCAACGGAACATGAAAAATGAGTATGTAAAAAGATATTGTTAAAACCAATCATTGCAACCAATTTAATGTTATAATTTGAACCTAAGAAAGTTAAAATCCTCAAAAGACATTATTTTCTGATAATGTAATCTCTAGTTACCAATGTATTTTCATGACTTTTTGTATCCAAACATTTATTCTCCCCTCTGCTTAGTCTGGTTTTTCCCTCCTTTTTCATGTCTGGATCCTTGAGCCATCTTGAACTTTTTTAGAAGAAAAAGCTATGCAAAGCATAATTCTTTAGGAATAAAGTTATATGTGAAATCAAGTATCACATAAGTGTTTTATAATATCTGATATGTGTATATGTAATGCACTTTGTAGAAAGTAAAATAAAGAATATGATCATGCACATAATAGCTACTGCTAGCAAATAACATTTGTTGAGTACAGATGGCTATGAACCTCTATTCTAAACACCTTGCATATATTAAACTACTTAATTCCCACAATGACCCTGCATATCATTAATCCTACCTTAAAGATGAAAAATACAGAAAGGTCAAATAATTGTCTAAAACCAGTCATATCATACAGATCACAGAATTATTGTAATTTTAAAAATGGAAATTGCTTATAATTCATTACAAAAGCAAAGTATTTTCATGTTTCTGAGATGAAGTCACCCAAGGAGTTAAAGGGAAAAAGCAAAGTATCCTCAGGTGCAGCGGTGCATGATTACAATTCCAGAGACTTGGAAGGCGGAGGCAGGAGCATCACAATTTCAAAGCCAGCCTCAGCAACTTAGCTATGTCCTAAGCAACGTGGTAAGATCCTGTCTCTAAATAAAAACAGAAAAGGGGCTGGCTGGCTCGCTGGCTGGGGAAGTAACTCAGAGGTTAAGCACCCTTGGGTTCAAGCAAAGTATGTGTAGGCTAAGTCCCAACTCCCAACTTTGAAAAAATAAAGCTAACATTTAGTGCCATTCTTCTCCTTCCCTTAATGCTTATTCTTTGGCACTTTGCTACTCAGAGCACTAATTATGGACTAGGTATTATTTGTCTGAACACTTCCAGTATATTAATTTTAATGACAAAAGAAACCTAAGTTACAATTTATCAAGCCACATGTCTTTGCAATGTGTAAATCAAATAATGCAAATATCTCAATGAGTTAAAAAAAACTGACGAATTATTTATTTTCATATATTTTTGCTTATTTTGGACCTAAGTCTACTCTTTATTCTGATACCATACTATCTCAGAGTGCCCAATGATACTGTGAGAATTATTTCTTTGAAAATTTAATTTTGGTTTCTATCTGTTTTAGTACAAAGAAGGATGTTTTGATGTCTGCCTAAAATTACAAAAATGCGACTTTGTTTAAGGGATATTTAGTTCATTTGAAAGCAGTTTCTTTAATTTTTATATGAGTATGGTCTTTGGAATGTCTATTTGCCTCTTTGTCTTTAGGTATATTATTCTCTGACGTAGCTGCCTTTGTGTCTGTCTTTCTCATTAGTTTATTGTGCTCTTTTATACTAATTTGCACCCTTATCAGCCTGCTTTAAAATTTAAAAATTAAATTTGTATTTAATAGGTTGTATATTCCTCATCTTAACTTTGAAATCACAAAGTTTAATACATTAAGTTTTATGGGGAAAAAAAACAATTAGTTCATTTATTTATTTATAAGGCTGTCATTTAGACCTTCCTTGTAGGATGGTGGTATCCAAAAACTAATGTCTTTTTTTTTTTTGGTCCTGGTTCTTTTTACCATTGAGCTACCTTCCAGCCCTTTTTTCATAACTTACTTTGAGAAAAGGTCTGGCTAAGCTGTGTAGGGCCACACTAAGTTGCTGAGGCCAGCCCTGAACTTATGATCCATCTGCCTCAGTCTCTCAAACCTACTATTTATGGAGCACTAATACTGGAGTAGACATCATTTTGTTTGAGCACTTCCCGTGTACTAATTCATTTTAAACTAATGAGACACCCCTCAGAATTAAAATCTGTTATCCTCATTTTTCAGTAAGACATCTAAGGTAAAATAACTCGTTTAAGGTCAGACAGGCAGTAGATGGTAGAGTCAGAATTTGAGTCCAAGCAGCCTTGACTAGGTCCCAAATCTCATATGTCCGTAAAGTTAGAGGTCAAGAATCTTAAGCATAACTAACTGTACTAATCAGAGCTAGGAGGAAGCAGCTGGTTCAGGCTTTGAAATTAAACAGAAACGGCTTTGAAATCCTCTTGTACTATTTTCTAACTATGTGCTCTTTTTGCATCTTTTCTTCTCTAAGTTCCAGTTTCCCCATCTGGAAATCAAAATAGAACAGTTATCTCACCAAGTTAATGTAAGAATTATAGGAACTAATTAAATACGTAACAACAACAACAAAAAAATCTAAAAAACACTTGACACGGTAGTTAACACACATGACATGCACCATAAATTATGATTAAGCAGTCACAGAAGTGTATTCTTGTATTTCCTGCTCGGTCTTCAGTTCACTTTTTAAAGCTTCCTGAAAGCAGGAACAAAATAACACACCATGGCTCTTAACAAATGTCAGATTCAAAAGTAAAATGACCTGTGCTGCTCTGTGCCCTCAGTTTTCTTTTGCTCACTCTGACCCACTCAGCAATTAGCCTTGGTCTCTGTGCCATTTCAGACTTTGAACAAGTCGTGCCCGTGTTTCAGGGCAATGTAAAGGGCCTGTTGCTCAGTTTGTTGAGAGGCATCCAGACAGTCTTGTTGCCAGTCAGGTGCTGGTCTCTAACCCTACCCTGATGGTAGCCTGCTGTTAATTTATGGTGATTCATCATCCGCTGGGTAGGCCAATTCCAGTAACAAACAGAAGCAGTCAGTATACTTGTCTGCCTCCCTAAGGTAAGAGACGGTAATGATGGAGAGACCCACCTGCAAACACAGAAGTTCCTTGAGCATGCTTATTCCCTTTAACTCCTTGGGTGACCTCATCTCAGAAACATGAAAATAATGAGCCTTGCTGCTTTCATGCATTAGCAAAGGAAACAGAGATGCAGTAAGTGTTGGCTTTCACAGTTAATCTTTGGTGTTTCCCTGGGGACTTCTTTTCTTTGTACTCTGTTTCCACTTAAGATATTGCTCTACTCCTCTCTAACACGGAAAGCAAATTCCATACTAATTTTTCTCCCACTGTTCCCAGAACAGAACAAGTTCACACTCTTGGTTCTTAGCCTAAGGCATCTAAACTGAAATATCTGTAAAAATATCCTGAATCATTTAAATTCAAAAAAGATGGCCCAAATGAACTTAACAAAACTATGTGCCCATCATGAAATACATACTGTTATTCTTCCTGAGAATTTTTGAATCTTGATTTTATGACTTCCCATTTACAAAACTTAAAGTGTAGAAATTTTGGGACTTCCTGCCTGGATAGATAAATATTAAATAATAAATGAATAAACATAATACATAATAAACAAGGATCTGAGTTCTGGAATCACAAACTGACGGGTATACAGATCTTGCTTCTCAGAGTCTTTAATTTGGCTGGCACAGTACTTTAAAATAGATTTAATAGAATGCCTTTAAAAAGAGCATGCATTCTGATGTCACATCAGGAACTACAAGTCTTTATTTTCTTATAGACCACCTGATTTATTTTTATGGTATTTGGCTGGTTCTTAATATGCCTGAAGTATACTAAGCCTAACTTCGATAGCTCCAAAAGTATGTGTTGACTACAAAATGGCAAGTAAAAAGTGACTTCATTCTTTAAAAATCCACAGTTAATGAAAAATTTATAGATGCAATTAAAAATTTAATTATTAAGATTTTATTAATTTAACAAAACCCCTGCTATCAGAGACATTACACTTATGTGCTATAGGGCATTCAATAGATGAATCAAGTATTCATATACTAAATCTTAGATAATTAAATTACCTTTAATCAATATGACTCAATTTTAGTACATAACAATTGAAAAATAATTTGGAAACATTGCATTTAAGATGTAATCGTTGAAAATTTAAGGTTGTGATATATAGTTGAGAAATACATGAATCCTGGGAAATCTATGTTAAAAATGTTTGTATTAATGTGAGTTTGAATATAGCTAACAGTAGAAAATTAAATGAAATACTTTATGTGGCAGCATTAGTAAGGTTCTAGTGTCTGTTGAGATACATAGAAGTCAAGAATAACAAATTGGGTAACTTGTTGGGCCTTTTCTATTTTATATTGTCTAATATCTTCTACTGTGTCTTTGGTATGTTCATTTTAATTATCTTAGAGTTTCAGATGTTATGTACATACTTATTCATTAAATACTTGAAAACTCTGTAAGTAGCAGGTCAACTGGATCTCATACTTAATTAAAGATCTATTCATCATCAGTTTGGCATGGCATTTTTAAAAAGCTAATGTTAGATGAACAATATACTTAAATCATAAATATGTGGGTATTGTATTAGGTATTTATACCTCTAATGCTATCTTTCAGCCTTACTTTAAAAAATATTGCACAAATACTGAAAAATACAAAGTTCAAAAAGTATATGCACACATGTATATAATGTATAGGATTAGTTGTTCGTTCTGTTCGCTAAGTATTCTAGTTCTGTCTCCTCCTGGAACACAAGGATCATCATGACTAATTTTTGTTAATGAGTTACAGATACAAGAAATAAGTGTGCCTTCTGGGATGAGCACATAGCAAATAATACAAGGTTTACCAAAGTTCTCCTTTCTTTCTTTACTACAACTTGTAAGAACAAAAGAGTGACCAATTGCTCCATCAGCCCAAATCCCAGAGTTAGAATGGTCATGATGCCAAACAAAGCCCTGCACTAATTCCTGATAGACGTAGTGCAAATAAGAAATAAAACTCTGTATTTTAAATTACCAAATTGGTGTGATTGCTACCATAGCCAAACATAGACTTGCCTGATCAGTGCATACACCACACTCATGGCCGTAGCTATGCTTATGTATAAATTATTTGCCATGGTTTGTGTCTTTATGAACAGAACCTGTATATAAGTTATTTCTCAATCACTCAAAGCCCAACAATATATTAAAAAGGAAGCAATAGCAAAACAACAGAAATCTTATTATTGAGAACCTTATTTTTAAAATAAAACTAATATACTAAATAATGCATTGATCAAATATAAAGCTATGCTTTTCCTTGAAGAATATGTTTAAGATCAAGGTATTAGACTTATTAGCACCATTTAAATATTTGTGACATTAATTATGGAATCTCTGAAATATATGCAAGTGCTTAATGTATGATACTGAACCATCTCTACACCTAGGCAAGGTGTCTCCTGTACTTTAGAAAGTTTCACTATTGCTCTCTGCCTTTCTCCTCAGGGGACAGAGTCTGCAGGACCAAATGTCCACCTGCAGTTTACAGTACCATTCGAGTCTATTCTCCAGGTAACCAAGACTCTGATGTTTCTTGTGCTATAGTTCCTGAGCCCAATCCAGGGCCCGTACAGGCCTCTTTTCAGGTCTTTCTTGCATATCTAGACCAGAAGATTGGCCAAAACACACCCATTTAAGGTGGTTTTGACTGGGCTTGGAGGTATGTTCACTAGAGGTGGAGCAAAAGTTCCATTGTGCCACAGCGCTCAGCTGAGGGTTGAAGGAAAATTGATCAGGCATCAGGTGAGAGTCTGTTCTTCAACCAAGGCCTGATGTCGTAATGTAAGGGTCAGAGGATTCTAAATTCAAACCTGGGGTACTAGATCATTTTGGAAGCATATTTATCAAGGCAGGGGGGCACAACATATTTAATAGTTTGTTAGCACATTTTATAATTTTTATATATTTGCCCATGCCCCACAAAATGTTAAAGGCTGGACTACATATGATTAGTACTCTTGGCCTCAGTGTGAAACTGTGATGGTCAAAATATAATTTCTTATATAATTGCTAATATA
Organism: Marmota marmota marmota; assembly: GCF_001458135.2. Taxonomy (NCBI): domain Eukaryota; kingdom Metazoa; phylum Chordata; class Mammalia; order Rodentia; family Sciuridae; genus Marmota; species Marmota marmota. The sequence continues at coordinate 9,054,095 of NW_026000075.1, forward strand.
AATTCACTCTGACTGTAAGGAATTTTACCTGTCACTGTTAATTAAAACTGTGCTTTGTCACCTGTGATGATCCATTTACTACAGTAAAGTAGTTCATTTCTGAACCAATAACAAATTACAAAATGTAATTGCGAAGGCTGTTTTATTTCTAAGGATAGGTGGCAAAATCACCTTAATATTCCACAATGGTGAGGTAATTTTTGAGCATTACCATATCCCTATCTCACAGTCCATTGGGTTTAGTATTGGCAGCAGGCAAGCTGTAATTTTTCAGTTTCTTAATTAGATTTAGCCATTAATTTAACTATTCTATCACATAGAATAGAGAGTATAACCCTATTTGAGAGCTGATTTTTCTTTCTGCCTTTACTAAACAATCTCTGAAGGACGCATATGGTCACAATATTTGCATCTGGAATTTGGTTATCTATCCAGTTACTTAAGATTCATATATCATTGGATACACTTTAAGGGAGGAGAAATCAGTCTTCTTATTTACTTTCCACCAACATAAAAATTTAAAAATCATAGTTGTAATAATAATTTGTATTTGCAGAAAAATTTACATGTCAAGCATTATCTTGTTAATTCTTCATTACTACTTTGTGAAGTAAGGTATTTTCTTCATTTCATAGGTGAATTAAACTGGGGTTTACAGAAAATGAAGAATATCCTCAAAGTCACACAGTAATTTAGTGGCAAATTCCTTGACTCAAAAGATTCCCAGGATCTTTTCTAGAATAATTTCTTAAAAAATTACTCATTTTGTAATTTTTTACAAAAAATTAGTTCTGTCTAGTTCTGTCTCCTCCTGGAACACAAGGATCATCATGACTAATTTTTGTTAATGAGTTACAGATACAAGAAATAATACAACAAACCACAATGGAAATTCACATGTATACAACACTGACTTAGTACCTTCCCCAAATCAACAAATATCGCCAAATTACCAGATAGCCTTGGATAAAAGATAGGTAAGACACAGTTATTGCAAGCAAAGGACTTCCCTATGAATAATAGAGCTGAGATAGGGCTAAGCTAAATTAAACAAGAGAATAGGATGTGTCAGAGAAGTACACACCTTAGAAGGTCTAAGGGAGGAGGTAAGATTTCCTACAGGAGCAATTATAAACAGATTTATCTCAGGAGGGAGAGTGGACTCTGAGCTCAACTTCCTAGAATGAAAAAAGGTAAATATGGAGAAATCAAAGCTTTTAATGGATGAAACAGTCTAAGCTAAAGTTTATTAATGGTAAAAAGACAAAAAGGTGTGTGACTTTGTCTATGTCTACATATATGTCTATAACTACGTCAATAACCATATGTCTGTGTCTACTTCTACGTTATTTCTATATAAATTTATCAATTGACATCTGTAAGTAGATATTTATAGCTATTCACTTGATAAATATGATGGCCACAAAGATGACCAACCTAATAATAAAAGGCAGAATATTAAAAAAAAAAAAAAACATAAATCACAGAGTAAACTTAAAAATACGTGGTTAAGAGCAATGGTACTGTAGAATATGGAAAGCATTCTTTTCTCACATTAGTTGATGTGAGTGTAAGGTAACATTGTCAACCTAAAATACCTCTGACCGAGAAAATCTACTCCCAAGAACCTACACTAGTGAAAACATTGAATGACTATGTAAAGACACATGATTTTTTATGGGAGTGTTGATAACAGAGTAACATGAAAACAGTTCAAATCTTAATCGTATGAAATTGTTTAAATAAATTACAGTAGATCTATTTTTAAAAAGTGGTAGATATAGCCAGGGGTGGTGGTGCAAGCCTGTAATCCTAGCAGCTCTGCAGGCTGAGGCAGGAGATTGCAAGTTAAAAGCCAGCCTCAGCAAAAGCAAGTACTAAGCAACTCAATGAGTCTCTAAATAAAATACAAAATAGGGCTGGGGATATAGTTCAGTGGTTAAGTGCTCCTGAGTTCAATCTCTGGTACCAAAAAAAAAAAAAGTGATAGATCTAGATGTATGTGTTGATAAGACCTTTTTATATGATAAAGTAAATAGAGGAAATGATAGAACAGTAAATGCAATATGCATATACTTAGTAAATATACTTACCTATGCATAAAAAGTATGCAAAGTAATGTACCAAATCATAAGCTATTTTATCTATGAAAATAGAACTATGAGGAACTTTTGTTACATGTAACACTAAAATTTTTAAAGTTATTGCAAGGAGCATGCAAATTGTTTCTATTTTAATATGGAAACTTTAATTGTTCAAAGTTTAATTATTGTCCGTTGTTAACTTATAACATAGTTTTCTCAAACCCTGCTGAATTTAAGATGTAAATTATTTAAATAATCCCAAATTATTTTCCCCTTGGTTATATTTGATCTTCTGAAGACTTACAGAAACAGCATTTCTACAACTGAATTTCATAAGTCCTAGACAAACCTTGAATACAAAAGAAGTGTTTTTGGTTTTGTTTGGTGTGTGTGGCACTCAAATGCTCAAACCATCATGAACAGTTTTAAAAGATCATGCTATGAAAGGAAAGTACTGTCACACATTACAGGAAAAAATATAGGATCAGTAGGCCAGGCTTCCTCCATGATAGAATGAGTGTTCCATTTATTTTCATTACCAGAAAGAGTCAAATTATTTAAAATAAAACTCTCTACCTGCTAAGATTTTTCCTGGGTTTTCTATTTTCTTCATCTCTTTTCCATTAAAGGGAATATTCCCTCAATTAATTTTTCAACAGTGTTTTATTTGGCCAAATTCTTACATAACTATAAACCCCTCTGGGATATCAAAATCTCAGTATGTTGCAAATCAACATTTTTGCCCATTTGTAAATGATTGCCCAAAATGGACTCTACCAGGTAATACAAAGGTATTTTATGTTTTTCTGTGCTCCCCCGATCTAGGGGAAGAATTTAGACAAAACAAGAAAAATAAATCCAGAAAACAAACATCTCAGAACCACAGCTTCCTATGAAAACACTTTCACAATGATCTATTTCTGTATATCAAAAATGATATACTCCTCACCAGTGTTTCACCATGGATCCCACAACATCATATGACATTTTTCAAGCTTAGTTTCAAGTGTGCCGCTAGTTGTAGGTCATAAATTCTCCAGCTTCTATTATTTCAGTTTAAAAAATGTTTCCAAAAGATATTAGTTGAAAAAAATACTGAGTTGTACATATATAGGTCTAAGGTTGTCAGTGCCTTTTTGGGGTGGATAATGTCTGACACTGTAAATTTGAATGAAGATGGTGTGACAATTAGAATCGCAAAACGCCTGTGCAAAGTCATTTTTCACTAACGAAAATTGTCAAGATTGAAAGTACCCTGTTTCATGGCAGCAGTTGCCTCCGCATAGAGTAACTTGTACACATGATGATGCAGAAAGGATAAAGCAGGATTGAGTTCAAGTCAAATGCAACAATAGATACCCAGAGTTTTCTGTAACTTGATGACAGAATGCTGGAAATGTGACTACCAATCCGTTGCAATATTTGGCAAATAACTCCAAGGTAACCTGATGTTCATAAGCTCTTCTAATACAGAAGTAACAATAATGCTCCATCAGCATTAAATTACTAACAAAAATCTCATTGAGCCCTTCTGTGTCACGAAAATGGTAAGCAGAAAAAAATAGCCAAAAAGATTCAGCCAATATTTCCAGTATAACATGCTTGAAACTTTCAACATTTAAGACAACAGGTCTTACCAGTTGAGTCTCAGACCTATTGTATAAACTGAAATCTTTCAGAATTGTTGATTTTTTTTTACAACTGTATGAGTACTTTTGAAATTGTTCTTCTCTTTATCTTATTGGGCAACAAGTTAATTTCCAACTGACTGTGCAAGGCAAATAAATTATTCTGATTGAACAAATCCATACACACTAAAAGATTATAGTTTGACCATCAACTCTGACCATACTTTTAAACAAAGAAAGCACTCTGTCACTTCATAGAATGGTTACAGATGTCTATTCTATATTTAAGATCATAATTATTTGGGGACAATGTCAGACATCAGGACAGACTGCCATGTGCCATTCTTACATAACAACATGTTCATCTCCCTAGTTTATGCCTCCCAAACCGAGTGTTTGCATTGGCTAACAATTACCCTGTGTACTTGCAAGTAACTGAAGCATCTGCATCTGCTCCTGCAGGTAAAAAATAAAAGCAAGCAATAACACAATATGTGTGTGATTTAAGGAACAGTTCTGCCACCACCTCTAATTGCTCTCAGGATCTGAATTGGCAAAACCATAAGACATTCAACAAAAGGCTCTATGCAGGTAGGCCTATAAAACCTAATTATTTCTCACAAAGCAGACCATTCCATTTAAAATAAAAGAAAGCTATGAGCAATAAAGACCATGCCATTAACAATTAGTCTTCTGCACACATGATTGGACTCAGAGAGATAAAGAAGCCTCTAAATTTAATGACGAATCCCATATTTCTGGCGGGGTTCAATATTCTGTGCTAATTATACTGAAAGACCTTGTGCTACTTAAAAGTACTTAGACTGCAAAGTATGACACTATCTCCACGGATTCACTGTTAACACTTAACATTTAACTTTGAAATTAAAATACACTTGAAGGTAGGAGTTCGGGAGTAATTTTTAAATTTTTAAAAATATTTTTCTGCCTTCCTAAAACTATTTTTAGAAGTTGGTTTAAGCTTTTGTCAATTATAATATTTACCAATACATATGTATTTCAGCATTTGCAGAACTTAAAAAAAAACACACACCCTAGTAAGTTAGAGAATCTTATTTTAAGGAGGAATTTAAATGAATCAAAAATCACAACCAGTAAATAGAACTAGTATTGAAAGAAGACATTCAGACCAGAGAATATTTTCAGTTGATTTACCAATTTAAATATATATATGCATTTAAAACTAATGATGTTAAAGAGGGCAGAATGGACCCATCAGAATCCAGGAAACAAACATTAATGTAAAATTTTTTTTATTTAATTGAACCGGCATGCCTCTTGTAAGTAGAAAAGATTTGTTCTCTCACATGGCCTTGTACTAATTTGATTCTATAAAGGGTACTTTCCTACTTGCATGCAAATGTAACTTCAGTTAATATAAATGGAAGTTATCTGCACACCACAGCTGTGCAAAAGACCAAAGTAGAAGTTATTGGTAGTGCTTAATGTGTAAGTTATTTTAAAAAATCTCAAGTAACATAATACCAAAAAATTCTGATTTATAAACTACACAGAGGAAACACTATCTTCACCATTAGACAGGGATGGCTAGGGAAGATCTCATTTTCTGTTGGACTGTATATAATTTGTAAATGTATATAGTCTTTGTGAAATAAAGGAAAATTCTATTGGCATTCAAGACATGGTCCTCAAAAAGAAAACCATTTTAATTTTATTTCTGAAGATGTGCAATAGAAAGACAAGTAAAAACAATTTTAAAGCCACAGGGAAGCTGAGGAATTTTTTTTTTCCTTTCTCTCTCTCCTAACTGCACAATAGTTAGTGTCTCCATAGAAACTGATAGCATTGCAGTGAAGTGTTATCAACAAACCTGGGCTTTTAAAATATACACAAGTATGTTTCCAAAGACATGGAAAAACACATGTAGACATCCTTCTCCAATTAAAAGGAGATAATTACATCTATGCAAAATAAGAATAACGGCTCAAAGTCGTATCATGATCTCTTAGTGACATTAACAGTTTAGATCAACATTTTATTCAAAGACTATATAGATTAAGAGAAAAGTTCCATTTATATGATGATTGAAGACGCCTTTGCAGAATTTTGCCTATGCAAGTATTTTATTAATTATAAATATATTTATTTATGTTTATCTTCCCCAATGGGTTCACTGCTGATTGCCTCCTCTGGCTGGAACTTCTCAGGACATGCAAAATTATTATGCTAAAGTGGTCCTACCCCACCCTTATCCCCTTTTCCTCTCACACATTTTGACCCCTACTCCTTATATGAGCATTAGAAAACACTTCTACAGCACTGACTTTTTGCATGCAAGTGTTTTCATACCATGAATCTGAGGCAGTCTAGTTGAAATTAAATATTAGTCATCTGAGTTTAGACTCAGCTCTATTACTAGCTAGCTGTGCTAATATGAGCAAGTCATTTATTGCCTCTGGCTCTATTTACTGATGTGCATCAGACTTGTATCACCAAGGTGTATTCTAACTCTGCGTTAGAAAAGGACTAAGCTATATGTGGATCATTGCATTCTAATTTAGACCTGACAGTCCTGTTATCTAAAACAAAAGTGAGACCAAGTGTGCATTTGTTTCAAATTAATAAATGAATATTAGTTAATGGTTTAAAATTACAGAAATGTATTCTCTCACAGTTCTGAAGGCTAGAAGTCCAAAATAAATTTCATGAAGTAAAAAGTGTTTTCAGGGCTACATTCTTTTGGGAGGTTCTAGGGGAATCAGTCTCTTACCCTTTTCAACTTCTTTAGGCTGCTTGTACGCTCTCCTTGGATTGTGGCTTCATCTCTCTAACTTCTGCTTCCATCAATATTCTTCCTTCTCTGACTCTGCCCCTCTCTGCCCCTCTTTTATAAGAAGGCTTGTGATTACATTAGGACCTCCCAGATAATACAAGATGATCTTCATATCTCTAGACAATTATATCTACAAAGTTCCTTTTGTTATATAGGACAATATGCTTATTGATTCCATGAATTAGAGCATATGTTTGAGGGGGTTTTTTTGTTTTGTTTTATTTTGTTTTTGATGGGAACATTACCTACATGCTTCAGAGAAACTTTAAAGTTTAATGGGATTTTTCTGATATTTCAGAGAAATCTACAATTTAAAATATCCATTAAGCACTCACAAATACATTCATTAGCATTCTACTCTGGCTTCTACATAATTGGTTTGTGCTGCCATGTATCAGTTATAGCTTCTGGAGAAAAATCTTTCACATGCAAAGAATAAATGTGACAGAAATTAGATTCAAATAATAGACACCAAAAACACAAATGCTGGCTTTTGCCTAAAGAGGATACATTGGAGAAGAGAAACTAAGCATTTAATTATGTGAAAATGCTATGCAAACTCTATGAAAATGTAACAGAAGCTCTGTATTGAACACAAAAATCATTATGAAAACAAACCAATATCATTCAGCTTTCTTCATACAGTCTTAATGATGGTAGAATTTGTTTGCACCTATTGAATACAAGGCACATTGTAGTAATACAGAGATCTGTATATCTTTTCTCACCTTGAGAAAGTCAATAAGCAAAGTTCACATAGATGACAAGCCTGTTTTCTGTAAGATTTAATTAAAGTGAATTAATCTGACTCTCTTGATTGCTTTCAAAATTATCCCATATTTTTCCAAGAAATGAAATGTTATAAAAAGTAAGAAAATATAGCATATCTGCATATAATGATTAACATGAATGCATTCACAAGATTTTTTGTAGATATACAATTAACAATAATATTTTTACTATATTTCCCAGGAGGATGTGGTTTTTGTCATTTGGGGAATAAATTTCATTTTGCTGATTTACTCCATTGCCCATATCTTACCCAGTTATTTCCCAAAAGATGAATAACTAACTATACAGGGTCTTGTCCTTCTGATGGGAAGAATGTAAATTTGCTCAGTCTGGTAGGTAAATTAGCTCTTTTTAGCCGCAAAGGTCCACTTAATAAATTATGCTCCAGTGCACTGTGTAAAATTATGCTTTTTCTTTTTCTTTTCCCATCTTCCTCTTATCTCCCAGTGGGGGACAATTTTTTCCCCACTGGTTGGAAAGGAAAGCTGATTTACTTGTGAGGTAATGTGAGGCATAGAAATGTGAGGCATTTCTATTAACCAGTCTTAAAAAAAAAAAAAAAAAATTACCTGCTACCATTTCTATGCCTTTCTATGTCCTTCTCTCCAAACTTTAGAATGCAAATCAATCACTGTCATATTACAATATTTATATTTTCAAGAGTAGGAACCAAGAAGTTCAGGCCATCAAGACTGAACAGTAACTTGGTGCTAGGACAGGGACTCAGATCAACGACTTTAAAAATTTCCCTTTTGTTGCTTCATTCAGTGAGAAAGGAAGCTTACACTTGTATTCACTGCAAGGGCAACATATTTCAAATAATCCATAAGAAAGCAGGACAGTTTTTACTGCTGCCCTGAAAAAATGAGGCCATCTGGCTGCCCTCATGACACATTTGGAAAAGAATATCAGGGTGGAAATTTAGGTCAAACCAAACCAAGAGAGAAGAGTTTGACAAGAGTAAGGCTAACATATTTAATATCAAGTTGATTTTGGATTTGCCCTAAAATTTATGGATGCATGCTTTTAAGATATATCAATGAGATTTAATTTGGATTCTTTTATTGTATGTTCATGCTTGGGAAATCATCATGAAATTTGGGCTTTGAAATGGAAAAATAGATAAGGTAGATGGAATATAGAACAGAATTAAGATGGAGATTATACCTACTCTAAAAATTGTTCTCTTTTTTTCTTAGAAGAGTAAAGAAAAATGCTCAAATTCAGAAAAGTGTAAAACAAATAAAAATGTTACAAAACAATAACTACTAAAATATCACATATAAATAGTTATTCATAAACAAATTGTCATAGATTTTTAAATGAGTTATACTATATATGTGTGTGTGTGTGTGTGTGTGTGTGTGTATGTGTGTGTGTCCTTCTTAGAGTAATTTTATGTTTTAATAAATGAAATATTTCATACTTTCAAGGTCATATCCTATTTTTAGAAGGCAAATGAAACATCCACATTCCTATCATTTTTTTATTACAACTGTAAATGAAAGTTGACCGATTAGACAAGTGCATATAAAACAAAAAAAAAAATTTTTAAATAGGTTACAATTTACAGTAGTGATGTCATTTGTGGATTTTACAAATCATGTAAGAGTAATCCAAATAAAAGAAAGTTTAAGTTTAGATTAATCTCCTTCAACTAATTAATCAGAAATATTGTGACAAAATATTCACCAAACTAAGCATACATAGGATAAAAAGTAATTCTACAATTCTAGTGAAAATATATTTGTTAACCTTGTAAAATTAATTCACGTAGGACTGTTATTTAAGACTGGATTAAATAGATGCTTGCTTTAGTTTTCTTATTTTTACACTATAAAACAATGAATAGATGTTCCTAAATTTGGCTTAGGTTTTTGTGTACTGTCAAGTTGATTAGTCTTATGAGAACTTGTTTTAACATGATTTAAAGGTGAGAAAGGGACATAGTTTTTTGATCTTCAGTAATTAAACAAATCTTCCTTCCTACTAGCACAAGATGCAGTGTTTCTCCTCATTGCATCATTGATATTCTCCCAACTCCAAGGAGATAATTAATACCAAGAGAGAACAAAATTAAGGATTTTTTAAACGAATTATTCATTAATTTGGGAAAGCTTGTTTTGTGTATGTTTAGACAACAGAAACAGAATTTCAGATTTTTTCCATAAAATATGAAAAAAAAATAGAAAATTTTTTGATGTGGTGATTTTTGGCAGAGATATGTTCTATGGGGCACAATATAGAACAAGACATATACCGGAGAACTGAACAAATGTGGTAACCAATAGATTTAATAATTTTAAAGCACTTTACAAATAGTTGATGAACCTTTATGAATCAAAAAGTGATAAGATTATTCTCTTATTAGAAGTTGCATAAACCCATCAGCTAAGCAGCACCTATATGATGGGGTGGTTTGAAAGGCCCCCTATCTCCATTAATAGAAGAATCAGCATTTGAAAGAATACCTGAACAGACAGTGTTTTGCTTCTAGTTGCATAAGGGAAAAAATTTTCCATTTGATAATTTAATATGGCAATATGATGCCTTTCTTTCCTTGATTTCCATCTTTTGGGGGAAAAATAGCAACAGCATTATCATCAAGTAGCATTTATTGTCTAATATTTGCAGAATAGAACATAAAGCTCCACAAATCAGCCATCTTCTGCAAAAAAGCAGTGGTTCTTCATAGGATTTATGAGTCTAGTAAACTGAAACATGGGAAAACAGACCATTTTTTAGCTATCTTGGAAATGAAGCACAAAGAAAGAGATTTTTACTTGTTACGCTTTGTTTATAATGCTTTTAGGTCACTGGTTACAATTCAATACACGGGAGCATACATTTGCAAAAAACTGAAGTACCTTTAAAAGGTAAATAATCTGCCCTCAAATCATAGAAAGGGTCTTATCTATATAGAAGAAGAATCAGAATAAAATTACTACTAGATTCAAACTGTGACTTTGTCTTTCTCCCCTCCTCTCTGAAAAACATGTAGACATTAGTATCTGGCTTTCTTATTCTTATTAAAACATTCTGTAAAATCAGATGACAAAAGATGATAGTGGCCACCAATTCATTTATCATAACCTCTGTCTTCATTAACTTCTATTGAATCACAATACCAAACACTTAGCATGCATTATGTATTTAAACTTTACAAAAGATCTTATAAGGTAAGCATTTTCATTTTTTCCATTTACTTTTTAAACAGATACAGAAACTGAGACTTGGAAAGATAAAATAACTTGCTTAAGAATACATAGTATATATGGACAGATAAACAAAACAAAACAAAAAATAAGATTGAGTCCTACTCTGAGGCCTGCTTTTAAACCTGTGCATCTAACACAGAGCCATGTCAACATTCATCAAGTTTTCCTTAAGGTATCTATGCATTTTTCCTGCAATTAGACTCTATACCTATATGTTATGGAATAGCACAACATAAATACTTGAGGGAAGTGTTTAACATTCCCCAGGATCAAAACATATGCAATATTACTTCTGCTCTTTTTTTAAAATAATATGAGAAGAGTAACATTAATATTAATAGTCAATAACAATTATTACTTTGAGGCTTCCTAGATAAGCCATAAAGATAAAGAATGGATAATAGAATAGAATATCCATTCTCTAGAAAAACATAATTTTTCCAAATAAAAATCTTAATAGAATTTGGCAATATACCTCTGTGAAGCATACTAGTCTGTCAGATGTTCATTCCAGAATGCCTGCAGAACATCTTATAGGAAAATATAGAAGACTCTTATGTAATCATGGAAGTATGGCTAGTTTTCAGAAATTTGTAGTTTCTTTTATATGTAGGGCAACATATCTATGTGTTGAAACTCATAAGAAACAAAGAACCAAGCCTAACAGAAGTCCTTTCAATTGCCAATGAACCAAATTCTTCATAGATAAATAAAAAGGAGAAGGAAGGTGAAGTCAAGGGGGAAAAGAAAGAAAGAAAGAGAAATGTATAATAATAAACAGGGTTGTTCTCCCAGCACTGTCTTCTGGAAAATTCCAGAAATGTCACTCCACTCTGTCTTCACAGAAAGTTACCATGTGAATCTCCACCTTAGTTCAGGATGGCTCCATTCTTGGGCCACAGATGATTGGTTTGGCAGTGGATAGGTCACCTGAATCAACAGAACCACCTACAGTTCTTTACCAAGGTTTGAAGAAAGTGTCTTGGGGGGCCATACTATACAATGTGAAATTTGAGAACCCGAGATAGCCATTTTCTACTGTGCCACTGGGAGAAGCCAGAGTGCTCAGGTAAGCATGGAAGTAAAGATACCAAGACAAGCAAAAATGAAATATTGAGAGAATGGTGTCACCATTGAAATCTAGTAGTAGTTATTTCTGATAGTCAGTTGCTCCTATCTCAAACCACAGTTACATCTTTTTTTTTCTGAATTGTATAATCTAATACATTTCCAGTTTTTAAAAAATATTTATTTTTTAGTTATAGGTGGACACAATGTCTTTATTTTACATTTATGTGGTGCTGAGGATCGAACCCAGTGCCTCATGCATGCTAGGCAAGCGCGCTACCTCTGAGCCACAATCCCAGCCCCACATTTCCAGTTTTTAGTCAACTTATTTGGGACTTTGTTTCCTCATGGGCACCATAATGAATCACAAATAAATGACTAACACATATTGGGCATGTCACCATGCTAGACACTGTGCCAGGCCCTATACAAACTTCATCCCTGATGCTCATAGACATCCTATGGCATAGACATTACTCTCCATATTTTACAGGTAGAAAAACTGAATGAAAGAGAGATTCAATTGCCTGAGGTTTTATTGCAAAAAAAGTGATGAGGACAAGGTTGAGTTGTCCTTACAGATAGGCTTCTTATGCTATTAGTTTGGAGAAAATCTATGGACTACAAAAAATATGAGATTAAAAGTCAAAATAAATAGAAATAACAACTTTTAGAGTTAGCATGCCAGTGTGAAGGGCATTGTAATAAGTTCAAAAGATCGAAATATGAGACTCAGTTTTGCAACTAAAACTCTGCAATGACTCAGACTAATAAATGGGTGGTAAACAAGCCTAGGACTGAATGTATCCCTGTGGGTGTATTGTTCTATAGGAGGATTTTATGGATCAGGCTGGGTAACTAAACACCATCTCCTACATAAAAATGTATTTTTTAAAAAATTTCCATGCTGTTGACTAACAAGTGTAAATTAGAACACAACTCCTTTGAAACTTGGGGACTGATATGATTCAGTTTTATAGACTGTTTAAAATTACAGAATGACATCTTCAAAGTACATCTAGGTACTGGAGGTAGATAATCTTTTATTTTCTTGGAAAAAGTAATTCTTCTTGCAATGAACTATTTATTGGCAACTTTATTCAAGCCTAAAATGTAATTTTTGAAAAAATGGACTAATTAAAAATTCAACTAGAAATTCTTGACTGTAAGTCCCAAAATATCTACCTAAGTCTCTGGAAAAAGGCTCAAATACCAAACCTAAAATTTCAATACCATTACTGAAAAATTGAGGCCAAATTGAGTTAATCTTTGAATTTTTTAGTGGAATCTGACAAATATGGAAATTTTCAACATGTCAATTATTTATCTACACTTTAACGAAGAGCTAGCAGTGCATCATATTTCTATTCTCCCCCTTTTAAATTTGTTTCCCTGCTAATATTATTTGCAGGAATTAGCTGTGTACATGCTGAATGTGTTTGTATCATAGTAAATAAAAGCAAGGTGAAATTTCACATTTGAAAAAAGTCTTCCACTGAGGAACATTGTATAGCTAGGCTGTGAATCCTAGGTTAAGGATCTTACTTTCAAATTTACAATCAAAACTAGAGTCTGTCAAGCAGGTTATGTTTAATGCTGCCTATGCAAAAATGACAAGTTTTCACTCTGGATAATGGAGGCTCTGTGCAAAAGCATAGGTCTCACCATAAATCTGAAAGACAACTATAACCTTGTTCAGTGTTGCTAACCATTTTTTTTCCTATAGCAGAAGGCAAAATGATGAGAAAATAAATCCTATTGATTCAATTCATAGCTCAATTTATTTGAAGCCCATAATTATATACACATAATTATATCTTAGGAATGGATCAGAGAGACATTAAATGAAACCTTGCCATTGTTCACACGATTTCAGCACCCCATTTGACCCCTATATGCCTGAAATGTCTTCCGTTAGTTTAGTAGCTCCCACATAATGTAATGTTTTATTTGGTGACTATTCTTGTCTTATCTTGTCCTAAGCACTCCACAATGGATCATTGACTTCAACGTAGAAAAGAAGAAATATAATTGACAATAGGTCTTTTTAAATTCAGAGCACAGAGAGAAAAAGACCTATAGATCCATAACAACCTCAACTAGCAACAAGCAATAATCTGTCACACAAAGTCACTAATAGCCTCACAACTTTCTGTTGACACTCTGGAGTTCAGTTTTTGTGCCAAGTATTATTTTCTTCTTATTATTTCCCCATATATCCCTTTCATTTCAATCTATCATTATCAGTGTATTGTCCTTAAAGAATGTTCTTTTATACTTTCTCTACAAATTTTATTCTACGGTATGAATTAAACTAATATCTCCATAAAAATTAATGGTTTTTAAAAATCATTTTAATCTTTTTTAAATGATTAGTTTTTCTAATCCACTAACTCCAATGTTTGTTAAAAATATTTGCTCTGAATACCCCAGAGATCCAAAATAAACACAAGAGAAACCAATATTCTTGCTACGTTTAATAAATTCACCTTTATTTTTCATTTTTTACCGACATGTTTCCCTTTGGTTCATTATTATGTGTATTATCTTTGCCCCAAATATTACTTATTTATTTATGATTGTGTCCCACAGATAATATTAGAGAGAAAAACCTTTTAATTCATGTAATTAAATTGGGAATAAAGGCTAATATAAATTAAAGTTCTAATACAACATGCACATAGCCAGGTTGTAAATGTGATGTGCAGTAAAGGAAATTCTCTTCAATGGACATAATAACTTTAATTTACAAATGTCATCAATACTTTAAGGAACTTCTTCTGTGAGGTATTTATGTTTTGTATCTGAGGTATCTCCCCAAAACACCTGTTTTAATAAAGGAATATTCAAAAGTGAAATGATTGGATTATGAATGATATGATCTAATGGGTCCATCCTAGTTTAAATGGTCATGTGGGGGCATAGCTGAAGGACTTAAGTCCCTAGGGGCATGCCTGGGTTTATTTTCCCTGTGGTCCCTTCTTCTCTCTCTCTTTCTCTGCTTCCAGGCTGACAGGAGGTGATCAGTGCTCCTCCATCATTTCCTTTCACCATGATGTTCTGCCCTTTCACCACAATGTTTTGCATCAAATTGGGACCACAGCAATGGCCACTGCCAATCATGGATTAAGTCTCTAAAACCATGAACCCAAATAAACTTTTCCTCCTCTGAGTTTTGCTTATCAGCTGTTTTAGTGCCAACAATAAAAACTGACTAACAAGGTTTGAAGGTATTCATGAAGTTTGAGTTTCTTTTTGCATGCTCCATTAGTCTCCAAATTTTCCACTCTCATGTTATATATTTATGCTACTTGCTTACCCATGAGGAACTTGTCATAACAACATTTGTTTTCCATAATTAGTAGGTAAATTTCATTTCAATTTCTACTCAAATTTCATGATAAAACCAAATTCGCACTTTACAAAAGTATCAAGGAATAATTTCTACAGATGATTCTCCAGTCATCCAAAATATTGCTTCTAGTATCCAGAGATCCCCAGCATTTTATCTCATTCTGCTTTGAAACATCAAAATCACTTGTTCTAACATTTTTCCACAAAAGTACCATACAAAGTCCTTTAGTCAGCTTCTTAAAATTGTTTTTTATTCTCAACCTCAATGTAAAATTGAGGAAATCATAGATCAACTCTCTTTTTTTTTAAAAGGTCACAAATTTGAACCATGCAAAACAGCAAGGATACCTTGACTGAACGGTCTCACTAGTAGAGAAGATATTTGTGTAATCTGCTGTTTGTGAGATCAGGAACACACTTTTGACTGATGCAGTACCTTTTAATAGGAAAGTGACCTATCCTTATTTCCATCAGTGTTCTTTCCAATTCATTTAACCCCGTTCACAGAAATATTCTGAGGATTATAGGTAACACAGCTAAAGACTCATAAGTATCTTGGAAAAAAAAGTCAGCTTTTAAGTATAAGGCATTATCATTTTATTTAATATTAAATTCAAGAATTTCATCTTTGCCTTCAGGGTTCTGTAGTTTTCTCAGCACTTCCAAATCTCAGCTATCAAACACATTCTGAAATACTCAATATAAACGTTAAAGTGGCATGTTACCAAGGATTTTCAACACCCACTGCAGATGTTTGATAAGTCCAATCTTACCTCTGAGCTGCAGAGAAATGTAGTTGAAAAAGTCATATTTTGCATTTATATTGTATTTTATATTTTAAAAGACATACTTGATCACTCACTTTATTTCATAGTAATCACATGGCATTTGGGAGCTGTGGAGATAATTATCAGTTAATCGTCATGCCACAAATGTGAAATCATTGATTTTTTTTTAATTGAGTAGAAATGGACTTCTGCCATGCAAAGAGAAGTGATAACTGCTAAAGAAAGGTTTACAGCTTACTCCTTTTATAGCTGAAGAGACAGGGACTATATAAGTAAGTGATGTCATGATGTCTTACTAGATTAATAGTAAAATAATTTCCTTCTTTAAATAATAATGGCATAACATAATGCTGATTTTAAATAAAAATTTGAAATAACTAACAACTAAATGAAAAAGACTCATAATTACATATTTTGATATAAGGAGTAAATTGATTTAATTTTCTGATTATTGCTACCTGAAAAGTTAATCTACTATTACTCTACTAAGTCTATAGTATTCAAGATGTTATGTATAACTGAGGGCAGCACAATTATTTTTTTAATTTTTACAAACAGATATGTTATGCTTGAGGGTCCTGTCTTTCATGTGACTGAAGTCCTTCCACAAATGGCAATTTTTAAAAACTTTTTATCTCCACCCATAAACAAACAACTGTCTTTCAAAAATATTATTAGTGAAAGCATTTCAATTGTAAGAAATACTTCTCCTTGTTGTTTAGTTTTGTTTTGTTTTTGAAGCAAAATCAACATCATTCAGAACCAGGCACTTGAACAAGTTAGACAACACCACTGGGGATGACAAATGTGACGAAAACCATGAGTGCTGACGTCTTCGAAGATCCCCAAACAAGCTAGATGGAGTTTAAAAGATCATAGCATACAACAACTGGCTGCAAATACATCATATTCCATGTGGCATAAATAACAAGACAACATTATTTAAAAATATAAAGAGGTAATTTGAAAATATAAGCAAAAGAACTAAAAAGGTACTCATTTTGTAGTTTTAGGCAATAAAAACAGGATGTGGAAAGGGAGAGAGAAACAGCAAGATGGCAAGCTCAGGCACTGACTGGAATCATCAGAAAAGCATCAGAGATGGAGAAACATGAAGTAAGTCTCAAAGAAATGGGCTAAAGAGGGGTTGGAAGGAAAGGAAAAGAAATCTCCCAGATGGGAAAACAGCATGAGCAAAGGACAGGAGGAGGACTATTATTCCCTAAATGTTTTTTCAAGTTCCCCTTCTTAGAAGCTAACAATGGATCCCAATTATCCCTCAAATAATTAAGACTCCTAATCACTGGCTTCAAAGCTTCCACTCCCTCACCCCCTAGACTCCCCAGCTACCACTTCAGTCAGTCATGCCAACTTAATGTACTCCACACAGAACTTGAATTCATCCTTCTACAACTTCTGCAATTTTTACAGCTTCTCCTAAGGCGCTTTCCCTGAGGCACCACAACCTGTTCAGCCTTTACTTCAAAAATAGCTTAAACTCAAATCTTTCTGCCTTTGGCTCCCTTCACTAACCACAGTAGGCTCTTATTTCCCCATGTACAAAGCATAATTAGTCAGGAATCCATGTTTCTTGTGGTTTTTAATCATTTTTTTTTAATCTATGCTTTCTTGTGCTTTTATTCTCACATGCCTTCAATGCTTCTGTAAACAAAAGCAGAAACTATATTATTCATTGACTAGGTCAGATTATGGGGTCCTTGAACCATTTATGTTCTATGAGTTTATATAGAATATAGAATCCTAAACTTTTGTTATATGCTTTATTTGTTTATTTACCAAATATTTGTTGATAACAGTAAGCAAAGTATATATGTGTGTATTATATCTTATATAGAATCCATATTATATATAATATATATACTAATCTATATATTATATACATTATTTTCAACTCAGTTGGAAACCAAACAGGCATTCCAGTGGTATGTGAAAAATGCCACATAAAGTAGTTTAAAATCCTAATATCAGTTTATTTCTGACTGTGATCATTGGGGTTGGATTTATAAATAAGAATATGTTTAAGCATGAACAAAATTATGCCTAGAAGAGAGAGATGACATTTCAGGAATGAGAAAAAAAGCACAAAGGTATGAAAGATGTAATTCATGGGGTGGTGAGCATCCCAGTTTGGTTAGCACAGGGTTATAGAATATTACTTAATATAAGAAACCCTAACCTGGATCCATGGCAGAACCATTATTTTATTTCATTTTTTAAAAGTATAATCTACAAAATGGGTTCACTCAGTAAGAATTTTGGAGCCCTGCATTTATTTCTGATGGCTAGTAATTAAATGATTAATACTCATAAAGTTATATATAAACCAAAGACCAGAACCACCCAATTCCTTCAAACTTCCCAGTATTTGCAACCTTGGTATCCTGTGTTCTTCTTTCACGACACTAGTGTCATTTATTCTATTCATACATACTTAGGATCATTCTCTACAAGTAGAATGTGGGCTCCGTGCAGGTTAAGGATCATGTCTATCCTCTCTACTATTGTTCCTTAATGTCTACTTTACTGAGGGATATGTTTTGAAAATTATTAAAGTGCTTCTCTAGTTTACATTTTCAAGAAAAAGATTTTTATTGTAGTTCACCCAAGGTACTCAACTGAATGGAGCCAAATAGAGTGGGAGGATTAGAGTTTGTTACAGACAGAATGCAAAAAGGAAAATATCAAGACAAAATTCAGCTTTTGATAGTCACAATTTGATTTTGCAGCACATATAAGCCTTGCAAACTAGACCACTAACATGAGAAATATTGACAAAATTCTTTTTGACTCTTCTGAAATTCAGGCTAATGAGGGTCAGATTTGGAAGTGCAAATTGGGAAGAGCTGTGGGTCAAATGCCATTCATCTATTTCTGACCCACAGGATACTGGAAAAGGAAAGGAAAGGAAAGCTGAATGGCCATTCTGGAGTGGGGGGTGGAACCTGACTTTTACAGATTTTCCCAAGAGATGGGGTAGAATCAGGGAAGTAGAAGTAAGCTTAGAAGCAGACTGGGACTGACTCCCCCATGGCTCCAGTCTACACACTTCTGGAGGAAGCCTCCTTACTGGATAACCCACACTGTCTTGTGCTTTTAAATCAATTTCAATCTCACACTCCCAGAAGCAGAGGGAGTTGGAGAGGTGACTGGGTTTGGTTTTTCCATGCTACAAGTATAATGACATACAGAAAGGAAGTTACATTGAGAACCTGAGGCCTGCTTGTGATGCCAACCACAGGGTCATCAAGAGGTACTTTAGAAGTGGCTGATTGTGATTCAGGACAGAACTGGGGTCTTACTTTCATGGAACCAAATGGAACCAAGGCAGCCAGTCAGAGCAGATCAGGATCAAATCAGAGCAGAGCATAAATCATTTTAGCTGCAGATGTCAGTCATAAATAATCACCCCCAAGTTACCCCCAAATGGAAGGTCCAGGAACCAAAAGTGACAGTTGGATGCTGAAACAAAGAAACTCAACTTTTTGCTGCAGTCTCATAGGTATCCCCATTCTCAAATATTCCCCAACACCATTTTAGGGAGAAATAGGTCAATAAGAGCAGGATATTTCAGAAATTAGCAATTTCATGCATGAGATTTTGAAGAATAACTTTGATGAATGGAAGGGCTGTGTATTTTGTAGTATTTTACCTAAACTTGAATACTGATCGGACACTTAGCTTTTTTACATATTCTGTTAGAGTTAGACCATGTGAATTTCCCATGATATTTTTAATAACTTAGTGTCTAGCATAGGTTTAGAGTTTGATAAACGGTTTTATTTTAATGACTGAGAGAATTAAAGAGCTGTCTAACCCACCATGATTCTTTGATTCCTGTGTAATGTTCTGATTAAAAGGAAATGTGAATGGCCTGCTAGTCATTCTCTACTGACCAGCCACACAAAACTGAAAGGAATTTCAGTCCTAAGAAAACAGCATTGTTTTCTGAGGCTGAAACTCAAAGCCTACTGAATCATTAACTTTCTCTAAACCTACTTAAATTTATTATTCCAGGAGAACAGATTAAATAAAAGGATTCCATTTTTTCTCAGGAGACATTAACAAATCTTGTGTCAGTATTTAAGGAAATATCCATAATAGCACTGATAACATTCATAATTGGCTTTGCAGTTTACAAAACATATTCATATACACTGTGCCATGGGACTCACAAGTAGGAAAAACGTGTCATATCACTGAATATTTTTTTAAAAAATGGGCTTTGACAATTCAAGTCACAAGTCCAGTAGTCTCTCTCAGATTTAGCCTAGTCTAGGTCTATAATTCAACTGGATGCACATATTTCTCTACATACTCATATTATCAGGCATATTGAATATTAGTGTGTTTTCTTGTCATCATTGTATATGATATTAGAGCTTTGTTAGGTAACTAATTTTTCTAAAAATTTAATCAAGATTTTAAAATATTGGACACTAGATTACAGCAACAATTCTCACCTCCAGAGGCTTAGCCTTTAAGAATGCTATTTAATTAAATTAACTTATTTACATGCATTTTTATATGGGAGACTCCTTCGTTGATTGTTGGGTATTAATAACTAATTAAAACAATTTAAATTTTTTTAAAAAAAGAATTATTCTATATCTCATGTACCTTTCAAATACATTTATGGAGACATAGATATATCTCCCTATATAGATATACATATGTCATACATACTTATGCATGCATACATATGTGTGGGTATGTGATAAAACTGTTTAAAATTATTTGAGCCTATGGCCCAACTCTTCTTTGCACATAACTATTTAAACACTATATTTTGGTCATTGTTTAATGTAAGTATGAATTATTCCCAAATTCAACTGTTTTATAAATCCAAGGAAGTTTTTGTTTTGTTTTCCAGAATTTGAAATATCAAGAGTCAGTCACCATTTAAGAAAATCAGCTGACCAACAGAAGAACTACTCTTGGTGTTTGAGCCTGAACAAACTACATTTATATCAGTTTGATTGTTAGTCATTTTTCTCAGTGATTCTATGAATAGAAATAAGTATCTGAGTACTTCATCATGTATCTGCTAGTGAAGCCATATTCATGCATTTACATAATAAAGAATATACTTTTTAAATTACTTTTAAAAATCACATGTGTGGGTAGAGAATATCTTCTATTAACTTCTATTTTAGAAAAAGTGCATTACAAAAGATTTTATACAAAAGAGTTATTGGGTCTATTATATTGAGAACCACTGTTTCAGGGGAATCAATCCATCATGGTTCTACAAACATAAGATTAAGTCCAAAATCTGAAGAAAATAGCCTAATCATGGATTTTCCTCAGAGATTTTTTTTTTTTTTTACAAACTCACAAGAACCCAGCAGATCCTAACATAACTCTGGAGTAATATTAAGATAAAGGTGAAACCGGAGAAATTTTAAATATCCTTGTCCTAGTGCTCACACTTTTTACCTACAATTATCATGCCCCCCCCCATTATATAGCCACTGTACCACATAATTCAGATGTAACAGGGGTTCTCCAGAGCCTATTTACGTACAGGATGTAGGAGTGGGGGTTACCAATCTTCTCTATATAGCTAAGAGAAGCATGGATAAGCAACAACATACCTATAATTAGAAGATGGAGATATCTGCATCATGATGAAAACAAAAAATAAGCATCCTTAGAAATCCCCAAAGAGTGCTGTGTGATTAAATTCCCAATAATCTTTCATTTCCCTAACTTACATCCTATTAGATTCAGGCCCCAGATTCCCAAACTTTGAAATAATTCTGATTTAAAGATAAGTGCAATAAAATAAAAATAAAACTTCATTTTTTTTTAAATGAGAAAAAGAAAGAGAGAAAATAAAAGATATTTTCCTCTATGTGGTGTTATTTTATTTAGGATTTGTGGGTTATTTTATTTTTTGCCAAATATGTGTTTGCTTCCTCACCTTAGTGCAATATTAAGAGAACTCTAAATTTAGCAACTCAAAATTTTTCCATTTCCACCTTTGTCTTAATATTACTCCAGAGTTATGTTATGAAAAATCAACTGTGTACAGTGACCAAAAGAACAAGCGCTGGTCTTGGGTTTTAACTCTATGTATTTCCTCATAAAATGGCTTTAAGTTTGGAAACCCACTCATCATTAGGAGGCAGTTTGTCCTCTAGGAATGAGCATATTCTGTGGTCATTAGACTCTGCCTAGCATTTCTTTCTCCTCATCACTCTCACTTTGGGAGTTCAGGTTTTGATCTTCTCAACCACATGAGAAAAGTGTTAATTTTATTTTAATACGACAACATCTAGGGAAGAAGAATAGTAAATGACCTGTGTGTGCTCACATAACCCTCCCAACTTACCATTTTGACACAGCAAATTCCCAGTCTCTGCTTCCAAGTCAATAAGGGCACACACTCTTGGAACATTAAGGCTGATTTACTAAATTCCCTGGAGTTAAGTCTTTACCTGACATAGTTATCACCCTGACCAATCAACTTAGAATCTGCCATCTTGAATCACTCACTTCAAGCTTATCTCTTATACCTGAAACTTAACAGTTCTTTTTTTCTTCAGGTTTCATGACTCCCTGGCAGTATTTGCTCTATTCAGGAGTTAAGGAGGAACAGTGTAACAAATAACTTATGGCCTCAAAAATCTCCCAGCAATTTTGTTTGGGTAGGAATCTTGTGAGCATTTTTGTGTTTAGGACACTGAAAATTCTTGATTCACTTACAATATTTAGCTTTTAATTTTCATAAGATATTAGTAACCTCAACCCACATAGCTCATAAAACCTGGGGACATGTCTTAATCACACATAAAAAATTATTCAAATATTTTCTCTTCATGTCCACATGGCTCTTAATGATTTTTGTCTTATAACTAGCAATTACCAATAAACTTCATTTTGTGTCTATTGTAATACTGGGAACAACTTATTTAAATTGATTTTCAACTGAAGCCGCAACTTGATATCCTGTGATTATCTTTAATGTAACATAAACCATACATTATTAAATGAGTTTCTATTATTAAAGAGAAAGACAGTTAGATGGTCTAATAATGAGGGCTAACCTCATGGTAAGACTCATCTTCTGCTATGTGGGGGCAGAGAGGATTAAGATGGCACAAATTAAATTCTATCAGTATGAAATAATATATTATCTATAACATAAAAGAACTTTATTAAAAACAATAATTTCTAACTTATAAAATGTAGGACAAGGATTATTTACCTTTAAGGGCTTTTGGAATAACATTCTTTTATTCCTTTGTTAAGCTTCAAAATAGTTTAGTTATAATTTTAATTGGTGGGGCCCCGAAAATATCAAATTGAGATGAATATATGGTTAATTAAAATAAGGTACAGCTTTCAAACTTCAACCATGGTGCATTTTATGTAAATTCTCAAAATGTAATTTTAAAATCCACAACAAAGCAAACAGTAAACTGATTTAGTGACTGACACTTCCAATATGCTCTAAATTAGACATCACATGAACTCAAGGATCTAGTGGGACCACTCTAACACATTTTAAAAATTGAGTTCTTTGGACATCACAAGGATATCTTCCTTTGGTCGAGTTCTTCAAAGCCAAAATGTGTAGAAAGCTAATGGCTTGTGAGTAAATTAAAGCAATAAACATCTTTTGCATCTATTAGTCACATACACTTCAGACTTCTACTATTTTGAAGACATGAAAAGCATACTATATAAGTTCTGACTTTTAACTACATTCATTTTTGTCTAATATTCTTCATCTATTTCCTAAGCTCAAAGTAAAAAGGCACGGTAAGGGAGTATATAAAAAATATTTCTGAAAAGTTGCATCCTTTAAAAATCACATTGTTTCTTGATTATACTGGAAACAAAACATTCTAATAAGATGACATTATGTGTCTGCAAAAGCAAAGAATTCTTTTGAAAAGTCAATGACCATTCTAAATTATTTTGTTTCAACAAGTTTAAATTTCAAAACACTCAGTAAAATAAGGTATACTTTTAATAAACATAGTCAATAATACTATCTGATATTTGCATATCCCAATTAAGAATTTTTAAAAAATTAACTTTGGAATTAGCTGGATCTGAATTATAACTTACGTCTTAATATCCTTACCTCTGTATCTTCATTTGAAAAATTGTGATAATATGTATCTCTTAGAGTTTGAAAGCACATGCACAGTGCAGCATATACTACTTGAACACCTTTCCCAATGTTACAGCTCATCTTATGCCTTCGTGTACATTATGTTATTTGATTGCATCAATTCAACAAAGGGAGCACTTGAGGTTTAATTGTGTGGGTGAGATCTGAGGTTAAGTAAGAGTAAATGATTTGCCCATGCCAAGTGATTAAGTTGTAATTAAATAAAGCTTTCTGATTATTATGAAAATAAGGAATGAGAGAAAGAGGATAGGTAAAGCGTGTTGTGAATTGTTACCTCTAAGGTATCAAATCCAGTCTTTTCTATAATTTACACATCCCAGCAACAGGTACTGTTCTGTCACTTGGAGATCCCCCAATTTGGAGTCAATTCCACATCTCCAATAGTGACAGGCTATGGAGAGCTTAGTGGGATCTGGAGAAATTTCAACTCTATTTCCCAGAAAGATAAGACCAGCACTCACTAAACGTGATGATTTCAATACACAGTGCAGGAGGCAGTATTCAAACATGAGGGCCAGGGGAGGGGTGAGGGAAGGAGGACTTGAAATATACAGGAAAAAGAGTTTCTTCCCCTGAGAACACAGGGGATAAAAATGAAAGAAAAGAGAATCAAATGAAATCTCTGTATTTTAAAAGGAGCAAAAATAGCTACTTATACATCATTTATAAATACATGCCAGCTGCATATTAATACTAAATGGAAGGAAGCAACATTTAAATTTATTTTTGTAAAACTAACCACAAAATTCATGCTGTATACACCATGCCCCATAATAAAAAGCACAGCTTTAATCTCTGTCAACTATTGCAAGAACAGCAACTTATAAAGGATGACAATTTAATAAAAAATCTCTAAATATTCTTTCATGCTGGAGTAAACTTCTTAAATTACAATAGCTTTGGTGGTTTTCTTCAACTAAAGAGATATCTAAATTTGATATAAACCTCAGATTTCAACATGTTTGACTTTCTAGTATTAATTCATTGATACCTTAGGCAGTTCTGTTGTGTATCTTGGGCAGAAAATTTTGTGAAAAATTTCAACATAATATTAATAATAGCAATAGTGATATTTTTTAATCCATATATCAACCACTGTGTGAAGAATGTGTGTGTGGGTGTGTATATTTCCACCTACTTCTTTCAATAACTTAAATCTCAGAATCCTTTACAAACACTGCATTCAAGTGTTTTAAAAATAAGGAAGTTGACTAGGGTAGTTAAATGGTGTCTCAGATCATCATAATACATACAATAACAAACACTAATTCCTCACTTACAAGCACAATACTTAGGGTATCACATGCATACACACTCAATTTGAAAGTATTGCTATGAGTTTGAGTTATTATCTGTCAACAGTCTCATTCTCAGAGGAGAAATCTGATCTAACTTTAATAACTTGCCCCAGTCATACACCTAAGTAGTTGCTTGCAGCCTGAGTCTACAGCCCAAGCACTTAATCAGAGCACTAAAATGTTCCTTATTCAAGAGTCCCCCTCACACGCATTGCCAGAAACAAGGTGCAGGTTTTACCCTGAGAGGTAGGGACTGCAGAGAAGCAACAGATGCTCTCCTTGTACACATCAGCCATGGAGTTGGAGAGGCCAAGTTCACATTCATCATGCAGGCTCCAGAGGACCGACTGTCACAAAAATACCTACTTACAATTACTGATAACAGCTTGAGCTGCAGAAATATATTATTTAGAATGACAGCAAGGAAGCATCAGTGCAAATTCATCCTTGCCTTTAGAAAAGTGAGAACAGCTAAGAGTCAATTATTATCCATCAAAACATCAATCTCCTATATTCCTCTTTCATATCCAAACACTGACCATGAAGTCATTTTGTTACCTTAGCTTAGAGCAAACATTTCATACTTCCATTTCCTTATAATATCAAAAAATAGTGTTCAGCACATAAAACAACTACTGCTTATCTCAGCTCACAGGACAGAAAATTTTGCATATATTTTGAAAGTAAACTGAACATAATATACAAAGTCTATAGCTAATTCTGTAAGCACACATTGGGAGTCCAATGAATTTTGAATAAAATCATATAGCTAAAATTCCTACTGCTAAACATTATCTTCTTGAAAAAAATATACTTTTAATATAAAGCAAATGGATAATCTTTAAAATTATTTTTTCTTTTTTAAAATGTAGCCTGAAGAAAAAAGAAATTCTAACAGTTTCCCATGACTCAAATTGCAAGTCCAAGTCTTCAAGGAGTTTAAGTTGGAACTAGAAAGTATGCATTTGCTTTATTTTTCTTTAATCTGATACGTGTGTGTGTGTATTGAGTATTCCGCTTTCAGAATATACATATATATATGTATATTATATATATATAATATACATATATATATATAACATATTACCTATTACACTATACTACAGTATACACTAAATACTATATAGATCTATACATATATAGTATATGGCATATATAGTTTCAGGTAAAATGTCAAAGAATTTATGGACCAAAAACTTTAAAAAATAAATTATTTTAGTCAGATATCAAGGCTTCTTCAGTTTCCATGCATGTCTTCTAGTGATGGAGGTGTGACTTGATTGTCAACCAATATGCTCTCCTCCAATTACTTGCCATTAGCACATTTCAAAAGGTGTGCTGCAATTTCATCACTGTCATTAAATGGTGTTACTTGAGCAAACACAAGGATTGTGACTTTAATCCATATTGTTGCTAGACATTCAAAGNTATATATATATATATTTGCATCTGGGATTTATAACAGTAGAATAGAAGTCCTCCTACTGACAAACTGATTCTAATCAGTAGTTTCCAGAGTATTCTCAATCCCAACAACATACATAAACCAAACTCATTTAATTCCCACCTAAACCCTGGGAATTAAGTGAGTTTGGTTTATGTATGTTGGTTTTATTATGTATGTTTGGTTTATGAATATTCTTACTCCGTTATCTCTATTAATGGAAACATCCAGTTACTACAGACTCTTTAGCTCCATATGTTATAAAACAACAAGATCTCCTAAATATCTCTAAAAACTCCCCTCTCTTTTCAATTCCTACCATCACTGCCTTGGTCGAAGCCCCTCTATTTCTCAAGTAGTGGCCCCTGTTCATTATTTTGCTTTCAGCTATTCTCAAATCTATTATCTATGTTATCAATAGGACCATTTTGATATTTATCTTGACCACATCACTCTTCTAATAAAAAAAATTAGCTCATGAGTAGTTTCTTTACCAGGAAAATAAAGTTTAATACCTTGGCTAGTCTACAAATTCCTTTAAAAATCTGACTCCAGTGTACCTTTCTAAACCTGGCCTTTAGCTACTTCTTTAACTTCGTTATAGTCACTATAGCAACAACGAACTATTTGTAGTACTCTTGCAACTCCTGTGACACAAGTCCTTCCATTTAGAATGAACCCTAGCTTCTGTCCTACTACTCCTTCCACATATAGGTCAGGCATCAGGTCCTTTATGAAGCCTGCCCTAGTTTCCCTACAGCTTCAAAATAACCAGCCAAAGTTAAGCTCTCCCTTCTTTGTACAACCAAGGGCCTTTTCTTTTCTCTCTGCCACTGTTTATGCTCACCCTCGATGTGTTAATCATTTCTTCTATATCCCCATCACCAGTCTCCATTTCTTAAAATAAAGGAGTCAGTTCATGCTATTTCCAGTCCACAACAAGTCTGATACACAGCAAGCATGCAGTACATGTTTTCTGAATGACTACATCAGAAACCCTGTAAGAATAACTGCCCTTGTCTCCTTAAAGACCTGTGGGCGCTAAGGTTGACAGGATGGATCATATTTCAATTCGTAACCCTTTTGACACCTGATACCATAAGTGCTTCTATTAAGAGCAAGATAAAAACAAACTGAGGAAATTAAACATATACTCTTCCCCCCACAGACCCAGACAGACAGAAAGAAAATTGCACCTGTAACTGTAGATAACAGAAAATTAAATTATATGATACTAAGTCTTTTTTAACCAACTGAAAATAGTTACTTGGTGTCTCAGAATAAGTAGGACTCTGATGTCAGCTCTCAAATATAATCCCATTTCCTGTATTTTATTTTTATACTCAATGTTTTCAAGGTTTAATTTCTATGACTATCAAATGTGAATATAAATACAGAATACTGGGAGGATTGTTCTGAAAATTTTATGAGTCTATAACACACAATGCCCAATTCACTGTGCTTATTCAGTCTAGTTCTTTCTTCACAGAGAGCTAAATATCTACCTATGTTTAAAATAATTCAATGCAAATTTTGAATGCATGAACTTCATAGATCAATTATAAAGTTTTCAAATTTACATAGTGATCTTAGAAAAACACAATTGCTTCCTATCTGTAAAGAAAGTATCCTCATCTTAAAAATTGCTAAAGAATTAAAATGAGGGATGGGATTATAGCTCAGTGTTAGAGCACTTGCCTAGCATGTATGAGGCACTGGGTTTGATATTCAGCAGCACATATAAATAAATGAATAAAATAAAGTCCACCAACAACTGAAAAAAAATTTTTAAAAAGAATTAAAAATCAATTTCTGTTTTCACCAATGTATAGATGGCTTGAAGATTTTAAGTAACAATTTATTATTAAATTTAGGCAAATAAAACCCAAGCAGACAAAATAAGTATAAATGAGATGCATCGAGTCACATGCAAAAATAGCCTATGTTGTATTTCTTGACTAGCCTGTATATTGGAAAGACATTCCAGCATCCAGCTCCAAGTAGGTCTCCAAAGGTATAACACTACATATAATTGGCTTCCAGTTAGTCTTCCTAGGTGTGACTTTTGGTCTCCAGATCACTTTTCCGGCCAGATGGTAGCCAGCTCTTACTCTATAGCTGCCAGAATCTATCTACAGCTTGTTCAGCAAAGCTCTTGTCTTAGGACTACACAGATAATCTTCTCCAGGTCTCAAGTCCTTTGCTTCTTTCATTTACTTTAGTGGGAATGGAGAGGAGTCCTTCACTTCTGACTTTGTTGTCCTCCCCTGGAAGTTTCATGTGCCTGAAAACTTTTCCACACCACAATATCAAATACCCACTTCCCACAAGTCCCTTTAAAATTAACTCAACAAACATTATTTAAGCATCTAATATTTGCATGGTATTAGGCTGGACATTGATGACTGGCATAACAGAATAGTAGTCAAAGGAAGAAAAGAGACACCAATAAACAACAACAAAAAAATGTTGCATAATTCTAGGACTGAATGTCTACTCAGGAGAGAAACATGTGGACAAAACATGTTTGGAGGAAAACATGACAGTTGTGTGGTTTGGAGTATGTTGAGCTACGCAACAAAAGTTTAGGCATGTGTAAGACTAAAGAAAATATTTACTCAATATTTGAAGTATGTATTGACTACAAGTTCAAAATTTTAAAAATTGTATTTGAAATGTATATATCATCCCATTTGTGAACTTACATGAAAAGCACATCAAAAGTACACAAAACTGGCTATTCATTTACCATATTCCCTTTATCAATCACACAAAGCTTCGTATTATCTGGAAAATGCAGCATGTATGTTCTGTATATTTTTCTTATCTTTTTTCTTTTTGGTGCATTGTAGTTATACACATGCATATTCATAAGTGCATATAACTTAGTTTTCTCCATCTCAATCCATAGTACTGTCTCCTTCACTCCCCTCCCCTTGTCTCCTTCCTCTACTGTATTGGTCTTCCTTCTTTATTCATTTATTTATTTTAACTGGTGCATTGTAGTTATGTATAAAATTGGAATGTACTCATACATGCACATGGCATAAGTCGATCAACTTTATTCCTCAGTTTATTCCCCTTTGCCTTCCCTTTTCCCTTTAGTTCTTTGTTTCTATTTTACTGTTCTCCCTACTATTTTTATGAAATCCCTCTTTTATTATTCCTTGTTTCTTTCTATCCTGGCCCTGTAGGAACACATTCAACCCTTGACTTTCTGAGTCTGCCTTATTTTGCTCAGCATGCTGTTCTCCAGTTCCATCTATTTGCCAACAAATGACATAATTTCATTCTTCTTTATGTCTCAGTAGCACTACCTTGTGTATCTATACCACATTTTCTTCACTCATTTGTCTATTGATAGACACCTAGGCTGGTTCCATAACTTGGCTCTTAGGGATTGTGCTTCTTATAAACATTGACATGCATGTATCTTTATAGTGTGCTGATTTCCCTTACATCTTCACCATCAATCACTGATATTTGTTTCTTGATAATTGTCATTCTGACTGGGGTGAGAGGTACTCTCGGTGCAGTTTTGATTTGCTTCTCTCTGATTGCTAAGGATGTTGAACTTTTTTTCCTGTTTTTTTTTTTTTTGTTACTTATATCTCTTCTTTTAAGAAATGTGCTCTTAGAACTTTTACTTACGTATTGTGTGGGTTATTAGTTTTATATTTTAGCCATTACTGGGAGCTGCATGGCCACTGTCATGTACTAGCTAAAATTCTTCATGTAGACTATGTACTGATCCAAAGCATAGCAGGACACCACTGGTCCCACTGCCAGAGCTTATTTCTTCTTTCACATCTGGACCCATTAACCTCAACTCATATTGATTCTACAATCTGTCGAGGACATCACCACCTCAGCTCTTGGGTTGTTAAGAAAGCAGGGAAGATTAACAGGCCCCATTTCACTGAAGCTTTCCCTTTCCAGGTTCCTTTTGCTATGAATAATTATTAATTATTACTATTGAACATTTTATTTTGATATATTTTCATATTCAAAGCAGTTCTATGGTATATTTCAGAGATCCTTTGCATTATTTACTCAGTTTCCCCAAAGAGCAACATCTTGCAAAACTCTAGCACAATATCATAACCAGGATATGAACAAAAATACGATCCCCTGACATTATTCAAGTTACTCCAGTTTTACTTGCACCATCACTTGAGGTAACTGTGCTAACAGTTCCATAATGAATATCCCTTGTGCTGCTCTAACTGCATCCACTGCCCCTTTCCCCACCTCCCACACTCACCCATATCCCTAGCAACCATTAATCTATCTTCCATTTCTCCATTTTGTCATTTCAAGAATGCTACATAGCCAGGTGTGGTGGCTCATGCCTATAATATAGGTATTGAGGAGGCTGAAGCAGGAAGATTGAAAGGTCAAGCTTAACCAGGTCAACTTAGTGAGTCAACTTCTTTATTCATTTATTTATTTTAACTGGTGCATTGTAGTTATGTATAAAATTGGAATGTACTCATACATGCACATGGCATAAGTCGATCAACTTTATTCCTCAGTTTATTCCCCTTTGCCTTCCCTTTTCCCTTTAGTTCTTTCCCTTTAGTTCTGTATCAAAATAAAAAACAAAATGGAATGGGGAATTAGCTCAGTAGTAAAGTGCCCCTGGGTTCAATCCCCAGTATTGGGTGAAAAAAAAAATCGGGGTGAGTAATATTATTTAATGGAATCACACAGAGTGTAATCTTTTGGGATTGGCTTTTCATTTAGCATCAATCCCTTGAGATTATCCAAGTTGTTGCTTGTCTCAATAATTCATCCCTTTTTAATTGCTAAATAGTGTATCATGGTACCATCACCCATATCTTCTACTATACTGCATTTAAAAGTGACAGAATAGAAGAAATTATAGGTTTTGGTATCAGGCAAACTCAGGTTCAACCCCAAGCTATGAGATCTTGGGCAAGTAATTGAATCTTCTTTTTCACAGGTACATAAATCTTAATTTTTTTCACCATTAAATTTGATATTTACAAAATACCTATCATGATTTCTGGCATTTGTAAATGATAACTAAGTCAGCATCATCAGCCATTAAACATCATAATGTATTAAAACTATTAGGCAGAGTTACATTGACCTTACTTACAGCCATGTTTTCCTTATTTACCTATGGTTTGATATTCAGATGAATTCTTTTATGTAAAACTTTGAGGGTTGTTCTGGTTTGCTTGTTTGTTCTAGTAAATTGCTCTGTTTACATCTATTGCTTGGAAATTCTAGATGCATTAAAATGATTAGTTCTGGAGATTGAGCTACGCTCAACTAAAAGACATATATGCAATGAAATGAATTGCCTAGAATTCTGGTTCTTAAAAATATATTGGAGTTTTAAGAATCAACTACTTTGGAGGATTTTCTGGAAGATCAAAGAGGAAAAAATATTTTATTAACACTCATCAATGTTCAGATAAATG
Source organism: Marmota marmota marmota (assembly GCF_001458135.2). Lineage (NCBI taxonomy): Eukaryota > Metazoa > Chordata > Mammalia > Rodentia > Sciuridae > Marmota > Marmota marmota. The sequence continues at coordinate 9,086,204 of NW_026000075.1, forward strand.
TATTAAGAAAAATCCACATAGGTTTATCCTTCCAAATAGTGTACATCTAAACACTTAACAGGATTTCTTCCCTTTTGTTGTATGTCTGTTCCTACATATAGAACTTTATATTCTTAAAAATTAACAACTATTATGAATAATCAATATATTTCATAAATTTAAAGTATATAGCTATTAATAATATGCCTTGTCAGCATGGGAATAATAAATCTATCAGGCTACTTGATATAATTTGAGTTATAAACAAAGAAATATAGCTATCCAGTATAATCTGATCATTCAAAAATGTGAAAAATAATTTAAAATTTTATGTGATTAAAAATAGTTTTTGATCCCTATTACTCAAATTACAGATTCCTGGGGTCCAGAAAACAGCCTTGAATGCAGAATGTTCTCCAAGTTTGTAATCCTATGTCTTGTCCCAACTGAGCTGCTCTAAATTTTCTCACCTCAGCTTGAAAAAATAGATTTAGGAAACGTCTTTCCACTACAAGTTTTGAAATCTACTATAATGATAAATACATTTAAATCCTTAATATACTAGTATCCTAATTAACTTCTCAATATTGGTTTCTTATACAGAAAGAGTCATCTATTCATTTCTGAAAGAATAGTCAGTATTTCTCTAACAAATTTTCCTACAGCTTGTGTTCAAATTTGATCATGACACTTTTTTTTTTCCTACACTTATTTATTCCTTCAGGACTTCCAAGTTACAGCGTAGTGATTAAGGGCCCAGACACTGAACTTCTCAAGTTTGTCTCAAATCTTAGCTTTTTCCTTGGGTGAGTTATTTAAACTCCCTAAGCCTCAGTTCCCTTATCCATAAAGTTAGAAGATTAATGTCAATTCATAGGGTTCAATACACAATAAGGGCTCAATAATTTTTTAAAAATAATTTTTAGTTTTAGGTGGACACAATACCTTTATTTTATTTTTTATTTTTATCTGGTGCTGAGGATCAACTCACATGCTAGGTGAGTGCTCTACCACTGAACCACAACCCCAGCCCTCAATAATTATTCTTAATAGGATGACTAATAATGCATATATGAAATAATTGAATTTTAGACAAGATCATTCTGCTACTATTCTTAATATTTTCTTTCAACTTTTATAGAAATCTGAGGGGAAAAAAACTTACGGTTTTGTGTATTTTCCATCCAGCTTTTATTACTTCATAAAATAAAACAGTTTCATTCCCTTAACATGGATCTCAAGACACTAATGATAATTAGATGACCACATGTAATTAGAAAATAAAACATGGCTTTTAAAAGTAGTCAGATAAAGATTTCATTCTGGTGTTAATGTAGTTAGTTGTATAACACTAACAGGATGCCCTCTCTGTGGTCCAGTATCCTCATGTGCAAAATAGGATAATAATACTGAGCTCACAGGGTTATTTTAAGAATTAAATTAAATGATGTAGGTAAGATATGTGGGGCCATGCTCAACACCCCCATTTATCCCTGCAAAATTTACATTTTAATATAAATGCAAAAATTGTGGACAGCAGAAGAGACTTTGACAGACCAGATCAGTAAAAACAGTAATTCAGGCTGTTTTATAATGCCTCATCTCTTAATGTATACCCTAATGCTCTGATATTACCTTCAGAATAAATGTGTAGGGTTTTGCCATAGCAGATAAGCAGTGGCTTCCTATCGTGGATGATATGCTCATATCACTATATATTAGGAATTGTATCAGGATTAACCAGTACTGGTACCCAGTTATTGCTAAGGTAATGACTTAACATGAATCATGCTCAAAGTATTTTAGTGTTTTACTATTTTACCCAAGAGTGCATTTCATAGCATCAAGGAAATGCCATCCTGATCATGTATAGTTATCACATTATCCATGAAGGGGAAAAAATGGTGGTGATAACGTAAATTGCTGAATTACCCATATAACTTCCCGAAGTTGTCCATTTAGTGCTTTAAAAAAAAACTCAATCTTTATCACAAACTAGCACAAACCATTATAGTTTTAAAAAAATACAACTCAGTCATTCCAAATCCCTTTACTCTAAGAGATCAATTGTCTATTGACAAGGCTTAAACTAGCAAAAATCTACAGTGGTTCCCTAAAGATCTGCCTGATAAAATGTTCCCTAAATTATGAGTAATACATAATCACTGAGCTGTTATAAAGTGACAATGACCTCTAGTTTTCAGCAAGGGAAATAAAATAATACAATTGAAAGAGATACACTGTAACAGGCACTTCACCTCAAGGATAAAGCTATAAAATATAATAAATATGGTAATGAGGTAAACAGTAACAAGCCTTGATTGAGGCAACAAAGCTGAAATGATAAAGAAGTGTCTTAAGGTGGTAAGAAGAGGAGAGAGAGAGAGAGAGAGAGAAGACTATGTGTTCTTAAATATGTCAGTATTCTCTTAGGCAATTCACAGACCTCTTCAATGTAATTCTTATGTCAACTCTGTCCTAAAGGTGTTACCAATGTCTACATTGTACCCATGAGGGAATGAGGCTCTCAGAGGTTTAATAACTTATGCAAAGCCAGGGAGAATTCAGCAAGAACTTTACCTTCACCTGTCCACAGATTTCTACATCATTAGGTGTCAGAATAGATCCTATTGTTTACACTGACCTTACACAGAGCTCTGAAACATTAAGACTAGTCTTCATCTGCTAGGATACCTACCTTCTGCTATCTCATAAGTATACATTGATAACACGAGAAAAAAAATCTTATTCTCTTTGAAAGGAAGATAGCACAGAAATATCAAGTATTACTCTGTGGTAGCTTTAAAAATCAGTATAGCTTCATGACTATAGATAAACTATAACTTTTGTGCTGAACTCTGATGGATACAAATCCCTGTTCTGCTAACCACTATGAACTGCAGTGGAGCACCGACCTTTAGAACATCCAAATTCTAGTTCCAGTTTCTCTCTCTCTCTCTCTCTCTCTCTCTCTCTCTCTCCCCTTTATTTTTCATTTATTTATCTTTATGTGGTGCTGAGGATCAAACCCAGGCGAGCACCCTACCGCTGAGCCACAACCCCAGCACCTAGTTCCATGGTTTCTTTTAGCCTGTGTTTGCCCTTGGGTCAGAAGCTTACGTAACAGAGTTTCAGTTTCCTCACCTATTCCATGAGGTTTCCTTTCTACTTTATCTGGAGTTGGAGAAAAAGGATAGAGTATATATGGAAGTGTTGGCAAATTGAACAAAGCGCTGAACATAAAGTAGTAGGAGTGTCGTCACTCGAACAGCGAGGATGGAGTTACTTCATGTCTCTCTTCCATTGTGGTTAACCACAGTAAAGTGAGATGACACAACTCCCTCATCATTTCCCTAAAGGTTGCAAACTACTCTCTCATATTGCTAAGAATTATGCCAGGGAATTAAAACCATAATTGCCCAAATATTTGAATGGCCACATATGTATTTAAAAATAAATAGTATGTAGAATGCAAAGAGTACCAGTAATATATCATTTCTCAATCTATAGCAATTAAAAGTCAACATAGTTTTATAAAAATACAATTAAAGAATCTACCATGATACTTCATGAAGTTTTCTGATTTCCATGTCATTCTTAGGTATAGTCACTTATTTGATTACTTTTAAGGTACACTTTGAGTACTGTATTTTCTTTTGTATATCTCAATTTTCAATACAATTGACACTTTAATTTTAGTCCTTATTTTAATGGTAAGAACTTCTGACATTTTAAATCTCAACACTGATGATTAACATTTTTGCTTAATGCCAGAAGCTAAAAGCTGATAGGCCCCTGCATATAGTGACACGTCTCAGGAGCCACACACTCCAGCGCTTACTAATTTTCCAACTCAGTACCTGGAGATGACATTTTGATAAATTTGCAAAGGACTTTGTGAACTATTTATTAGTTTAATATATGAAAAAGTACACCTTCAGTAATGACATTTTGTTCCCAAAATAACTTCATACACTTTGCCCATTTTTTATTTTTAAAAAGAACTACTTAGAGAATTTTGAAAAACCATCAGTAACTCCTAATTAACAAATGGGTCATTTCTATTTTTCTTTTTCATCATGCTCAAAAGTACTGAATTTTTTAACTCAAAATTATTTTTTCAGCAAATATAGGTAGGAAAATAACCATAAAGCTTCATAATTATTGTGTAACTCACACAAAATTAATAATTGTGTACATCAGTTTTTCATCCTTACTCTAAGTTAAAATATGACTAATGCAGGTTAAAGTTAAATTTCAGCTCAAGCAATGGGCCAATGGTTAAAATGAAAATGGAATGGATGCAGTAATATAGTTCCATGCTCTGCCCACTGTTCATGTCACATTTGAGATGTGATATGAATAATCATACCAAGGTACCAAGCATTCCTTAAGCTCGTTCTATGTGCACAGAATTATAATAGTTTTCAAACTGCATAGAAATAAAGATCAAGGACTCAGAGACTTCAATTTTAATAAATCAGCTGATATTTGAGATTTACTTATTTTCTTCTTATTTATAAGAAAAATTAATTTAAAGACAATTTTGGAGGAAAAAAGTTCATAATCATACCACCATAACAAACAGATACTTTTTTAGTATATTAAATTTTACATGAGGCATATACAGGTATATTCCTTACATAGTGTTAATTATGCTGTAAACAAGATTTTGCATTTTGCTTTTGTCACTTAATAGTTTGAAATTGCCTTATCCAAGAATGAATGCATCCAATAAACAGAAGTTATGTACAGTCACACTTGCCCAGGATTTGAATGGTGAGCTATGTTTTTAATTAGCACCAATGGGCAGAGTTAGCTAGTTCTATTACAAAACTTATGACTAAATGTAGTTAAGAGTTCTTATCTGTAATTGTGAATTAGCACAGTGCTGGGAACACCCAGAGAGGATCATTTAACACTGAAGCTACAAAATACAAACATATGGGTTGAAAATTTTGAACCCCAAAGTTTGCATGTTAAAACTCTAATTCCAAGCACTTATGAATGTGAGCTAATTTGCAAATAGGGTTACTGCAAATGTAATTAATTAAATTAAAGTGAGGACATATTGGAGTAGTTTGGGCTCCTCAGTCAATATGATAGGAATATTCTTATTTAAAAGAAAGAGCCCCTGGGCGCAGTGGCCCACACAAGCAATCCCAACGACTCTGAAGGCTGAGGCAGGAGGATTGCAATTTCAAAGCCATCCTCAGCAATGTAGAGGCACTAAGCAACTCAGTGAGACCCTGTCTCTAATAAAATACAAAACAGGGCTAGGGATGTGGCTCAGTGGTTGAGTGCCCCTGATTTCAATCCCTGGTATTAATTAATTAATTAATTAATTAATAAAAAAAGAGCCATGTTTAGAGACAGTCATGCACACAGGGATGATGCTATGTGAAAATTGGAATCTCCTGCCTCACTGAAGTATGTATCAGAAGATAGAAGAAAGACCTGGAACAGATCCAGAGGGAGTGTGGTCCTGACAACACTTTGATTTCAGACTTTGTGGCCTCCATAACTGTGAGGCAATAGATTTTCATTGTTAAGCCACCTAATTTGTGGTACTTTGTTACAGCATCCCTGAGAAACTAATAAAAACAATAAGGTTTAACAAGATTGTACCATATTACCCTCTGAACGCCCAACCAACAGAACACCTTTCTAAGAATACTCACTGCCTCTTAGGTGCCTTCAGGTCATTCCTCAAATTGGTACCACATTGTTCTTTCTCAAATTAAGAATGTAATCATATTGCTCTCTTGCTTGAAACCAATAATGACTTCAAAATGTCTATAGGGAAAAATTGAATGTTGTATGCAAACATTAACAATGATAGCCTTAATATTTATGATACTCTACCAAGGACTATGTTTGAGGGTTTGCCACATCTATTATACCTCTTAGAATCCCTTTGAACTATGTATTAGTATTCTTACAGTAAGATAAAATCTCTAAGACTTAATGAGGAAATGAATTATCTAGAGGAATAGCACTAAAAGAATGGCCCAGCTATGATTTCAACCAGGGCAATCTTTCTTATGGACACACATAACTAACCACCTTATGAAAGCTACAAAGTGCCTTCTTGATACAGTTTTTTTTAGTGTATACTTCTATGTTGTTTCTTCACTTTACACCAACATACCCCATTCCTTTTTGTCTCAAAATGCACCCATTTTGAATTTTAATTATTAATTTAATTTTATTCTAGAAGATTTTAATTAAGGTGGACATTTCCCTGCTCATTACTTCTCCTTATACCCTTTCTCTTTTCTTCTGTCTTAAAAAGCCCAGTCAAAATGAACACTTCCTTTTAATATTTAAGATCTGACCGTTGCCTTTCCTTCTGTGAAGTCTTGTTATATATTCCCTAAGGAAAATTAGATTACTACCGAGTTTTTGAATCCATGATAATATGGAAAGACACCAATTATTGCATTTAGACAATCACTTTAATTCATAAGTCTATTTCTCCTACTAGACTGTAAGCTTCTTCAGGAAATCACGTTTTGCTTACTATGGATGATAAAGATTTGTAGATTACATGAATGAATGAATGAATGAATGAATGGGATATGACAGAGTTTTATGTATTCCCATGTTTTTGCTATTTCAGCCAAGCTACAACATTTTTATTAAGATGTAAATCCTTATTTTTTTTTACTTCCTCTCCTCTAAAGCCAGAGAAGGGAGCTTTTCTTGGCTCTACAGTAGCTGCTCAATAGATGTGTTGAATAAATAAATGTTGAATAATAAGCATATGTCCTTGAATTTATGAAATATTGTCCTATAGATTGAATAAAATATATGTATCAACACTGATAAATCTAAAAGACATAATGTTAATTTAGACCGGTAAACAAACAAGTAAAAAATGTATACCTACAATATGATGTGGTTTAGGTAAAAAATTTAAATGCATATTTTATAGTATTTGCAATTACATACATATGCATGCATATAATTAAAAATGCATGAGAAAGACAAATAGCAACTTTTTAGAGAAGGGAATTTGCGTCTGTTATGCTCTTTTTAAAAATCAGAAGCAAAGTAAGAAATCTAAAGTTAACAAACCAAATATTATCATCTATTTTACCAGAGTGAATAGTTCATATATATCTTGAATTTTTTCCTGCATGTTCCTACTTTTAGAAATATTCTATAATTAAAAAACAAATCACTAAAAAGTTTGGAATATCAATACAAAGGGAAAGAGGGGAATAGAAAATTCACTATTAGACAGACATCACAGTAATGACATGATAGCTGAGAAGATTCAAATCAAGGATGCTAAATGGAAGAAGCAAGAGATAAGAATAAATAGGATATTTGCATAGTCTCAAAGTATCACCTCCAAGATACTTATTAATCACATAGGGAAATAAAAGAACTTTATAGTGGAAATCCACCATTGCCAACTTCACCATGTGTTCAAGGTCAACATCACCAGTAAGACAGGGAGAGCACCCAACCTTAGATACTAGCCCTATGAAGGATGTAATGTGATTTCTCTCATATTCTTACCAAAAATGTATAACAATATTTAAATCATAAAAAAAATCAGACAAACCCAAACTGAGGACTTTCTATATATAGAAATGTATATATATATACATTCTTCAAAATTATCAGTCATGAAGACAAGGAAAGATTGAGGAATTGTCTCAGGTTAGAAGAGACTTAGGAAAAACATTAACCAAGATAGGAAATTACACAGAATTTCCATACAGAAAAGACATTACAGGAAAAAAAAACTGCCCAAATTTGATTAAGATTTGCAGTAAAGATGAGCAGTATATCGATATAATTTTTTGGTGTTAATAATGAAACTATAGCTATGCTAGATGTTAACATAAGAGGAAGCTTCGTGGTAAATGTTGATGTTATCTGTATTACTTTTGTCAAATTTCTGTAAGTAGAAAATTAGTTTTAAAACATTAAAAAGAGAAGTATGCATGCCTGTTGATCCTACAATTTTTCCTATAGAAACGTATCCTAAATAATCAGGAAAGTCCTTAAAGCCATATTGTGAGTGTGTGTATGTGTGTATTTGTTAAGATAAGGTTTTGAAATTTGAAATGATAATAACCTAAAGATATAATGTTATGGTTTAGATATGAGGTGTTCCCCAAAAAGTTTATGTATGATACAATTCAAAAAAGTTTAGAGGTGAAATGATTGTGTTCTGAGAGCCTTAAAGTAATCAGTGCATTAATTCCTGGTTAGGGATTAATTGGGTGGTCACTGTAGGTAGATAGGATGTGGCTGGAGGATGTTGGTCATTGGGGGTGTGCCTTTTGGGTTTATATATTTTTCAGTGGTGAGGGGACTCTCTCTGCTTCCTGGTGCCATGTCCTGAGCTGATTTCCTATGCCACACTCTTCTGCCATGATATTCTGCCTTACTTCAGAGCCCAAGAAATGGAGTCAGCCATCTATGAACTAAGACCTCTGAAATCAGGAGCCCCTAAATAAACTTTTCCTCCTTTAGTTGTTCTTGTCAGGTCTTTTGGTCATAGCAGAAAAAAAAAGCTAACTAAAACATGCAACAAATAAATTACATTGCATCCACACAAAGCTACATACAGCCATGAAAACTATGATATCCCTTTAGATTTATTGAGATAAATGAGGGTTTGCAGTCTGTCATGTTAAAAAAGTAAAATTAAATACATGTACAGCACAATGTAATTATTTTACATACGTGTATATTTTTCCACTTTCTGTATGTTAAATCTAAGTGTTAATATTTCTGTATGTATGTAATGGAATTGATCTTGAATCATATAAAATATTAATATTTTGCTTTTTATGAGAGGATAATGAATATTGTTTGCTAATCTGTATTTTCAGTAGTTCTAATCCTGCAATTATCAATAATGTTGCTTTCAGATTTCAAGATATCTTAGTATTGGGTGCCATGAAAAACAAATTAATAAATGAAGCTTCTCATCTTTATTATCATTTTAGTTAGCATTCACTCAAATAATTTTCTTAAATTTGTCACCGTAGTAGAGAGGTCACCTTCAGGACAGCAGTGAATCTATGACACATCTAAAAAGAACTGGGTTCATTTTCAAAGAAAGAGAACATCATCAAGATAGTCAGTTCCTTTTAGGGAATGACTGATCTGTTAATCATATCTCTGTGCAGGAGAAAAGATCTTTAAACTCTGACATCCCTTGATTAAAACAGAAGTGTATTGTTCCCAACAACATGGTTTTCCTTCAAAAACAATAAATTTCTTTAACACCAATATATTAGGTATGCTGCTTTCAACTCCCTTTGTCTTACAGCTTTTACCTCTTCTCAAATAAAATTCATTTAATATGACATGCACATGGGGGAAATGTGTCTGAGAATATGGTTTAGTCAAGAATTATATCAGTCCTATCAGAGGATCCTTAGGCTTGTGTTTACCCATGTCAATCAAATAACATTGTCCGAGTTGGAAATAGCATATGATGGTACTAGTACAACTCTTCACAATATTATTTATCAGAATCTCACATTTATATGCATATGTGTGTGTGTGTATATATATATATATATATATATATATATATATATACACAAACAGACACACATACATATATATATATACTACACACTATGATATTACTAAAATCTCAAAGTTTATGAATGTGTGCATTATATATGTTTGTGTGTACATGTGTCTATATTAAATATAAAAATGATATTACCTATTAAGAACTCAAATCTAAGAGACAGTTAAAAGATGATTTAAAGCTAGAGTTCCCATTTCAGGTATGATGCTTTTTCTGACTACACAACAATTTGCATCTTCAATCACATACTATAGTATGATAGAGTATGAATTTGTCCATTAGCCACCTACAGGAATACGAAGTTGAATAGCTGGCTCTGCTATTCAGATGTTCAGGAGAAGAGGTCAGGCAATATAAACAATATGTATTAGACAGTACTTCATTATAGCAGCAGTGAAGGTGAGGCACTAATGCTACTTATGAATCCAACAAGCATGAATAATTATAACAATCCTCATATTGTAGAAACAGTCTGCCAAATGGAGTTAGCCACTGCTATTTTAGATCTTTCAATAACAGTTTTTCCCTTTCCCCCTGTACTTTAGGAAAGGTACACAACCACATAGATAAAATGTAAATATTTTCCTCTGATACATATACATAGATATAAATCTTTATGTGTGTGTGTGTGTGTGTGTGTGTGTGTGTGTATATATATATATATATATATATATATATATAAAATCTTTTAATTTTCTTATGTTATCCTAGACATCTATTTCTGAACACATAACCAAAGAAATTTTTGGTACTGTCATTCAAATAGACAGAAGTTAGACACTGTTTACACATTTGAAGTCTGTCAATTATATAAACCTTGTCACTTCAGCAGAAATATAACTATGCATTTATATAACATCAGTCTTCAGAATATCTAAATGATTTGACAGGTATGCTGTTCTACCACCTTTGTTTGACAAATGGAGGAAGATATAGTTCTTTTATGTTTTCAATATCAGCATGTATGTAACGAATATTTATAGTAATCATCAACCCTATGCCAGTCATTAATATGGAATACTGATGAGCACAGGAAAATGCCAAATCATTGTCTTTGACATTGATGAACTCATCTAGTTGTGGAGATTCAAAGTGGTCTGGGAAGTGTTCAAATGAAAACATAGAAACCAACAACAAATAATGTAAAAAGTATGATTTCAAAGGAAAATCATTAAACTTTGGAGACTTTCACATCTGGATTGGGACTCAGAACTTCTACTCACTGGTTGGATGGGCTTTACCTGTCTTTGGCTTAACATTCTCATCTAAAATATACACATAACTCAGTTCCCTACTTAGTGGCTCTGAGGATTCCATGAGGACATGTGTGAAGGCATCAAAGGAGCACTTTCTACATAGTGGCTACTCAGTGGAAACTTCCTTTCTCTGTGCTTTAGGTTCACAGCAGAGGGAAGTTTTCATCCTGTCCAATGTTGATTTTTAAATACTTTTAATTGTTCCTTTACCCAAGTTGCCCATTTCTTAGTCATAAAGAAGATGCTCCATCATATTTATTCTAGGAGAATCTTCATGCACAATTAAGTGATTCTGTATTTCTAAAAATTAGACACTGATTTGATTTCGGTGTTCATTTGCACGAAGAACCAACTTAGTACAAAGACAAGAGATACTGAATGTAGCCTGTTCCACATAAATGTAGTGGGCTTTCAGAGAACCACTGAAGATTTTTAAAAGTCCATTTTAGGTCCAACCAGGAGAATAGCCCTTAAAAATGTACTGATAACGATTTTAAGTATGAGTTTTGCTTTTGCAAAAGGGTGTGATCTTTATTATTCAGAAAATACCATTCTTTTAGCTAAGATATATGCATAATTCAATAGGGATCCAGTCCAATTGTTTCATTTTGTGGAGAAGTACATTTTTTAACAATTCATATTGTTTTGGCACAGAAATAAATTACAGTGCTGAAAGGCCCAGAATAAATATAATGATAGCATACCTCATGCTGAATACTCCTCCATCTTCCCAACAGTTTGCTGAAGGAGAAAAACACCTAAGAAGTACTCCATGGTTCTTTCAAACAATGTACTCCTACTCATCAGGCAGGATTCCTTTGGGAAAAAGACTGCTCATAATGGAAAAATAATCATATATTCATGGTTTTAACTGATGATTTCCAAGGAGCTTGGCTTTCAGAAATCAATGAATTCTCTGCTCTATTCTTGACCATTTTCTGTAAGTTACTAAAGATACTGGACATGTTAGAGCAGAAAAGATGGAATGTTTAGACATGGGGCATGTTGAAAATTGTTCCCACCTTAGCTACAAATACACTTCTAGTCATCGTTCAACTGTGGCTTTTTTTCTGATTCATTTGTGGGTGGTTTAAATATCTTTAGGAGCTTCTCTTATTCGGCATGATACTTTACAGTATCTTTCCAATGCTATTTATTATTTTGGCACCATCTTCTATATATGCAAGTACTTTCTGTTTTATAGCATATGAAATTGGTTTTTTGCACATATTTTTAAATGGCAAAAAAAGAAAAGTTCGTAAAAAGTTGTTTTTTGTCCTATGTTTTCCTTGTTTCAACAGAAGCATTTCTCAATATTTCTTTTCTGCTGCAAAATCTTTTAAAAGTTCAACAACTTCATACAAAGAAAACTTTGACTCATAGATTTTTAAACAAATCAGTTAACAAATTTCATACTTCATTAAAATTTTCAGTAACATAATCATTGTCACGTGTCAAACAGCTTCAAGTCATAAGCACTTAATGTTCTATTTTAAGTCTTACAACAATGAAAGGAAGATATAATTAAGCATCTTTTCAGATGAGAGAATTAAGACTCAAAGAAGAAAAATAAGTTTTCCAAGGTCATAGAACTATCACATGGTAGAATCACAATATGAACCCATGAATATCTACCCCACAGCACAGTCCATGCTCCTACTATGTATCCCACTGACTTCCAAATACTTCTCAATAGAAATTTTAAAAGATTATTTACTACTATCTAATGCTTTAAAATCCTTAATAAAGTGAATGTTATCTTTTGTCTAGAGTGTGCTTTATAATATTCAGCACAAAAATAAGTCTCCCTGAGTACTCTAAAGTATATATTTAGTTTAGAGTTTGTTTCTCTTATTCTCTGTATAGAGATGTACTCTTGACATTTTGGGCAAAATAATTCTTTGTTGAGCATACAGGACTTCCCAGTGAATTTCAGGATGAAAAACAGTATTTCTGGTCTCAACCTATTAAATTCCAATAGTATCCTCTAATTTTTGACAATAAAAAAAATGTTCTGACATTGCCAAATGTCTATAGTTGAGAACCATGAATTTAGTTAAAGAAAATTAATAAAATCAAATACTAATCTCTAAAAAAGATTACAATTCTCCATGAAAAACCAAACATCTGTTGTATTATAAGGAATGAATCAGGATAGGATGGGATAAAAAAATGGGTATTGAAAATAGATAAGTTCTGAATCAACCCTGAGTTGCACAGGATTGATTATTATTCCAATAATTTTAATGTATATTATAAAATTAAACTTAATTCAATGAGCAGGTCTTAGGATATCATGACTGAAAGACACCTTAACTTATACTACCTTTGTATTTCATATGTAAAGAAACTAACATAAAGTAACTTGGTCAAGGATGAAAATTTTAAAGAAAAATAGCAAAGTACCAGAATTATGCCTCAAATTAAATTATCTGAGTCTCAGTTAACTATTCCTTTCTCTTATCAACTTCAGGATTCAATAAATAACTCCACAAGGGCCTATTTGACAATGGAATGAATAGTTAAAATTTTTCTTGTTTTTCTTTGTAAAATTTTCTTTCTTATGAGTTCACCTGAGCTGAAAGTCTTCATAATCCAGGGTTAAAGGGAAGGAGACTTTTAAACCATGCAATGAAGAGTAAAATAATTAAGCATATTTACCATGTGCAAACACTTGCATGAATTTTGTCATATGAGTTCTGACAAGCAATTCCTTCAACGATCAACCCCTAGAAAATTAATTAATAAAAAATTGCTATCCTCTGATTAGTCAAAATCCCAAGTGCTACTGCATGTCCTGCTTCATGTTCTGATTTGCTGTGTTCCCAAGCACACATCACAAATAGATCACTGTTTATATTAAATATATTGGTAAAGTTCTCCAATGAAATGGTATTCTAATGAATTTAAGTGGCAAAAAAATGCTAGATTTTGTTATTTGTTTAATGATTCTAGATCATTTATAGTCATGAATTCTAGTTGCATTAAGAGATAGCTTAAAACAGGTAACAATAGCCTTTCTCTAAACATAACAACAACTTATATCTGATGAACAGTTTTAGCAACACCCATACCAATTATTTAATAAAAGGAGAGATTAGTTTTTTCAAGTGGTGAAAGAAGGTTCAATTTTCTACTCTTCTACACCCAGGCTAACCACTCTGTGGTGTACACAAACACATACCTTACCACTTAGTTTGGAAGGTTTCTTCACTTACCAATGGGAAGCTGGAATTCAAAGTCAGATAGATGTAGAGTCAAACCTATAATTCCCCACCTATGAACCACACAAATCGAGGCAGAGTACTTATAGTCTCTGAACTCAATTTCCCATCTGGAAAATGTAGATAATACCATTCACCTTTTATTAGGACCCAATGTAGTAACTCTTTAATAGACATGAAGTATTATAATTATCATAGCATCACAAATAAATTTCTTCTCTGGGATTCCTAGATTAATTCTAAAATCTTCCCAACTCACTCACGACTCTACTTTGAATTATACTGACCCTATTCATCATTATTTCTTTAATTAGCTCATGTCCCTTCATTTCTACTGCTCTCATTCTAAGTGAAAGACATGAACATTCTCAAGTGGACTTGAGAACACTCAACTGGACACTTCTCACTCATATTTGCTTTCCAGTCCTTTCATATAGTTATCTTATGAGTGACCTTACACTCTCTTGGTTTATAAATAAGGAAACTAGATGAGTTTGTTAACTTGAGGCCACACAAAGAGGACCAGAATTGAGTCTGAATTTGAACTAACCCTCTCAGCACACAAAAGTATTCCAAGTTTAAAATGAAGAGGATAATCTGGGAATCACTCAGATAAAATACGACCAGCATTTTCTCATCAAAGGAACTTTAGGTGGAGAATATCATGTGTTTCAGTCCTCACTCCATATTTCAATTAGTAGTTTTAACAGTGTCATAGCTAAGAAATAATACATCAAAGAAGTTTTTGTCTCATGTAATTGTTTGGTTTTTACCTTCAGGTTATAAAGTTGAATTGGTATATAAAACATATTCTAAAGATCACTCAAAATGACATACTCATATTAATTGACTATAATTCTTTTGATCTTCAATCATCCAAGGAATTTAAGTTTCAATAACTTTTGAGAGGTTATAACAATGCAAATACATTCAGGAACTTATAACACATTTGAAAGTTGAGGGACATGAGTTTCAATGCACATAAGCAGAAAATGTGTTCAATGGACTCTTTAGTATTTTTTTTTAACTTTGGAAGAAAAATAAAGGAATGATTGGTCCACTGTGGTAGTCTGTCTGTCTTTGATAACCATATTCCCATGCCTAGCAGCAATGATAACTGAAACAAGTGTGCCTTGGATGTCAATTGACTTTAATGAGTGATTCACTGCACAATGGAAGCTACTTTGCATTCACTTTAGATGCTTTCACTGTATAGAAAAGATAAAACTCTATTTCACTTGAGGCTGACATAGTGGAACATAATTTACCTGCCTCTGCTGTCTCTATGTCATGGAGGTGTCTACAAAATGGCAAGAATGACTATTCATTTTAGTAGAACAGGTGCCACGTTTCCTCTTATTCTGTCTTTAGAAGAGGAGACCTAGCCAAACCAAAAGAGTACAGGAGGCAGAAGCCTGCTTATCTATCAACTGAGAACAACTAAATGAATTCAAAACAAAACCCGTATTTTTTTTTTTCGGGCAGCAAACTAAGCTATCAAGATGAATATTGGGAAAGAAGTCTATAGTGATATGAAATTTTGACAAAATGTACAGCCACAAACTTGTAATTCCTAGTTAAAGACAAACATAAGCACATACATGAAAAAAAGCAGTGAAGAAACCACGCTCGAAAATGACACACAAAGAAGCCCCGAGAGTCACAAATAAGTAACAATAAGACGCACATCAAAATCTGAGGCTAGCAATGCTCTAACATCTTGAAATCAGGATCAGGGCATCAAGACGTCCCTTTTATATAATAAACCCAATATGTTAGCTGGCAAAGGAGACCCTGTGGCCCAAGGCTATTTTTTAAACTGCTGCTCTGGAAGTTTCTAAGTGTTAAATGGTTCTGGTCATACTTACTTTCTTTTTAAATGACTCCCATATGGTTAATATTCCTGACATAACCTAGTGTACACTAGGTAGACGGTTATGTCATACACTGATCATCATTTCAGCTGTCACAAAGAGTTGACAATTCAGTAAAACAGGAATCAACAATAGAAAAGTGTTAGAGATCACCATTTGCTTATTAGAAAAAAACTACAATAGAAGTGAATTTTCTTTAATCTGCTTTTTTTTAAATAGCTTACCTCATCACCTTTAAACACAAGAATGAATGTATCTGAATTTGATGCTCTCTTGAGCTCTAAAATTCTTCCACATTTGTGCTTTATTTTCACTGGATATTCAGTTGTTACTTGCACTGGCTATTGCTTACAATGATGTTAATGGTAAATTAAGAGTCTTGGTTTAAAATATAAAATTAGAGTCAATGGAAGTTAAATGAGATGACCCAAATGAGATAAACCTTGCCTTCAAGTTCCTGGAATTACATTTCTCTATTGGAGAAGTAAGAATTGCAATAATTGTGTGCTTGTCTTCCTAGAAGCATCAAATAAGGCTATCTGGTAGATTCCTCTCTTTGAATATCATATTCTATGGAATAATTTTACCTCCATTCTGAGGATGGAGCTCCATTTATGTGTGCATATAAGCCATATAGATAAATAAAATGGTATAAGAATAAATTATATTGTACATTACACACTACAAAAACAAATGATATTTTGGTTCAGCAGATTGTTTGGGACCTCTGCTTAGAGACTCTTAGAGACTACCATTCTATAGCAGAGCAAACAGCCCCATGACTATACAATGGGAAACAGGGTGCTTGAGGAAGACTGGGGACATTAACAAAGTCTTCATACAGAAGCACCTTTTAACTTTGAACCATAGCAAAGGAGTAAAAGGACTTTGAAACCACCTTCATCCTGATTGTTTTGCCAGCTCTGCAAGAGCATGTACCACCAAGAGTGGGCACATTAGAACTCCTCTGAAAGAACAAGATGGTTCAATGCTATTTCCAAATGAAGGTTAAAGTAATCATGATGTTTCAGTAGAAAAATGGGAAGTAGAATTACATTACTATGTAACAAATTCAGATTATCATTTTTATATATCATTCTCCTGGATTCCACTATAAAGCACAGATTGCTCTTCTTATTTCTCATCAACTTCTGTCTACCTCCAAGCAATTTCTCTCTCCTGTAAGACAATTAATAAAGTTATACCCCATAGAGAGTCAATGAAACAGTAATTTAGGTTACTATAATTTCCCAATCACATACCTCATAGTAATAGACCTGCAGAAAATGAGAAGTTTGGCCCTGTATCTACAAAAGCCCAACAGCCTCCTGATTGTTAATGGTTGTATCATGTATTATCGTGACTTATGGTATAAATATATATAGCCATAGCATCTACTCATAATATATACTGTTACCATGTCTATTAAATTTCTCTTAAATATGCAAGCTATGCCATTTTTCATCTCTCAATTATCTATGTTTTTTGACAGGATTGCTGAATCCTAAATTTTTCATGAGTCCCTTTACTGGATTTTGTTCAACCTCTCTCTGCATTTACAAACATAAGGTTATCATTTTTCACAGTATAATCAGACATATATCTATAGTTACATTTATCAACTCATATAGAAAAGCAATGTTGCAAGAAATTTTGGTGAAGACCATTTTTAACAAAGATTATTATCTGGTGCTTTTCAAAATTAATATCCATTGCTCATGACTCCCTCTTTCAGGAATCCTTGGTTTATTTACTTGTTTGTAGTTACTGAGAAGACACTGAATCTGGGGCTTTGAACAATGAATAGGATGACTCTGATTTTTTTAAGTTTAAGGTAAAATGTATGCCCCTTATTTTAAAATATCCTAAAACAGGAGTGTCAATCAAGTTTCCAACCAATTATTTTAAAGAGAAAGCACTTACATTTTAGAAGAATAATTTCAAAACATAAACTTTGGATTAGTAGACCTGTTTACTGCTCAACACTAAAATGACAGCAAAGAAATTTTTTTAAAGGTACAAATCTTACAATAACAAAAGAAGGGAGTGGTGGACATGCAAAAGGGCAAGAAACTCCTTAACTAAGAGAATCAATTCCTAGGTTGACTGTAGAGTAGGTAAAAAATCAACTCAATTTGCACTGTAGAACTCCAAATGCCTCACGAATGAGCAGCATAAATAGCTGGAAGAGTGATGAAGTAAAGTCTAGAGACAGCAGGCATGCTGTCTATTTAAGAAGTGGAAGGATCCCCAGATTTCCTCAGCTCCTATGCCATAATACAGCCTTATTAGAGTTAGATTATGAAACTATGTGTTTTCATTAATTATGAAAACTGAGTCTTGTGTTTTTATTTTGTGGTATTCAAAACATGTTTGCATTTATTG
This sequence comes from Marmota marmota marmota, assembly GCF_001458135.2. NCBI lineage: Eukaryota > Metazoa > Chordata > Mammalia > Rodentia > Sciuridae > Marmota > Marmota marmota. The sequence goes on from NW_026000075.1 coordinate 9,104,496, forward strand.
TCTGATGTAATCCTCACAATTCTCTCTGGTAGTTAAAACAAAATGATTCTCTTTTAAGTGAGAGAGAAACCAAGGTGAAATTATTTACTTATTAATTATGACGCCTTGAATATTAGCATACAAAGTCTTCAAACTTCAAATTCTTTGTAGCTTAGATTGCCCCTTGATCCCTTCCCATTGGTCTTCTTTCCTAAGAAAGTGATTTGCCAACTTTGATATTCATAGCAATCCTTTGAGGAGCTAGACTAAAATAATTCAGTCCCAAAGATTCTGTGAGTAATACTGAGTCCAACACTTTAACAAATTATTCACGTTTCTGAGGCAGGTGGTGAGGGATTATCTTTAAAAAGACTTCATTAACCATTTTAATTGTTCCCAGAGTGGAAGGCAACATACCTGGATCACATTAGCCAAGTTTCCCCCAAAACAAACATAAAATAACCAAAAACCAAAGACCTGCTCACACTTTCACTTAATGATATTAGCAAAATATATCTTAAACCTTTATCAAGTGGTTTGGGATATGATAAGCATCTTTGCATCTTTTGCAGAAGCTCAATAGAAGATATTGTTCCTGTACAGGTAGAAATCACAAAATAAACACTTTTCAGAAACCAGGACAATGAAAAGAAAATACTCATCAGTTCTACTTAACTTGTATTATTTCCGTTTAAAATCAGTACTCATATTTATCTTGGCTCTGAGGAAGCTCAAAACTAAATTTATCATTACCAAAATTTTAGGAATATATATTTTTCCACTGAGAACCTCCGCCTCTGTATAGTTTTGAGGTATTTTTTATTTTAATTGTCTTGTTACACATGAAATTTAAAAAGCTGTGTTAAAATCATTTGTGAAGTAGAAAGGGAATAAATTATAAATAAATTGCCCTAGAGAAATGTGAAGTATACAAAATGATGCAAGAAAATTTTCATTATGAAGAAAGGACAGGGAACTAGAAATTTGAAGTGGCAGATTTTTTTTTCAAAACATAATTCTTTCAGGCACAGTTGGTAAGTACACCTGTCATATATGCTTCCAAAAATGTAGCTCAAAATTATAACACACTGAGAGAAAAACAAATCTCAGGAATACAAAATTCATTTGTTATAACCAGTTTTGCTTACACTTTCTGAAAATAGCCATCTGTGATAAAATGTGTACATAACAGAATGACTTGCTGCAATACAGAAAGGTCCATATATATTTAGATTCTAGAACTTTTAAAGGCTTGAAAACTTTTCAGAAGCACCTTTCAGACTTGCTACAGAGATGCAAATGTAAGTGAACAAGATGTAAAGAAACAACAGCTGTTTAAATAAATTCTGCTACAGTTCTGTTGGTCCTATTTTTCTTTCTTTCTTTTCTTCCTAAAATACATGTTTAGCTCTTTTGCCCTTTCTGGGGTCCACTTCTGCCTTTTAGTTTTATTTGCATGATGCTTATTATATGCAATTAATTTTCTGTGTGCTTTGTGAGGACTCACTTGTTTACTATTCAAGCAAACAGTAGGGTAGGTAAAATTTCCCAGCGTTACATAGATACCATGGAATAGCTGAGACATGAACCATGAACCACGAAGTCTGGTTTCAGTATCTGATCACTGCAATCTCTACTGACTCTGCAATATAAATACACAGATATAGTTGAAAAAAGCAATGGGGAAAATTTCAAGTGGATAAAAATGAACAGTGCTGTCCATTAATTTCTTATCTCTTAGGCAAATTGGTCCTTCCTATCTATATTAGCCATTTTAAACAAAATGCCTGAACAATCTTCTTGCATTTATTGGACATCTATATTTGCTAATCTTATTTCAGAAGGAAAGGGAAAGGACTTTAAGATGTATACATAGCTCCTCAATCCTGAGATATTTCATTGATTTGTTAACAGCTTTTGGGCAAGAGGAAGAACACTATATCAAGCATATCTGTCAATCATAAGACAATCCATCCAGGCACAAGGGCCCATGCCTGTAAGTCCCAGTTGCTGGGGAGGCTGAGGCAGGAGGATCTCAAGTTCAAAGCTAGCTTCAGCATAAAGCAAGGTGCTAAGCAATTCAGTGAGACACTGTCTCTAAATAAAATACTAAAGAGAGCTGGGGATGTGGCTCAGTGATGAGTGACCCTGAGTTCAATCACTGGTAACCCCACCACCACCACAAAAAAGGAAGCATCCAATTGGTGAAATATTAGAATGTTAATAAGATAAAACTCAGAACCAAGAAAATAATGTAATATCAGAAACTTCACTCCTTTTTATAGCTTTCTCCTTCAATTTTGTTATAACAAGGACCTAATGTGTTGATAACTTTTTAACTCCCTTGAATATTTATTTGAATTAAACAAAATAAAAGTAATACATTGTTTTTGTCAGAAATCATTCATTCTACTGAGACAAGTCTAATGCAATGCCATTCAGGATAAATTTTTCAAAAGATGTTACTAGTATTGTTGACATGTTTAAGGTAAAATATTTATTTAAATAGATTATACAGCAATTCTTTCTTTTTTTTTAATAGAAAAGGGTAAGTAAATAAAAAATATAAAAAGTCCCAAGTGGCATGGAACAAGGGAGAAAGTTTAAAACATCACTCCAGTTTTGATTCTAAGGTAATTTCTTAAGCTTAAAATGAAAATAAAATTTAGTAATCATTTGCTTTTCCTTTTCATAAGTCTACAATTTGAGTAGGGCTTGGTGGGGAGGACTCATCTCTACTCCATGCATGTAACATCAGCTGGGTAACTTCTTTAAAGCAAGAGGATCCATTCAGAATACTCTCTCATATGACTGACTGGTTGGTAACGGTTGTTGACTGAGTCAGAGTTATTGACCAGTAGCTTTGGTTTATATTAATGTGGCTTATCTGTGAAGCTGATTGGATATCCTCAGAGCATGAGTCTGGTTCCCAAAAGGTCCCAAGAGTCCTGAAAGTATCTGTTAGAATTGTTCCTGACATAGCTTGTAAGTCCCAGAATACTACCTCTGCTGAATTTCAACAGACAAATAAGTGACTAAAACCAGTACAGATTCAAAGAAGAGGAAATTAGGCTGTTTCTTGATGCATGGAGACTTTGCAGCTATCTTTAATTTATACATAATATCAACATATAATCTGAATATGATGTTTATAAAATGTTTTCATTTTCTTGAGCTAAAAAAAGGCTGCTAAATTTAATATATGAAAATAAACATTCAAGAATAGCTATAAAATTACTAGTCAAGAATAACAATGGGGACACCAGTTCTGCCAGATATAAAAACACACTCTATAACCTCTCTCTGTAAACCCAGATGAAGCTTTTTCAATGGAACAACATAGAAGATCAGAAATGTTTTCAAGAATATACAAGAACTTAGCATCTGTTAAAAAATAGTATTTCAAATCATTTTGGAAAAGAATCAAATTGACACTTTTTCTAAAATTTCTCACCACAATAAATTTCAAATGAAATAGTAATTCAAGTGAAGAAAAAAAAATATTCACCACATACACACTGGTAGTACAGACGGGAGACTCCTTTATAAACTGAATGTGGGGGAAGCTTTTTAAATTATAACTAAATATCCAAAAGTGTTGATAAGTTCAACAACAACAACAACATCAAACAGAATTTAAAAATTCATGTTCTATAGTAAACCATAGGCAAATAGAAAAAGCAAATGATTATCTAGATTAACATTATTTGCAATTTGTCACAGAATATTACTCTTTCTCTCTAATACAGAAGTAGATCTTAAAAATCAAGACTACAGGGAGAGAGAGGCAGAGATGGAACATGTAGATATTGCTGGAGGAAGTGTGAAATATACAGACCACAGAAGTGAAATTTTCTACAAAGTTAATTCCCTTTCTAGAAAATTTCCCAGAAGCTAAACCTCCAAAAAAGCTGTGAAAATTGATTTATTCCACCATTGTTTGCAATGGAGGAAATAATAAAAACTATTAATAGAATGCCTTCCATAGGAAATTAATTTGCATAAAGAATGATATAAAATCATTATAAAACTGAGAAATAGATGAGGAAGATATCCATGAACCCTGGGTTACATCCAAAGTAACACTTCAACTTATATATTACTAAGTTAAAGAAGTCTTAAGGGTAGATCTTACACAGTATATCACATTTTGTGTAAAAGAGAGGAAAATAAAAAATGAAGCTAGGTGTTGTGGCTCATGCCTGTAATCCCATTGACCCAGATGGTGAGGCAGGAGGATCGAAAGTTGGAGACCAATTTGGGAAAGTTAACGAGAGTCTGTCTCAAAATATAAAATAAAAAAGGCCAGGGGATGTAGCTCAGTAGTAGAGAACCCTGAGTTCAACCTCCAGAACTGCAAAACAATAAATAAGTAAATAAAAAGTATGTGTACACACACACACACACACACACACATTGTTTCTTTTTGCAAAAAGAAATAAACAAAATGATTTCCTATGCAGGAAAGTGGGAATGGAGAGTGAAGAAAATGATTATGGGAGAAAGGTTTGAGTATGTATTTTCATATAGTTTTATTTTGAGGAGCATGGTATCATGTTACATGTTAAAAATTAAATAAAACTGGATCAAAAGAGGCAAGCCATAAAAGTCAATACATATATAAACCAATGTGCCCTCCTCAACACCAAATTTATAACATTACCATACAAAGAAAAAATAATTATTGGAGCAAACTGAACATAGTTTTTAATTGAATGCCTTTAGAGTACTTTGAAAATATACATCACAGAACCAAAAATGCTACAAGAAATCTTTTAACTATACTTCTTTGTTTCTAAAAATAAATGTATGATACAACTATCTTCCTAAAGTGCTCACTCCCTCCCTCAGTTGTGAGAACAATGAGCACATGGTTTTCTCTCTTTAGGAATAGATTTCAATAGGAGAAAAGGAAAGTAAATATATGGCATATGAAGAGTTAAAAAAGAATCCTATGGTATTTTATTTTAATTTGAAGTAAAATGAGCTCAGCATTTTTAAACTGCTTTTGTGAGCTATAATTGACATACAGTAAAGTGGTTGTACTAAAATGCATAATTTGATAAGTTTTGACATATGCATATGTGTGTGTATGTATACATAAAGAGAGACATTTAACTGTCACTAAAATCAAGATTGTGTCAATATCTGTCACTACCAACAGTTTTCTGATATTCTTTGTAATCTCTCTCTCCTCTCCTCTCCAGTGCCTTTCCCCCAAAATACTCATGTTCTTTCTGTGACTATGGATTAATTTGTATTATCTAAATATTTATACAACTCTAAATCATTTATACAAATGGGATTATTCAGTACATACTTCTTTTGTGATGGAGAGAGTCTGACTTCTTTCATTCAACATCAATACTTTGAGATTCATCATATGCATATTATTGCTTGTATTATTGAGAGTTTATTCCTTTTTATTACTGAGTGTTATTCCATTTTATGCTTATTCCACAACTGCTTTATCTGCTCATCTGTTGATGAATATTTAAGTGGTTTCAAATTTTTAGCTCATGAAAATAAATATTCTATAAACATTCATATACAAATATTTACTATACACATGCATTCCTTTCTCTTGATTAAATATCAATGAGTGGGATAGATTGTATAATGGGATGGAGTATATATTGTAAAAAATATAACTCAAACCTTTCTCCCATAATTAAATATAAGAATATGTCCAAATATGTCAAAAAGATTAGTGTACAATATTTTAGATTTCTCTATATTCTCTACTGATTTGTTATGCCTAGTCATTTTAACTTATATATTCTAATATATGTGAAGTAGTACTTCATTTCTGTTTTAATTTGCATTTTCTCAATGTGTAATAATACTGAGATTTCTTTATGTGCCTAATTCTGATCCCTTATTTGTTTTGATCAAGTGTGTGTTCAAACATTTCAAACCAATTTTTATTTGTATTTTGTTTTTCTAGTTATGTATTTTGAGATTTTTGCTACTTATTCTGAATGTATATTGCTCATAGAAATATGATTTTCAAATATTTTCTCTCACTTTGTGGCATGTTTGTTCCCTCTCTCAAATGTCCTTTATGGAAAAATATTAAATATTTGGTGAATCCAATATATCAGTCGTTTTCTTGAAATCAGATAATGTCAGTTTTCTTTTTAAACTGTTTTGGGAATTCTTGGTTCTTTATAGTTTCACATACACTTGAGACCCAGCTAGTCAATTTCTTTAAAAAAAATGTTTTTAGTTGAGTCTTTGAAAAAATATACAAGATTGATAAAAACTTAGCCAAACTAACTAAAAGAAAGAGAGAGAAGACTCAAACTAATAGAAGCAAAAAAAAAAAAAAAAGAAAGAAAGAAAGAAAGGAAAAAAAAAAAAAGAAGAATTTATAACAAAAGATACCACTGAAATGGATAAATAGTGGATATTTTGAAAATTTATATTCCAATAAATTGGAAACTCCAGAAGAAATAAATATACTTCTAAATATATATGAACTACCAAAATTGATCCAAGAGGATATAAAAAAACCTAAACAGACCAATAACAAGCAATGAGAATAAAGCAGTAATAAAAACCTTTCAACAGAGGAAAGCCCCTGAAACCAGATTAATTCATAAATGAATTCTACCAGAACTTTAAATAACTGTTGTCAGTGCTCTTCAAATTATTTCACTAAATTCAAAGAAAAGGTACACTTCTCAACTTATTCTCTGAAATCAATATTACCCTGATACCAAATTGAGAAAATCACCCAAGGAAAAAAAGAAACACAGATCCTTGATGAACATAGATGCAAAATCCCTAATAAGATATTAGCACGTCAAATTCAATAACACATTAAAAAGATTATACACCATTACCAAATTGGTTTCATTCCAGGGATGAAGGAATGGTTGAATATACATATGCAAATCAATAAATGTAATAAACCACATAAGTAGAATCAAGGAAAAATGACATGATAATTTCAATAGATGCACACACAAAAAAAGAAACTTTGACAAAATTCAACATCTTCATAATAAAAATCATGAAGAAACAGTGATAGGAAATAATCTCACCATCAGAAATGCTATATGTGACAAACTCAAAGTCAACACAATACTGAATGTGGAAACTGAAATCACTTCCACTAAACTCAGGGACCAGACAAGAAAGTCCCCTCTCACCACTTTCATTCATTATATTACTTGAAACTTTAGCCAGTGTAATTAGGCAAGAGAAGGAAAAGGATGCAAATAGGAAAGGATGAAGTCAAATATCTTTTTTTGAAGATGAGACAAATCTATACTTAGAAGGCCCTAAAAGCTTTACCAAAAAATTCTAGAACTGATAAACAAATCCAGCAAAGTACAAGGATACAAAATCAACACAGAGAAATCATTAGATTTTCCTATATATCAATAATAAAATCTTCTGAGAAGAAAATCAATAAAACAATTCCATTCACAATAACACAAAAATAAATTTAGGAATAACTCTAACCAAAGAGGTGTTTGACCTCTACAATGAAAAATACAGAACACTGAAATAGGAAATCAAAGAGTTCCCATGCTCATGGATGGGCATAATTAATGTTGTTAAAATTACTATCCTAACAAAAAATGATCTACAGATTCATTGCAATTCCCATCAAAATACCAATGATATTCTTCTCAGATCTAGAAAAAAAAAGTGTCCAAAAATTCACATGAAAATCTAAGCAAGAAGAGTAAAGCTGAATAAAAAATAAAAGTCACAATAGCTGACTTCAAATCACACTAAAGAACCACAGTAACAAAAATAAATAGCTTGGTACTTACATAAAAATAGACATGTAGATCAATGGAACAGAATAGAAAACTTAAGTAAAATCTGTTTTCTATTTTCTTAGTTTCAAGAATGGAAGGTGATATTTTTGAGAACATTCTTCTTTTCTAATATAGAGTTTTATCATTATAAGTTTTATCCTATATTCTCCTGTAGGGGCAGCTCATAAATTCTGACATATTGCATTTTCATTTTCATTCAACTTAAAAATATTTTTGAAAGTCCATTCTGATTTGTTTTTGACCCAGGTGCCCAGATCTGATGTTATTTCGTTTTTAAACATTTGAGGATTAGAAGTATTCTGTTGTTGATTCTTAATTCTGTTCCATTAAGATCAAAAAACATACCTTTAAAATATATTAAGATTTATTTTATTACCCACAAAATGGTCTTTTGTAGCAAATGTTCTATATATTCTTGACAAAATGGGCAAATTGCTTATATTAGGTGGATGGTTCTACAAATATAAATTAGGTCAAGTGGGTTATTAGGAATGTTCAAATCTTCTACATTCTTTATTTTTATGTCTACTGGGTCTATCAATTATTGAAACTTAAGTATATAATTTCTCACTATAATTTTGTATTTATTTCTTCTTAAAGTTTGATCAGGTTTTGATTTATGTATTTTGAAGTACTATTTTTGCAGCACTATTATTAGAGGCATAAGGATTTAAGCTTGCTATATCTTTATGAATTAACTTCTTTAGTATTATGAAATCGGTTTGACAGGAAACTTCCTTACATAATCAAAGCAATATTATTATTCTGAAATTAATATAACACATATAACACATAATTGGTACAAATTTAGCCATTGCGGATTTCTTTTCACTATTGTTAGTATGGCATATATTTTCCCATCCTTTTATTTTTAACCTATTTGGTGTCTTTACAGTAAAACATGATTCTTTTAGGAAAATAAAAGTTTAATTCTCCTTTTTTTCTCCAATCTAATAAAGCATATCTTTTAAATTGGATGTTTTAGACCTTTTTCCTTTAATGTGATGTTAACGTGGTCAGATTTACTCTACCTTATTATGCATTTTCAATTTGACCCATCTTTCTACATTCCATTTTTCCTCTTTTTTTGGTCTGCCTTTGGATTACTTGAACACTTTTTAAATTCCATTTTATTTCTTTTGTTGTCTATTAGGTACAGCTTTCACTTTGGTTTTTTCAGTCATTGATTTCAGGGTTATATTATATACCTTTCACTTATCACAGTCTACCTCCCAGTGATATTGTACAACTTTCTATGTGGTAAAAAACACAAGCATTTCTTCCCTCTGGAACTTTTGTTTTTATCATACATTTTATCTATATATATATCATATATATACACATATATACTCTCTAATGTTTTATATAAGTCCTTTATTTCTTTTCAAGATACATAAATAACTAGAAATCTCATAATAAAATTTGTTATATTTCTACTACCTTAAGGACTTCCTTTATCATTTCTTATATAGCCTTCTTACCTGCAATTAATTCTTTCAGATGCAAAAGGTCTTAAAATTACTACAGTTTTTAAAATGTATTTTATTGAATAGAAATAATTTCAGGCTGATAATATTTTAATAAATACTTTGAAATACATTGCTCACTGTTTTCTTTTTTTTACATTTTTTCTGATGAAGATTCTATGGTCATTATTATTATTTTTGGTATGTCAAGTGTCTTTTTTCTCTTTGATGCTTTTAATACTTTTTCATTACTACTACTTGTGAGCACTTTGATTATTCTATGCTTTTGTGACATTTCTTTATGTTTCTTGTGATTAGGGCTAATTTAGCTTTTTGGATCTATAGTTTTATCATTTTAATCACATTTAGAAAATTTTCAACAATTGTTCTCTAAAGGGTTATAGTTAGCATATATTTTTGGCCTTGTGGGCCATGTGGTCTCTGTGGCAACTATCGACACTGCCACTGTAGTGTGAAAATAGCAATAGATAACATGTAAACAACAAAGCATAACTGTTCCAACAAAACATTTTATATAAAACCAGGAAGCAGACTGGATCTAGCCTCTGAGCCCTGGTTTACCTATTTCTGATTCAAATCAGTGTCACCCTTATAGCAAGGATTAAACCTAGCATGAACATCTTGCTTTCAAAATACCATATTTAATTAAAATAAATGAGGATTTCTTCAGAAATGTCTTAGTTGGGTTCTGAAGCAAGAAAATGAAACCATTTTTTTCTGGTACCAAAAGACAAGATGTACTCAGATATTTACGCAATTGAAAAGGCCCACAGGATCTGAATGAAGGAGATTCCAGTGGCCAATTTTAGAAATTAAAGTATAAGAAAGAATAATGATTAAAATTTACTACAACAAATTGAATGGCTTTAAAAAGCATCAAGGTGATTAGAAAATGAGAATTTTTCATATACTAATGTAATGATTTATTCACTCAAGGATTACCAAGGATGCTAGGAAAAAATATTCAAACTATCTTAGAATACCTCAAAAACCTCAAAACATTACTCCACAATGTACTTACTAATAAAGAGAAAAATATACTTGTTCACTGGTTATATATGAGGGACAATGTCTTAACCAAGTGTTTAAATACATAGTGTTATCAGTAACAGGAATGGTGATGTTATTTGCCTCCTGATAAAATTAAACAGCATCACATAGGAAATATTCTTATGTGTTTCACCCTGACCTAACTAAAGATGAACCAAATAGTAAATACCGAATGTCAGTTCTTTTGAACCACACTTGGAGAAACCATTGAAAGATGTCTGTGTTACAAAATAATTTCTTGAATATCAAGAAATTAGAAAATGGAACAATTAGGTAAAGATATATAAATGCAGTACTTGTGATTTATGAATTAGTTCCTGGTAAAAAAATGGAAAGATTAAAGTTATAAAAAACTATTGGGGTCAATTGCACAAATATAAGCATGGACCATATATTAAATTATCTTATTGAGTTAATATAATTTTCTTAGATATAATACTCAACTTATTATTCTTAAGATAGGAATTGAAACATTTTGTTGTGAAGTGTTCAGATACCTACAAGTTAGTTTCAAATAATTCAAAACTATATTAGTAAATAAATATTATATATTAAAATATATTGGATAAAATTATTTATATGTAACTAGTAATAAGTGATGAATTCCAGTTAAAAATATAAATGTTTGAAAATGCCCCAAATTAGTTTTTTGTTGAATTGTAAATCTCATAAAATATAAAGTTTCTCTCCTTATTTAAACATAGACTTCCAGTGACTAGCTGTAGACTGTATGTCATGATTCGACTGTTTCATTGAATAATTTTCCTGGAAACTCTTTTGGAAATAAGTTGTAATTTATCCTTTATATATAACATACTTGTTATATTATACAATATTTGCATCACTATATACTCCTTGAAAAATGACACCTTAAGCATCATACAGATAGATTTTTAAAGTTTTTTTTTTTTTTCCCCCAAGAATGAATTAGAAGCCAGGTGTGGTGGCATGCATCTGAATACCAGCAACTTTGGAGATGAAAGTAGGAGGATCCTAAGTTCCAGGCCAGCCTCTGAAACTCAGCAACTTGGTGAGACTCTGTCTCAAAAGTTAAAAAAGAAAAATTTAAAAAGAAAAAAAAAAAGACTATGGATGAAGTGCAGTGGTAAAGCACTCCTGCATTAATCCTTAGTATCAATAAAAAGAGAGAGAGGAAAAAATAAATGAAAGAATGAGTAGATGAATGAATACTGAGTTTAGATCATTACTAAAAGCCAAACATGGAAGGAGGAAATGAGAAAAAGAAGGCAAGGAGCCAGTTGCATAGTGAACTTTATAAAATATCTGTGGCTTCCTGAAGGCAAACCTTTTTCATATCCCGAGCCTGGGCTTCCAGTTGTGGACTCACTCAGCTGTGTTTTCTGGCATCTACCTAGACCTTTCTCTAGAAAACTCAAAACTCTGAATTCAATAACTCAAGAGAATCATTGATAGGTCAAAGCCATTGCTAAGTCCCTTTTAAGGTCTGATGACCTTAAAAGTTGTCTAACTGCACTTCTGCAGTTAGAACCCCAGGACAATTCTTCCTGTCTAGCTATATGCTGAAAACCTATCCATTCTATATGAATAGAAGCCAGTCTCATCCCACCTGCTTCCACAAGACCAGAGAACTGACAGGCCACCCAGCAGGTGTGGTAGGCTCAGTTTTCCCAGCTGCCAGTGATGTCTCAACCATTTGCATGTTTGGTATGTTGCCTGTAGCCACACTTTCTGTACTCTTTACTTCATTTCTTAACCCAAATTAGTCACCTGCCTGGTTGAGCTTCCAGAGTGAGAGGCCCCAAACTGCCTCATGATGTTACTACTTAGCATCATTTTCCTAGGATGTGAAACCAGAGCCAGAAAGATAAACAAGCCAGGATAGTGTTTATTGATGACATATTTCACACTTATTGATCAGATACTTTATACATGTCCCATTCATATTCAGAGCGAGGAAGCAAATATGCATGGTGGAATAAAATTCCAACAGTTGGAGCATCTTATACCAGAGAATCAAGCTTAACGATAGTACTTTTCCCTTCAGTATTTTTGTTTGGTGCAAAACACTGGCTAGAAAAAAGTCAGGCATCACAATCCTTTTAAAGTCATGTTAAAGTCCTCACTTTATTTTTCTATTTTCATATGCAAGTCTACTTTATTCAACAAAAATTAAATACTGTAATACTATAATACGTGAAGGATTCATCTTTAATAGCTATGTGTGTATGTGTATATATGTGTGTGTATATAACTTTTATATATGTATATCATATATATATATATATATATATATATATATATATATATATGTGACTTTTTAAAAGTTTTATTGGTATAAAACCTAGAGCTAAGATTAAACTTTCCCTTTAATTCTCACTTCTCTGAGTTCTTTTTTTAACTAAAGTGTTATTTTATTATAAAATACATCATTTTACACAGTAAGATAATAAATGCTTATTATTTCCAAATATAATGAACACCCACACACCTATCCCACAATCTAAGAAAGAAAATTTAACATTTTGAAGCTCCCTCTGTATCTTTCTCTAATCAATAGTGTCATTATACTTTTCTCAATTTATGTAACATTTAAACGATACGAGGCAATATCCTCCTATGCTACCTACTTATAGGCTATTACCTTGGAATTAATAAATGCCTCTAATTGGTACATAAAAATTAATGAAAATAATTTCTCCCTCCAAAGTAATTCTGGATATTTCTCCAAGTGCTTTTATGGAGAAAAGTATTGTGTAGCTATGAGACTATAAGTCATATTTTTTTAACAATTGATATTTCTATAAGGAGAACTCCCCTCAGGGAGATTCCAACTCTTATAAAATAATCTGTTACATGAAAGGGACCTTAGAGTTTGAGGGTGGGGGGTACTGGAATTGAACTCAGGGGCACTAGACCATGGAGCCACATCCCTAGTCCTATTTTGTATTTTATTTAGAGACAGGGTCTCACTGAGTTGCTTAGTGCCTCTCCATTGCTGAGGATGACTTTGAACTTTCGATTCTTCTGCCTCAGCCTCTAGAGCTGCTGTAGGTGTGTGTGCCACCGCGCCCTGCAAAAGTCAAAACTTTTTACATTTCTTAATCACATGGCTCATGAATCCTTTAGCAGAGGGATATCATCATTTTAATAAGTAAATAAATAAATAAATAAATATCAGGGATTGAGAGACCTAGCCTTGCATACTTAGTGGGCAATGGGAAACAACTGTTAAAAAATAAAAACAAAATATTTATACATATATTATCTTAACTTTGATTTTTAAATTCTCCATTTATGCTTCTTTTAATAATGCCAACACACCTGCAACTTTATTGTCTTTTTAATTTTATAATGATTTTTGCATAATAACCTTTTCCCATTAAAGAATAAAATCAACATCTGTCTATTGAAGTTGACTGAACCATCAAACTCATTTTACACCCACTTCACTTCACAGCTACAATTATATTTTCTCAGCTTGGAACATCAAAACAGAAGCATAGCTAAGCTTTTTCACCTTTGTGGCAATATTAAAGAAATATTCTAACAAATGTGTGCTCCCATCTATTCAGAGGAAAAAATATATATAAAGAACTGTTACTGACAAATGAAGTGGTAAAATTCAGAGATTTTTCGTGGTGGAAAAAAAATCATATCTCAAGTTTTAGATCTCTGAGGGATTTGGGGAAATCAAATGTCTTTGTTTATATCTACCAATAAAAAATAAAACCTACCAATATACCTAGCAGCATATATCTTCAATTGAAATGAGTAGTTTACCATCAAAGTTTCAGAACATTTTACCTCTAAGTTTTGAAAGGTAAAAAATGAAATAGCATCTCTGATGATTGTTTTTAACTTGGGTCCAGAGGACCAAATCCAAACAACAAATACAGAGCATCATACATACCTGTTTATGTTTATATCATATATGACCTATGGCATGTTATGGTGAATCAGGCACAAAGGGAAACATTCTTAAGAGTTCTGCATAATAGTGTAGGTTGACCATGACCCATATAATTCCCCTTGGTCTTCTCATCCACAACTCCTTTTTTATTTTAAAACATCTTGGAAGCTTCCTTTAGCTCAACTTTTACCTAACAATTATCTATGCTACATCTCATGACATCACACTATCTCGATATCCTAACTAGAAAATAATGCCCCAGAATGCAGTTACTGGTCATACAAACCAAATTCTTATTATATTAGGGGATGTAAATAAAAATGTTATTTGTCTATTTTCAGGAATGATTACTTTCATCATTTTATGATAACTAAAAGAGACAAACACATACTTATGAAGGAATAGTGATAAAAATAATTTTTACATGATTCCTGCCTACTATAGGTCATTGGATTTGACTACTTTTCAGGTGAAAATAATAGATATGGTCTATTATTTTCTTTATGTATTATAACAGCACAACAGATGCAAAAGCAAGGGAAAAGTAAAGTTATTCTCAGTATCTCAAACTGTGCACATTTCCAAAGATGTGTTATGATAAACTATCACCAGATAAAGTTGCCTAATCACTATGTGTATAATATGATAAGAAATCTCATCATTTCTCTCATTATTTTCCTTGACCTTCAGAATTTAAAAAACAGGTGAGTCCCTACAGAAAAAGAATGTTCCGTATCACCCTGTACTTGCTATTCAGTCAAGGTAACAATTTTCTTATAAATTTATCACAACTCAAATAATTTTATTCCCTACTAAACTAACATAAGGTAATGAAATAAAATTCCCACAGTTTAATTTATTTCAATCTGCACTTTGAATAAAAAAGGCAACAGCTAAGAACATATTTATTTGGCGGGGGGGGGGGGGGGTACCTGGGATTGAATTCAGGGGCACTAGACCACTGAATCACATCCCCAGACCTATTTTTTTTATTTTATTTAGAGACAGGGCCTCACTGAGTTGCTTAGCACCTTGCTTTTTGTTGAAGCTGGCTTTGAACTCAGTATCCTCCTGCCTCAGCCTCCCCAGATGCTGAGGTTACAGGTGTGCACCAGGCCCATATTTACTTAGTTTAAGCACTATAAGATGATGTCCCAACCACAAGAATGGGATCTTAATTAAAATAAGTTACACTCCTTGTATGTATAATATGTCAAAATGCATTCTACTGTCATGTATATCTAAAAAGAACAACAACAAAAAGATGTCCCATTTTCTTGACCTTTTTTTTTTTACTACAACTGATCTTCATCCTAGTTCATTATATTTCTAATTTTATTTGATATTATCCTCTTGTAATATGTATTAATGGTCCCAATCACGTATAAATCCAAGAGAAATGTGAGAGTCATTGTGTATTACTGAGGGCAACTCTTCTATCCATCCTTAAAGCTGTAACAAGTTAACATGAAATGCCATAGATCTAAGAATAGAACCACTTCCCAGCTAGTCCCAAGAGTAGGCAAAATGTTCAAAACAATCATATGTTGAAATTCTAGACAACAAAACCAGGGCTGTCCGCTTGGGAATTTGTGGTTACAATATAACATACCAAAGAATGCCCCAGTTTGAAGAGCAAAATAAACACTACACTAAGAGTGGAACAAGGAGGTGTTCTGGCTAATAAAAGTGACAAATAAGATCATGAAGTAGAATTTTTAAAAATAATAACATGAAAGGAAGGAAAGAAGAGAGAAACAGGTATGCCACCAACAAACTGTGACCCAAGGGAAAATACCCGACTTCTGAATCTGTCTCTTAACCTCTACAATAGCTTTAATCTCCTCAAATGAATGGAACTAGTTACACAGTGGAAAAGGCAGTTTGTAGAAGTGATATTTTTCCTTTTCTCTTTTGGTACTGGTGGAAAAACTCAAAGGATATGACCAAGATTAGGGTTCTGCACAGGAATGCAATGGTAGGGAAGAAGGAATCACAGACAATTTAAATGTGGCATTTTCCCCTTTCACAAACTAATTACATTCTACCAGGCAACACATTGGTACATAGTAGTATTCTGTTATCTTTTCACTTATTAATAGAGACACAGAAACTAGAGGAAGCAATGTACCAAATTAAAATCATTTCAAAGCTGCAAATAAAATAACTGCCACCCCCAATGGCACAGCATATACTATAGCTCTCAGCCATGGAATTGCAAATCTTGAGCCAGTATAATGTTCTCAATCCCTATCTTCTTCCATACCTATGTATTAACATACTTGTTGTAAAAGAATTCAATAGAATTATGAGTCTCATTTTACTGAACATAAAACTCACTCCCTTAAAAGACTTTTCATCCAATTAACTTAAGTCTTCATAGACATATTCTCTAACCATTTTGAGGAGGAAATAATGATATTTCAAGCTTTTCATTGATATAAAATTTATCCTTTTAATTAATAACAGTAATGAGAAAATGACAATAGAGGCGAATTATTTCCAAGTAGAGGAAGCACCCAAAGGAAGAGAATTCAAATTTTAGGGAATTCTTCAAATGGCCCGGTGAGCATTTATTTCCAAAAATATGACTTCTGAAATATTTTTTTTTTAATTTTCTTCAGAAAAAGTCATATATATTCCTATTAGAAATAAAGTTCAAACACTACGGTAATTGTGGTTGTTTTTCTTTTTTGACAGAGAAAATATGAGTTCAGTTCAAACCATAGAGGTAAAAATGTTTGTTTTTTTTTTTCAAAAATAGATGGTGGACTTGGCTATTGCTATTATATTACATCTCATATCTATTTAAGAACCAATCAGAACCAATACAGCAAATAGGAGCCTCTTTTTCCTTGTCTGCAATTTAATTCCAGAAATAACTTTTCATACTGAAATAATCTAATATCTCTCAGCCACATGTATATGAAGCAGAGGTGATGATGTCTCTCTCACAATAGATTGTAGGCAGTGGAGGGTGTGTGTGTAAGAAGCCAATGACAGACGGGCTCATACAGTAACCGGCAGATATTTTTATTATACTTCATGTTATAGAAGACTATTAGAGTTTTTATGCAAGTTAAGTGTTCCTAGACCTATAAAAGCAAAGCAGCATTTTATTATTAACAACTTTGTTTTTTAGTGTGTTGCATTTTAGAAGAGATCCAAAATTAAATTAACCTGCCCACCTGCCATAAATGCAACATTTCTGCATTGTTTAGCAGAGCATTCTCCTCTTGCCCTTTACAAATCTGCTTGGAAGTTCTGTCACTTCAAGGACTCCTCCTTTGGCTGTGCTTGCTCCACCTCTGGACATCAGTGCTTCCTCTCTCCCACCCTGGTCCACCTCTCTCCCTCTCAGATCTAGATGATGGAAAAAAAACAGTAGTTCTTCCCATTTCCAGTTCTTCCTAAACGCTGATGACAGAACAATCTTCCTATAGCATAAGTATCATTGACAGTAGTAAATCAAATGAATAATACATGTAATAAATAAAATAACAATACACACTTTACAATACATTTGAAGGTGGAATTGATTAGATCATTCCTCCTACTACATGCACATTAAAATTAGTTAAAAATATATGCATGAATGATGTGGGAAGAGGTATATAATTCATTATTAATTGAAAAGAAAGAGATTTCTTAATAAAGTCTGATATATCACTCCATTTTGTAAGAAAAACCAAATTATATGCTTATAGATATAAGTATCCAAAATATTTATGTAAAATATATTATAGGGGTCAAAGTAATGTATATAAATAAAAATCGTCATGAATTTGTTCATAGTGATCACATATTTGGGATGAGATTGGAAGAGCATGAGGAAGGAGATTTTATTTACTTATTTATTCTATGGGAGATACAATGGGCATGTCATTTAATTTTCATTTTTGTTTTGTTGTCATCTGTATTTTATACATACTATCAAAATTATCTTGTGAGTTCGAAGTCAAAAGTGATTTTTCACTTATTTTATCCAAGAGTGCATTGTTTGCTTATTTAAAGAAAGAAAGAAAATGTGTTTCCTTAAAAATTAGAAAAAATTAACAGCCCATAATATTTTTAATTAAAATGTGGATTTAGGCAAGGTTATCTTTATTGGAAGATACAGCCTTGAGTAGATTGTTTTTATTCTAGTAGGGAATTACTTATGCAAGTTGTCACTTATCACACCATCTCAGAATTCTATTAAAATGGGCAACAGAACAATGCCTTGCAGTGATGTAAGTATAAGCTAATATAAGTGGATTATATGTAAGAGATTTAACAAGCTATGGGATCAGAAAGGGTTATAGAAAAAGAAATCCAGCCCAATAGATTCTCTTTTTCTATAAATACTGTAGTGCTAAATGAGAATTAGAAGAAGATATCACAAAGTTTAGTTTTTTACTAGTCCTAGAAGTCTAATATTGTTCACCTGATAGACTTCACCAGAAATTATTTTCTCAGAGATGCTTTATTTCAGAGAAGCTCAATGAACCTGGGCTACTTGGGGAAGCAGCAAAAATACTCTGTCACTGGAGGTATCCATGCATGATTATTTTTTAATGTTTTCATAAACAGTTTAAATTAGGACCTCCAAGGTTCTCTCTACATTCCCACATAGAGAGTCACAAAATTCCTTGTTTTAGGAATTTACAAATCCTTCATTTCCTTTGAAAACAGCTGTAAAGACTCAGCTTGTTACTTAATGATATGAAGGGCAGGTTTATGTGGCTAAGAGCTTGCAATAAAGGAAAGTGCCCTAATAAGGGGAGCATTAGAAACACTTTGGAGAGAGGAAGTGACTTCAGCATACAGCACACATGAGCATGGGGTCAGATAAAGCCAGAAATGCTGGCAGAGGCTAAGATTTTACATGAAGAGCCATTGAAAATCACACAAGGATTTTACCTGGCTATGAGTTATGGAAATTAGGGGAAATTATCACCATCGTGATGTGAACCCATCTGGTGATAGTGTTAGGTACAGACTGAAAGGGGGCCAGCATATGGGGTCATTCAGACTGACTCAGGTCAGTCCTTGGTTTACAACCTTTCAAAAGCTCCTTATCTCAAACAGAATCAAAGCTCAAGTTCTTACAGCCCCACAAGGCTTTCTATGACGTGCCCATCACCCATTTCTTAGACTTTTAGTTGCCATTAACCTCATTTACACGAAAAATATTTTCTGGTTTCAAGTCAAAATTATTTTGAGGTCAAATTGAAGCCAGAATTAGACAGGCAGTCAGTATAGATAGGTAAATCGAGTCAGGTTGATTCAAGGAGGCCACTTTTGATAGAGTTGGAGACCATCCCCAGAGGGATTGAAATGTTAATTCCTTCAGAGCCCTTCCTCCACCCTTATCAAGAATGACATTTCCCCAGCTCCAACCTGTTGCTAAGGTAATCTGTCCCAGGAATTTCCCCTCCCTACTGTGAGCTATAAAGTTGTTAATGTGTCCTTGGCTGCTCCATCCTGCCCTTCCCACTTCAGCCCACCTGTTTCCCACCTTTTGGCCAGCCCATGGTGCATTCCTGGGCTTAGTCACTACACAAAAAGGGGAAAGATAAGGAGAAGAGGCTAGGAAAACAAAGGAAGCCTAGGACATAAAAAGGGGAGAACATCTAGCTTCTGGGGATAGAAACCAGCTATGGCCCCCTTCTCCCTCCGGGGAGAAGTCTATGTTACCCCTTTTTAAATAAACCCTGCTTTATATGCTTGCCTTGGCGTGCTTCTCTAATGTTCAAAATACAAGCATTTGGCCAATGAAATAGCTTTCTCAAAGCAATTATATTCATGGTTGCCCTTAGAGAGCACATATCCTTTAGAAGATCCACCCCCCAAAAAAAAATTCCCAAGAAGAATGACTTATCTAAAATCCTGTGTTTCTAGTGAATCCATATTTTTGAAATACAGATGTCTGATTGTTTTCCTGGACTTTTAACCTTATATAGGCAAGACTGGAGGTGGGGTCCAGTAGCTGCAAGAAATGAAAGAAATCCGACCTGTTTGAAGTTTGCAGGTGATGCTGCTATTTGAGCTCCCAGCTGGTATTCAAATATCTAAGGATTGACTGACTCCTCTGAACTGTCCCTCTCTGTAGAGCATAAAAAGGCAGTGCTGAAAGTAAAAGTCATTTTTCTCCTGCTGCATTTAGGCCATTCTTTAAGTGTGTACCTATGGCCCATAAACACAAGCATCCCTTCAGATAAAATGTGACTTTAGGCATTTTTCTATGAGAGTTGGACACACCAAAATTTTTGAAAGGGAAGCAAGATAAAAATTTTCACTCTATCCCTAGAGATCTCAGAGATACTTTTTCCAGACTCAGGGGAAAAAAAAAAATGAAGCAGAATGAAGGGAAGCCCCATGTTGCAAGAAAGATACAGAACACAATTCAAGACCTCTAAGTTGATATATAGAGCATACCAAACCCCTTTCCACTGATGCTGCCTTAGGCAAATGGATGTGTTCTCTCTCTGTGTTGCTTTCTCTCTGTCTATATCTCCGTCTCTCTAAGAGTGCAAGAAACTTCATTCCCTACAATCTAGAATGCTCAAAATAGACACTGAGATATGTCTGAAAACAAACTTCTGTGTGGTCAGCAAATCATGAAGACTGAAGGTTGCCGCCCAGCACCACTGGATTTCAACTATGGCAGCAATTTTATTATAAAGACCCTCTTCTAAAATTTTATAATCCAGCTGTAAAAACTCTGCTTCAGAGTCAAGTTTTGGAGGTTTACGAAAGAAAAAAATATTAAAGTTCATTATAAAACAAAGAACGGTCTTAAAATTTGTCTTCAAAATTTAATTTTGTGCCACCACTAATTTTGATAATCAATACAAGAATAATAGTGACTAGAAATATATCAGATGGAAACCCATCTTCACCTATTCTGAATACATCTTGGAAAGTAATTTTAAGCAAACGATCATGTCCTTCAGGGTAGATTTGACATAGGTAGGCTTCATTTACTCTTGTTCTGATTAGAGGTAATTATGAATATCTATACTTACTGAGTTATCAAATGATTTTATACTTCAAAATTCTGGGGCAGAAATCTATATTCATGGAAAACAAAGACAGATGTGAAGTAACCTTTTTTCTTAGATAAATATAAGTATTCACTCAAACACTTGTTATCTTCTGTGGCCAACACACACACACACACACACACACACACACAGTGCCTTTTTTTTTCTGTTCAATTTTAAAGGGGAAAGTTAAGTCCCAAAATAAACTGGAAAAGGAAAAAAGAAATGTTAAACCTTACTTTTTAAAAATCTATGCTTAGAAAGAATGTAAATAATGTCATAAACATTTCCCAAGAATCTATATTGTACGCATTGTGACAATCTTGCCCCTGCTTGTTTAGCAAAATGCTCCTCACTTGGTGTTCATTATTGTAATTGGTGGTTATAAAGATAATGATTTGAATCAAAAATTTGACTGAAAATAACCATTTTAGATAGATATGTTTCTCCATTTAAATGAAAACTACCTACCCAGAGAACAACCCAAAAAGGTTGGCTTGTCACCTCAAACCTTCAATCCCTGGAAAGACAAGTTCATTTCTGACTTATATCTTGAGACTTTCTGTGAAGACACATGTGAACAAACTTTCTCCAAACCACATTGCTTATCTCCTTCACTTTCTCATTGCAATTCTCAAGTCTCATCTCTTTCAAGAGTGTCTCCCTCCCCTAAATCCCATAACTCATATTTGCATTCAATGCTAATTGCATAATAAAGCCAAAAGGTTTATGGCACTTGAAAGGAAATTTAAGCAAGACAGAAGGGATACTGTTCTGTATTAAGGAAACATGTTAAAGGAAGGAACTTTTTAAAAAATATTGGTACCTAGTAACAGATGTCCTTGCAGACATAATAAATAGGCCTCACAAAGCACTGCATTCCTCTTTGTGGAAGAGAAGAAATTTTGAAGGATGATATTATTAAATAAGAATGATGTTAAAAATGGGTTACTGAAAAAAGTGAATCTAATTTTAAAAGGTCAGTAAGATTTGCCTGAAAGGGAAATACTGAACTACTTGATCTTAAAGGAAATGAAGAATATTAACATCCACATATATTTTTAAACAGATATTAAATTTCTCTTTCTACTACTATTCTTCTTCTTCTTCTTCTTCTTCTTCTTCTTCTTCTTCTTCTTCTTCTTCTTCTTCTTCAATTCTTAGGTTATACACAGCTTTATAATGAAATGTCCTTTGGTTTCTGTCTTCTTAATTCTGCTATAGCAAACTTCACTTTCAAATCAAAGAAAATCATGGAAGAATGTGACTATTCATTTAGGGATTATAGAACTTAATGTTCATTATTTATCTAAAAATACAGTCATTTATATAGGGGTATTTTGATATGGATCTTTAAATGTCCCTCAAAATACTCATATGTTGAAGACTTGGTCCTCAGTCAATGGTGCTTTTGGGAGATGGTAGAACTTTTAGGACATGGGACCTAATAGAAGGAAGTGAGTCACTGGGGACATGCTAGATATTGGGACACTGGCAGATATTGAGGACCACAATATCCTCACTCCCTCTCTGCTTTCTGGTTGCTATGAGATGAGAAATTTTCTTCTCACACAGTCTTCCACCATGATATTGTACCTAGCCATGGGACCAAAACCAGGTGATCATGGACAAAACTTCTGAAACAATGAATGAAAATAAATGAGTCCTTCTTTTAAGTTGTTTTACTGAGGTATTTTGTCACAGCAATGGACAACTGACTAACATTCGGTGGAGAGAATAATTTAGTACCTTGAAATTCTTCCTCATACTTTGGAAGGCACACCAGACATTTAACTGTTTCTCTGAAAATACTTTTTTCTGTGTTTTATAGACTTGGTAGTAACTTCCAAAATAGCTTAGCTTCCCAATTATACTTGACTGGTTCTGCCTCTGTTTACCATCCCAGACACATCTCATAAGGAACTAATAAACAGTTTATTCTGAAAATGTACGCTTTTTTCTCTTCTCCTTTGTCTTCAAAATAGGAAATCCTTCTCAAACAACTTTCAGCATTTTTCAATTCTCCTGAATTTTTGGTAGGTTTATTTTTGTAAAAAACTTTTCTATATAGGTTATAAAAAGGATTTATTGAATTTTGAAGACTTTTTCAACTGAAGTTATATGCCTGATAGAGCCTAGAATGGACATTGATTTCTTTAGTGTTTTAACACAGTCAAGTATCTCTCTTTTTCAAAAGAAGCAACGAAGAAATACACATTTATAACAAGAATATTAAACAAGATGCTGAGGAGCTGGAGATAAAGGGATTAGTTATGCATACATGATTCAAAGGAAGTTGTCTAACAGAAACTTTATGTACAACTTGCCAAAAGCCCTTTATCTAGGATTCCTAAGTATCAAATAAGTTTCACTGGATATTATATAACCTATTGTCAAATGCTTTCCCTTTAAAACTAAATAATTTTTTTCTTTTTAAAATGATAATTAAATATAAGTCTCCAAATCAAGAATATCTCTTTAATTTGAAATGTATTTGTTAATTAATAAAGTTAACTGTTGATCATTTTGCTATTCTTAAATTCTGATTTTTAGGAAGCTATAAATAGTGTTTGCCAACTTAATGAATATTGAATCAAATCCAACCTGGGAATGTGGTCCATGTACAAAACAATCAGATCCTTCTATCTAGAAGAGTTGATAACAATTAAAAAAAAAAAAAAAAAAAGCAATGTGCCCAGAGAAATGGTGCATGCTTGTAATCCCAGCAGCTCTGGAGGCTGAGGCATGAGGGTCCCAAGTTTGAGGCCAGCCTCAAGAATTGAGTGAGACCCTGTCTCAAAATTTTAAAAAATACAATTAAAAAAAAGAGTTGGTATATAACTCAGTAGCAGAGTAGAGTGCCTTTAAATTCCATCCCTACTACCAAAAAGAAAAACTAGCAATATATTATAAAATTCAGATATTTCTCTTCAACATTGTGATTAAAATGAAGAATGAAGAAAAAGAGAAGGACTATAGGTATCCTTAAATTACTTATATAGTAACAAGTTATTTGTATAATGCTCTATAATGTAGAAAGTGCTTTGATGTCATTGAAATAAATAATTAAAATATTACATTCAGCTAATTAGGGTAAAATTTAAAAGTTACCTCAGACTTTAAAAAAGCGATTTTCCTAAAAAATTCAGGATATAATTTAGAGTATCTCTTAAGATTTTTTCCCACTTTTATCAGTAGCCAACACTTACTTACATTGATTCAATACACATTTAAAACTCTAATTTGTAGAATCCTCCAACTTCTCTCTTTTATGTGCATATTAATACTGACTTCCTATATTTAGCCAATATATGGCTTTGCACAACTTGAATGCTTAATGACTACAGTTAAAAGGCAAAACCTAGGGCATTTTCACATGTATAATAAACAGAAAACACCAGTAACAAAGAATAAGAGAGATGGGGATTTTTGTTATCCTCCCTCCCCCAGCTCACCCTAAGGTTAATGTCAAGTGACAGTCTCATGCCTCCAAACAAGAACAGAAAATAGTCTCTACTAAGAAGAGCATGTTACAGAGCAAGGTCATCCCAGAGGTGAGGAATTCAAGCCCTCTCAGATGACCACAGGGCATCTTGAAGCATGCTTACCAGGGCAGGCCTGGTAACACTATTTTTCAGTGCTTAACCCTCAGCTATGCAAACGACAGATGAGGAGAGAAATATCTGCCAGGAAGAGAAGCAAATATTCACACCAAGTGAAAGTTGCAAAAGAGAGAAGTTCAATAGACAAATATTAGTGTCAGGCACAATGTCAACATAAACCTTACGGGAAGACAGTCAGACAATGAATACAGATTTCCAAGAATGCTTTTGCTGTACAGACAACATGTTAAAAATGAAAATTCACCTGGATGAAATAGGCAGTCAGCTGCTTGAATAACTTAAAGTATGAGTCTTGTAAGAAAAAGTATGAAAGATAAATAGGCGCCTCCCAAAAGATTAGAAAAAAACTAAAGCTGAGATTTGGAAAATCAGAAAAGAACAGTGGCTTTAAAAGTAAGACATTTCCCACCAAGGGCTGGAATTAACTCATTTGCTACAAACAAAAGAATGTGCAACCAGTAGAGATGATGTAAGCAACAAGTAGAAATTTGGCTCTAGGCCTAATATGCTGGAAAACTGCAAATTTCAAATGTTTCCATATAATATATTCAACTTAAAACTATAACAGATTCGTCAAACATTAAAAATAGGACTACCATATGACCCAGCAATCCCACTTATGAAAAAAATAGCGTATCTATATATACATACAAAGGAAGTGAAATCATTTTTTTTTTACAGGCATTGCTGACCTTTCATTCACAATGGCCAAGGCAGGGAGTCAGACTGCATCGGGTGATGGTTAAATGGGTAAGGAAAATATGCTCAACATCCACACAAGTGCTTGCATGCACACACACACACACACACACACACACACTGAAATATTAAAAGGAAGGAAATACCATCATTTGCAAATACATGGACGAACCTGGGAAATGTTGTGCTAACAGAAGCTGAGCACAGAGAGACGGGCACTTCATGATTATACTTATATGTGGTATTTTAAAAAGTCAAATGAATAAAAGCAAAAAATAGGATGCTATTTGCCAGGGGCTGATGCATAGGGAGATAGGCATATGTTGTTCAAAGGGTACAAATTTTCAGTTACACAGAATGAATAAGTTCTGGAGGTCTAATGGACAACATAGTAACTATAGCTCATATTGTTATCAATGAATATTGCTACAAGTGGAGATCTTAAATATTCTCAACACACACACAAAAAGGTGATTATGTAAGATGGTGAGTGTGTTTATTATCTTGATTGTGGTAATCATTTCACAATGCATACATTCAGGAAACCATTATCTTGTGTGTGTGTATGTGTGTGTGTGTGTGTATAATTTATTTGCCAATTATACCTCAATAAACCTCAAAAAAAAAAATGATCACAAAGCCAATGTCAGATCAGAGTAAAGACAAGACTAGAAGGCAGGGCGACATCGCTTCTGATAACAAGAGTTTACTCATGAGCAGCCTTATGAAAACATCTCTGTTTCCCAGTCAGTGACTTTCAAGAGATCCCAAGGGAAATATACCTTTCTCTCTTGCTGGGATAGTTTTCTCATTTTTGACGACAGCTTGTTTGCAAAAAAAATGAAGAATAGATTATAAATCACCAGCAACAGTTATAATGGTCAATAAAAAACAAAAGCCATGACAAATTTGTAAGTATAAAAACAACTCATAAAAATAGTCCCAAAATGGTGAAATCATTTTTCATTTTCTAGAATGGTTGAAGTATGTGGCCCACAGTTATATACCCCTTGCAAAAAAAAAAAAAAATTGGTAAACACTATTCCAGAAACAAAAAAGAATCATAATAATTCTTTGCCACATTCTCTCTCTGAAAGAATATTAGCAAGAATATCCTAAATGAAATAGCTTTTGATGAAATAGACTATTTTAAAGGATTTTTGTTTTAATTTTGAAATATTGAGAATAAAATTTCAGCAAAAATATCTTTGAAAAGCCAGTGAAAATACATTTTATATTGTCCTATTCTTAAAATAGGTTTTTTTAAAGCCATACTTGACAAGCTGTGTTTTAACTAGTACCTTTCTTGTGGTAATTTCTAGCTGCTATCTTTTAGATAAAAACTAAATAAATAAAAATATAAATACTAGGTTTTTATTCATATCTGAAAACCCTAGATTATTTTAACTTTTTCCTCGTGTTACTCATATTTGTATCTAGTAACACTGCTCACAATGGCAGCAATTAATCATGGGTAGCAATTAAAATATTTATTTTTACTAATAAAAATTCATCTCTTAGTTACCTTAGCCATGTTTTAAGAGCTTAAAATCTTATGTAGCTAGAGTTCTCATATTGGGTCAGAGCAGATATCTCTGACTACAGAAGGTTTTTTTGGATTACACTGACCAGCAGGTTTTAAACAGAGATGTGACATTATATATTTGAATGTATTGAGAATTTCTAGTAGATATTCAGTTGTCAAGGCTAGATCTCTGGTGGGAAGAAAAATCACTCACAATAAATTTCAAAGATATTTCTATCACCCTTTATATTATAATAAAGTTCACAGCCTTAACAGTGAGTTTATTTCAATTCGTGCTGAGCTCTTCAAACCAGAAATATGGTAAAAGACAAATTGATTCACATATATAAGCTTCCTGAAAACCTCTTTTATTACATTAAACATCCTATGATTTTCTAGCAGATTCAGGTGAATAGGTCCAAGTTGAATTCTTTAATAAGCTTACAATTTTATTATTTAATAATTCCTCTCAATGTTCCTTGAATGTAGTATTTAATCCACAAATAGTTCATAATAAGTATTTAATAAACAGTTAATGATTTGTACCTTGAAACAGATATGCTTTTTGTTTGTTTGTTTTCTCAAAGAAATAAAGGAAGACCCGAACTTTCTCAAGCACATACCAGACCCATTTGGAAATTACTTAGGAAAAGATGCAAAGGCCCACCTAATTGAACATGTCTCTATGTTTCACTAAAATTGGCAGGCAAGTCCAACTTTGTTATCTCAAGTGCAATAAGAGCAGATGTGTCTGGCATGTATGTTGGAGGAGGGTAACATTCTGATCTGTATGATCATAAAACACATAGACACATAACAGTGCTCCTTTACTTCATTCCTAAAGCCCCTATTGAGGACATTTCCCTTCAGTTGTCTAAGACCATTCCTCCTCTTCTTCACCATTTTAGTTTCTATGCCCACAATTTTTGCAAAATTAAAGAGTGCCACTTCTAACAGTGGTATCCCCAATCCCTTGAGGACTCAAAAGTCTACCTGCTAAACACTATGTCAACATAGTAAAGCAAATCCAGACACAGCAGGTGCCTTCCTAACAGAATTAGAGAAATCGCAAGTTAAGAATTTTTGACTCACCCATTTCTCTACATCTGTTGGACCAAATGAAACATGGATGAAACCTCTGACAATTCATGTAAAGTTCAAGTAGACTCCCATCTCCTCACAAACCTTTTATACACTCTCTGGAAGCCTTCCAGAAAAAAATATATAAATATAAATAAATAAATATATATATATATATATATATATATATATATATATATATATATAGA
>NW_026000075.1:9132891-9162789 GCF_001458135.2 Marmota marmota marmota
TAGAGAGAGAGAGAGAGAGAGAGAGAGAGAGAGAGAGAATGGAGAAAACATAAAAGAGAATTATACATCTTACCATCTTCCAATTGAAAAAAAAAAGATAATCATGAATGAAAACTGAGTCTGGCAAATACTGTCCTTGGTTGTCTAAAACTCTACTAGAATTAAGTACATTAATTGAAATAGTTTCTGCTTGTTCTTTCTGCATGTGGTTGCTGTCTTACATTTATGTTTTTTAACCACTACACAGTATAACTAGATGATTTAAATTATTCTTGGACAGTTAAAACTAAGATATAGCAAGATTATACCATAGATAATTTATTTAAATTGGTGCTCTACGTCTTCTTAAATATAAAGAAGAAAATGTCTCCTTAATTCATTGTAGGGCGAAGAAGCAGACATCTGCAAATGTTTAGCATCTTAGGAAAGGAGAAAACAGCAACGGTAGCATGACAAGAAAACATTAAAGCTGGCATTTAAACTGTTACAAGAAATGAAACAAGCTCATGCTACATTAAATCTATGCATGAAGTCTCTAAACCCATCCTCCTCACTAGAATTCTGGGCAGTTCTATGAAATAGGCAGAGAAAAATGCAGATTGATACTAACCCTGTTACTATTTCAATTCCCTTTGTTCCTTTAAAGAACATCAAAATGTGAAATCTGCCATTGTTCTGGAGTTCAGGTAGCTGAAACTGTCAATTCACATAAGTGAAAACGGGTCTAGAGGGTAACACGACTTGCTCAAAGATGCACAGCAACTCAACAACAGAACTAGAGCAGGTAGTCATGAATCCATAGATCTTTCCATAACTGTTCTGTTGGCTGAAGCCCAGAAGTCCTCGCCCCTTTCTGAGAGAACACCATCCGAACTGAGTGTAGGTTCTTCTTTTTTTTCATTAAAAAGCTAATAATGCTTTTCTATTGCCAACCCTTTGGAGCCTTTGAAATAGGTATTCAATAAGACTGCAAGAAATTTTAAATATTTATAAGATTTTTTAAATTACTGATCAACTTCTTGTAAGATGACACAATTGCAAAAGCCTAACATTTTTTTCCAAGCCCCAGCCTCTTGCAACATCAATCTATGTAAAGACAACTGCCAAATTAATCTTCCTAAAACAGTTTTAATCATGTCACTCTCATGCACAAACATCTGGTAGTTCCCCTTTGCCTACCAAATTAAATGTAAAATCCTCACCCTGGCATTCAAAGCCCTTTACAATGTATCCCAATCAATCTTTCCATACTGGTACTCATTATCTACTTCCCAGCCCAACTCCAGCCGTGTAGTAGCCATAGTCCTCATTCTCCCTCACCTCCATGCTTTTATTCACCTATTCTATTCTGTTGCTTGTTACACACTATCATTCCTTCTATATCTACCTGTCAAATGTCTATATCATTCACTATCACCTTTAGTTCTAGCATTTTATGAGTGATCATTGTAACCTTACCCAAAACATATTCACAAATTGGATATCACCTCTCATTCCTTTTAACTCTCCAAGAATATATTTGTTCTTCTTTCATGAAAATTACCAGAGTGCCTTATAATTGTATCAAATATGTACTTTCCTAACATACTTCAGACTGAGCTACCTTGGTGTTAGGGTCTGTAAACAAGTCAAGATGGCGCCTGGCATTTTGCCAGAGGGAGTGGTTTGTGAGGTGGCGCCAGTGAGCCATTAAGTGTGGAGATTCCTTATTGGTTGACTGCTGTATCTAGTTTATGTTAATTAAGATAAGCTGTGTGTAATGTATATATACCCCTCCTGTCCTACAATAAATGGCTCCCACTCCTGCTGTATCAATCTATACAAGTTCCTCGTCATCCCCTGGTTAGTTTGCTGTAGCCGGACTGCAGCACCTTGGGACACAGTCAGTGATCTCTATTGCTGCTGGAATCCAATTGCACGCCAGAGAGTTTTAAAGACAGAGCACACAAGAATGACTTGACTTTCACTAAGGTGAACTTTCAATAAGGTGTATGTGGAAGTCCTCTTAGAGTCAGGCCACCAACATGGACATGTTTTCATCAGTTTTTGCATCACTGTGACCAAAAGACCTGACAAGAACAATTTAGAGAAGGAAAAGATTATTTTGGCTCACTGTTTCAGAGCTTCAATCCATGGCCAGCTAACTCCATAGCTCTTTTAGCCTAAAGTGAGGCAGAGTATCACGGTGGAGGGATATGCAGAGGAAAACAGCTCAGGATGCGACAATCAGAAAGCAAAAAGAGAGCTCTGCTCAACAGGGACAAAATATATGCCCCAAAGCACATCCCCAGGAAACCCCTTCCTCTGTCTACACCTTACCCACCTACAGTGGCCACCCAGTTAAACCATATTGACAGATTAATCCACTTATTAGGTGATTGCTCTCATAATCTAGTCATTTCATCTCTGAAAATTCTTGCATTGTCCTACACAAGGGGAACACTTCATATCTAAACCATAACATGGTACAAAATGGACTGAGGAAAAAAACATCATATGTTGCTACATAATGGTGATGGAATAGAAAGAGGATACTGGTGATTATCATTTCAGGAATACTCTCAGCCCAGTTTTGCATTCAGACAGGATTCCCTGGGACTCAACACTCCCTTGGGGTATGGAATGCATTTAGAAGCTCTGTTAACTCTTTCTACATAATTAGTGCACTGAAGAAGTCAATTGCTCAATGATCTGGAAGGCAGTGTGCACCCTCCCTAAGGCCAGCATCTGTTTGCGGGCAGGAAATATGGCAACTTGATGTGTTTACTAATTGGGTCAGTTAGTAACTTTGGTTTCTTTCCTCTTTTACAGAAATGCCAAGACAATAAATGATTTTCCTTGTTGAATCATATTATGAAAATGTATTGATATCTTTCCACAATTTGTGCTTCAATGATAATTCTTGACAATGCTAAATGTCTTTTAAGAGGTCCCTGTCCCTTTAGATTGTATAGAGTAAAATAAAATCACTTCTCCAATGCAGCCCCAGCATATCTGCCCGATTACCTGAAAAATGTGAACTTAAATTCATTTTCCTAAAAATCTATAAATGGGTTTGATCCCCCCCCCTCCTTTTTTTCCCCCTGAAATAGTTCTATTCTTCCAGCAGGTCAGCATCAAAAAGCAATTTGGGTGTTGTATTATGCTTTGCTCTTTCCAGATATTCCTGCCATTGCTTTAGAAAATTTTCTACTTCATGTCCCACATTCTGTGTTTTCAGTCTTTCTCTGAGGTTTCTGTGGTTTTAATGATCTCAGTGTATGAGTCTCAAGAAGAAGCTTCCCCAGTCCCATCTGTACTTCTCACAGCAAGGCATGTGGCTTCCTTGCTTTTGAGTTCTTTGGGTCCTTTCTGCTTCCATGCAAATAAACCCAGCACCTGATGGGAGCAGTTAAAGAGCCAGAAAAACAGGCTGGGTCTGTGCAATTGTCCTTGTGTGTGTTCCTCAATCCGGCTTGTCACTGAGAATTATGCTCTTACAGCCATGGCAGAGGGGGGCCTTTTAAGAGAGAAGTATTACGTCTCCTATTCATTCTGCTTTTGCAAACCTAGAGCTACGCACAGCTCAGAAATGACAGTAAAACGAAATCTCAGTGCAGAAGATACATCACCTCTTTTTCTTTTCCTTGGTGAAAAAAGCTGTGTAGGGTTTTTCACAGCATTTCTTCTCAGTGGTGAGGTTAATATTTTATTTGTGTCCACATCAAAAGTAGACTTTCTTTTTCTGGGATCATCATGTTAGGTTGGTAAATTCATTCACATAATCAATTTTGCTGAAAATTTCATATACTCATCTACCCCTGGAATAGATTTGGAAATATGATTTATGAACAGCATCGTCTTCCTCCCAGCCACACTGGCTCCAATCTGTTGTCGACCTTGCCACTGCCTCTTCCCTCGCCATTTACTCCCTTAGACAGCCACTTTCCAGTTCTGCTTTAAAATGTGTCTCAAATCTATCATCTTTTCTTTGCGACTGTCAGTCACTTTTCATATAACCAGAGGACCATGACTTCTCAGCCAGGCTCCTTTCCTATAATCTATTCTCCACCCTTCCCACTTCCTGGCTGCTCTGTGCTGAAACCATTCTTCTTTTTATCCCCTTGCACCAAAATCATGAATGCATACTTTGACAGTAAAATTCCTCATCTTTTAATTTCGAAGGCTTTGAATAATTCCATATTTTCTGTGACCTAACCAACTGGACACTTGACTCCAGAACTTTCTAACTGCAATGCCTTCCTTTTGCAGGACAAAGGTCCTACATCTCTGATTGTTGAATGTCTACCCGTCCTTCAAAGTTAATCCAAAATATTATTTCTTTAAGAAAACTCCCTGATGTGCCCCTAACCTATTGAGTAACTGAATTTGTATGGAGATTTATAGCGATTCTTCCACCCGGATATCTTTCCTGGTCTTATAGTACACATATTTGACTATTTATTTATTTATTTATTTTTAAACAGCTTTTTTTTTTTTTTTGAGAGAGAGAGAGAGAGAGAGAGAGAGAGAGAATTTATTTATTTATTTTTTGGAGGACACAACATCTTTGTTTGTATGTGGTGCTGAGAATCGAACCTGGGCCGCACGCATGCCAGGCGAGGGCACTACCGATTGAGCCACATCTCCAGCCCATTGACTATTTATAACCTGCCTTTAAATTAGATTTTAAGTATCTGAGTGCAGTACTTGAATGTCTATGTGTCACTAACCTGTACAGCCTGGATTTGTAGCAAGAAGCCTGCCACATGGTAAATGTTAAAAAAAAAAAAAAAATGCATGTTGAATTCAATCAATATATATTCTATGAGTTACTCGTGTTCTGAAAAATTATGCTTATTTGTCTAGTCATTAATACAAATCTACATAAATTATGTACCTGTCTGTTCCTCTTAGCAATCTTCATTTGGCTAACCGATTTTGCTTTCTTTCCCGTTGACAGTTTGCAGTTTGCTGCCTATGTGTTTCTTTCTCCTCATTTTCTAGCGTGTCCAGTCAAGGGTAGGTAGAGTCACAATTCCTTCCTCCATCTTGTTTCCACCTTTCACTGGTGTGCCTCTGTCCTATTCTGACATACCTCTCTCTCTCTCTCTCTCTCTCTCTCTCAAGTTCTTTTTTTTTAATTACTCAGTAAAATAAATCCATACATATGATAGTATTTTTAGGCATTTGTCTTATAGCCAGCTTATGGGTTATTTAAAAATTCTTTAGTATTCCAATCTGCCCTTTGGTTTGCTTTCTGGGGTCATCTCTCCCTTTTTTTCTCCTCTGCTTTTGAGACCTCTGCTTTTCTCCAGTTTAATTTTCTCTTACCCCAACTCAGTCACTGTGCTATCCTTCCTGCTCCAGTGAAGCCAGGTCACAGAGGCACATGAAAGGAAGTAAGAGCAGCAGGTCAAAAGGATAGTAACAGGCAGTGAGACATCTTGGAGGCCTCTGAGGTTACATCCCTTCCTCAGGCCTCTCCAGCAACCAATCAGTCCCCAGCCCTACCATGCTTCCAAGAAACATCTCATTTTTCATTTTTTCCTTTGCATCTCACAACTACTTCCCTAGTGAAGCCCTCATTACATGCCCATGGTTGGCTTGTAACTAGTCTCTACAGAGGTTCATTCTCCTTGGATTCTTTGCACTGAATCAGAGAAAACATTCTACAGTATGCATCTGATCACATCAAGCTGTACTTAAGTCCTTCAATGACCTACCTGTGCTTAGGGAAAAATGCCACATCCTCACATGCCAAGATCTGGATGCTGCCTGGAGCACCAGACTCATCTCTCACTGTACCTCTGATCACGTCCTACTCTCTTCCTAGTGGAGCTCTCTTCCACTCCTCCCAGGCATCCTCTTCCTCAGTGGATGGGCCACTTCCCCTTGCCTCACAGTCCATTCCAATCATGATTACCGGGACGACCTTTTCTCATCAGTTCCCATCCAAGACAACTGTCCATTCTCTCTCTTGGGCAACAAAACAAACTTCACTAATGCTTGTTACACTCAGTGGCTAAGAGCACAGTCAATGGAGCTGGCAGCCTGGCTTTGCATCGAGGTTCTGTCACTTCCTAGCCGTGGAAACTTAACCTACCAGTGCCTCACATCTCTTTTCCATAAGGAGGTGATCCTCATTGTCACTATTTCATAGGTGTCTGGTGAGAATTAAACAATACATAAAACCTTTAAAACTGTGGGACTTATTAGATACAGTTTGATCATAGAATGAGCAAATGCATTTTAAACAAGAAGAATGAGAGGAGAACAGATTTTGTTTGTTTGTTTGTTTCCTCCAAGTTACAATCTGTCTGTTTTTTATTGTTCCTCCTTAGATATCAAGGGAACCATAATGGTCATAGTGTTTTAGCTTAAAGTTTCAATGTAATGATTCAACAGGCACAGGGTAGGGTTTCCATTCCACCACCTCTCAGAATTACATGAGCATGTACCATTGTGCAACAGGAGAAACTGCCCACAAAACCAGGAAGCAGGTTTGGCTACATAATTTGAAGGGCCCATTGTAAAATAAATACGCATAGGACCCTTTGTTCAAAACTGATTAATAGTTTCAAGGTGATGACAGTATACTGTTTAACCAAGTATGGAGCCATTCCAAGCTCAGGTATTGGTTTGCCTGCATGGCTCACTGGGCCATGAAGCCAGCTCTGCCAGAATTCTAACACCCTATTCTCTATCAGTTCCACATGTATTCGGAGACACTTATCTAGTTTATTTTATTGACAGATTTATCTCTTGCACCTATTATCAGGTGGTTTGAAGTCAATGATGTTCTCATCACAACTCTCCAACTGTAAGTGTCCAGAATTTGGTCTCTATTTATAAGAAAATCCACTAGTCTATCCATTTATCTCAGAGATCCAAGCAGCCCACTATCTGCTGTGCCCCAAATCAACATTTTCTAGGCACTAACCATGTTTTAAAACTCTCCCTTTGTGCTATGCATGCAATAAAGTCTCAATCTCTGGTTTGCTCTATTTTATAAAGTAATTTGTGGTTTTCCCTAGAAAATCTTGTAGTTAATATCTAATAAAAGAATATCAGGACAACATAACACTCACACATCGACAAGTCAAAGATGGACTGAAAGAATGATCAGGAATGAGATCTCCAGCCCAGACCATTAGAGGGGCTATAACATGGCATATAGAAAGCCCCTTCAATCAATCCACCTAGCACAGTATTCAGACTCTGCCTTTTCCACAATCTCAAAGAGAATGCCTCAGATGAAATAGTGGAGAGAAGTCCCATCACAGTGGTAGATGGTAGAACAATGAGAAAGTAAAGAAAATAATTAGAAGAGAAGATATATTTGTCAGGAGAGGGAAACTGGTATAGAGTAAGAGGAAAAGGAAATTAAAATAGAAGGTTGGAAAGGAAAATGAAGCTTCTGACCTGGAAAAGGAAATTCATTCTTAGTGCTTCTATTACACAAATGCATTGTTGGCATCCTGTATTAAAATATAAATTCAGCATGGAGGCAATAAGGCTGGCAGTAACATGCATAGGCAGAGAGCCAAGAGCCTCGGCTGTTGGCAGCCACTTGGCCTCAAGGGCCCCTGCGACAGCGTCCAGGTTATATCTGTCAGACAGCGAGCCATTGAACACTGTTATTTCTTAGTTAAGGACTCTGATGTTGGATTTGGAATTTTCTTCATTTTGGGGGCACTCTGCCATAAACAAATGGTGATTGCATAGCTGAAAGAAACAGCGTTGACTCTGTGTGGTGAGGAATGATAGCAGGTGCTGTGTTACTCAAATAAATGCAGGTTGTGGAAGATGAAGGCTCTTTCCAACAAAGTGCATTGCTTCTTAAGGCTGTTTGGGTTTTCAATGAGTATTTGTTGAATCCCTTGTGAGTGCTGGCAATTTATCACTGAACAAGAGAAATGTTCTTGGGTAGACAGAGAGTAAACATCTAAGCAAATAAGTGAACATGATGATTTTATAGAAAGGTAAAAATATGATGAAGGAAATGTGAAAAACTAACAGAAGGAAGAGGGTGAAGTTGCCTTCATAGGGTGGTCAGACAAGGCTATTTTCACAAGAAAGTACTTTGCCAAGACTATAAGCCAGACATGAAAAGAGGTAGGTATTGTACATTAAAGATGAATGGTAAGTGCAAAAGTTCTGGGGTAGGAAAGAGTTTGGGCTATTCCAGTAATCAAAATCAAAAGATTAGCAAAGATGGAATGTAGAGGGAAGAGGAAAAAAAAAAATATATATATATATGGAAGGGGAGCCCAAAGATGGGACGGGAGTCATCATGTAGAGTCTTGTAAGGTCTGGTAAGTTTTATATCTATTCTAACAGCAACAGGGAATCCTTAAAGGAATTAAGAAAAGGATGATATGATTGATTTTGTTATAATGGCCATGGCAACAAACAGGAAAAGCTGTAGGTTAGAGTAAGGAAATGGATAAAAAAGAAAGGATGTACCAAGGGGGAAGACAGTATCTGCAGGTGTCCTGAGTGACAGGATAAGCAATGCCTTTGCCATCTCTCTGAGATGTTCCCTCACGAATGTCCTATAGAGCTTCCTGAGGAGTAACAGCCCCATTTGTTTAATGTCTATCTCTTTAGCAACCTCAGTTATTCAGAACATAACACTTAAAATGTTACCTCTGAGTAAAGTCTATAGACTTAAGCTATCATGGGATATTCACCATGGAGACTCTCATGTTGAGCCTATTGCAGTGTTGACTTTTATCAAGTGTGTATGTGACATTTTCTAACTCATGGCAGATCAGATCTGCATCTCAGAAGTGGGCAAGTAGTGTTTCTAATGCTGGATAAAGTTAGAGTGGTAAGAGGAAGCAACTGATATCTGGAGAGAAAGAAGTGTATTGGGGGGAGATTTACACATATACATGCCTATACTCAAGCAAAACTTGTGCTCAAAAATATTTCAAACTGGAGTTACTCAGGAAAATGGTCACACAGCATCTTCTAGCCTTGAAGGCATGGAGACACCAGAGTATTCATCCATCAGTGCTCATGTTGGGGACAACCTTCTATATTAAAGACATTTCTAAATCAAAGACTCCTATGATGCCCCTCCACCCTGCCCTGCCTCCCTTCCTCGGGGCTCTTACACATTGATTTTTGCTTTTTGTGTGCGTGTCTCCTCTAGGAGTTAGTGAGCTCTCCTGAGGTTAGCTCTTGAAAGCTTTTTTTCATCTCAGTATCTTTGGGGTCTGCCCAGGGCTTTGCACAAAAGGAGAGAAGAACCCTGAGTGGTAGCTGTTAATTTACCTCTGGAAGCAACAGCCTGTAATCAGTAATTCAGCAGCTTCTGCATCAGTAGCCAAAGCATTTCTGAGCTTTAAAGAAATTTATGCAGGTATGGTATAGGCTTTTCTAAAAAAAAAAAAAAAAAAAACCAAAAAACAAAAACCAAAAAACCAGATGGATACAAAGTTTTAAACCACTGCTTCTTGGCAGAGCAACTAAGGTGGGCTCAGGCAACAAGACTGATATAATTATAGTTTTGGTTATGCCTGATGTGTTTTATTCTGATGTGCATATTTCGTGCTCCATACACATTTAAAGATTTAATTAAATGCTTTATTATAGAGAACACAGTGCCAAATATCAGCATCATTACCATTTTTTTTTTTTTTAACAGGAGCAGCTATTCTTTGGCTTTGAGGTTTTAATACATATTAAGCTCACCTTTACTTGGTAATTGTGACAAGGACCTCAACCCAAACGTCTTGTTTCTTGTTACTGGCAGGGTGTCATGGAGCTGTATCCTCCCTGAGGACAAAGGACATGGCTGCCCAGCTGAGCCTCTAGTGAACAGGCAGGGTGCTCTGCCTGCAGGAATCTCTCTGGCTGAGAGACAGAGGGGGAAACACTAGGCTATGAAAGCTGAGGTAGTGCTGTCAGAACACAAGGCAGAGCAAAGCACAAGTGACACCAAAAAGAACAATAATCTATGAAGAAAGAAAAATCATGCTTGTGATTGTTCAAGATTCTACTTAATGACAACCTGAGGCCCCAGTAGGTAAACATTCCACAGGGTTTCATGTTTTCCTCTGAGAACGCTCTCTGCTAAACTGTACAGGCAGCCAAAGGTCTTCATAAAAGACAAACGGGGGAAAATTATATACATAATATGATTATATAGATAATCACATATTATATATATATACACACAGATATATATATCATCCCTACTCTTTCAGAGTCACTTGTAATACAAAACATTGAATGTGATCATTATAGAATAAAATTTATCCTCAGAATCCAAATTTATTTATATTTTAATTTTCACTGAAGCAAAGTTAATTCCCTACTTAAAGAAAAAAAAAAGTAAAGCAACAGAATCCCCTTTGCCCTACTTTTCAAAAAAGGAGAAAAGGAATCCTTCTATTATAAGTGGAGCCTCCATCTATATGTACACAGAGGAGCTGAATTGTCCAGGTGGTGCCCAGTACATGGGAATCTGGGCCATGTGATGATGGGGAGGCCAGTAAGTTAAGAGAGGCACTCACAGTCTGCTTGGCTGCCTAGTTTAGAGTAGCCCAAACGCTTTAGAATCTGCTTGGATTGCAAATTAGCGTGTCACAGAAAGATACCAATTCTTCTTGATGGAAGTGTTGAGAGAAGCCTGACTGCTCACTGGAGGAATGATGGTGAGCTGAGGTGGGAACTTAGGAGCAAAGGACATCAGGGCTAGCTATGGGCATTACTGTTCACAGATATGCCCCACAAGGACATAGCTGCTCCGGGGAGGTCTAGAGTCCAAATTACAAAGCATACATATGTTGTTCTTATAATTCCCCAGTGTTCCCTCTTCCTTTCCCTGGAGCAACTTACTACTGCAATTTGGCGGAGTTACACTTTTGTCCCAGTGTCACCCCT
Source organism: Marmota marmota marmota (assembly GCF_001458135.2). Lineage (NCBI taxonomy): Eukaryota > Metazoa > Chordata > Mammalia > Rodentia > Sciuridae > Marmota > Marmota marmota. Next base: position 9,143,770 of record NW_026000075.1, read on the forward strand.
TTGCTTTTCATACTTATGCCCCTATTCCCTCCTCTTCCTTTTACTTCCTGTTTTAGTGAGATTCTTCAGCACTGTGACCCAAACGCCCCAAAAGAACAATTTTAGAGGAGGAACAGTTCTTTGGCACTCAGGGATTCAGTCCACAGAGGGCTACACGATTGCTCTGAGCCTGAGGTGAGACAGAACATCAGGCAGGGCAGGAGGATGTGGAGGAGGAAAGCTCCTCAGGAAACAGAGAGAGAGCTCCAGTCTCCTGGGACAAAATATGAAAACCCTAGATGCACCTCTGCAGTCACATCCTACCTGCCCACAGTTAGTACCATATCAATGGATTCATCCACTGATAAGGTTAAGGCTTTCATAACTCAATCATTTCACCTCTGAAAATCCTCTCACTGTTTGACACACGCAATTTGGGGGGAACTGGGTATCTAAACCGTAACACTTCCCACTTGGATGAACTGGGACAGAAGGTTCTAAAGAAGGAGTCCAGAAGGTTCTGGGGAGAATGGAACAGGAACTCTATTGTGAGAAGAAAAAATAAAATAAATGGAAGATGTCTGGGGCATCCTTCCAAGACTAGGAGAGGCTATTACATTTCCCTTTGGGGGTAACTATTCAGATGACCTTTGCCTCAAAGTAAAGGGAGGAAGAGTAAAGTGGAGTGTAGACAACTACAGACATAGTTGCCTCATTAGATTTTCTACTTTTGAAAATTGTAATTACTGTTACAATGACTCCAGATCCTTTTCTATTTAGATTATTTTTTGTCATTGTTTAAATCTGATTTTTGCAACATTTTATAGGCTTTAATGAAAATTATTCATCATATTTCTCTAATGATCTTGTTACCTAGATACTGAATGAATAGGATTACAGTAAAGAAACAAGTAGCTCTTAGATTAAAAATCATTTTAAAAAGAACTTTGTCAAAATGACCTAATTTTGATAAATGAAACAGAATTGAAAATTAATGCTACATCAGTTTTACATGGATAAGATCTTAATTTTGACTGAAAACAACTTTGCATGTAAGCAACCATCTGGATAAAATGTTTAAAATTCAAAAAATGTAAAAAAAAATGTGAATCATTTTGTCTACACAGATTCAATTCTTGAGTATTTAAAAATATATTGGACTAATCTTATCTTGATGGAAAAGTACTTAGAAAGAAATTTTTAAAATCTTGGAGAGCAGAGAGAATCCATGTTTGTCAGAAGGAACATTGTGGTGAAGATGGATATCACACAAAATTTGATTTTGATTTGAACAGGAGCCTCAGCACACCAAACTTGGACAAGCTATCAAATCTTAATAAGCAATAATGTTTTAACCTTTAAAAATAGGCACAATGATTGCACAATTTTGAGATAGTTATGGAGCTACAGTAAAAAGCCAAAGTGTCCTTGGTGTCTTAAGAATTTAAGCCCATTTTGATCCTCAGAACATGAAAATTCTGCTCTGTGTTCATGTTCTTGAATGTTTCCTCTGCTGTGAAGAAGATTTTTAGTTTGATAACATCCTGTTTATTCTTTGTTTTCCCTAAATTTGTGTGTTCTAGTCCATACAAATATTTTAGAATGTGCCCTTATTTGGAAATAGTGTTGTTGTGATGTAATTAGTCAAGAGGAGGCATTACAGAGTCAAGATGAATTGGGTTCTAATTCAATATACCTGGTGTCTTTATTTTTTAAAAGGCGGGAGAGCAATAATTTGAACACAGACCTATGAATGCCACATGAAGAGATAAAAGGAGAAGAAGAAACCAGAATTAGACAGGCAGTCAGTATAGATAGATAAATCGAGTCAGGTGATTCAAGGAGGCCAATTTTGAGTGAGTCTGGCAAGTTGGAGACTGTCCCCTGAGGGACTGAAGTGTTAATTCCTTCTGAGCCCTTCCTCCACCCTTATCCAGAACCTGCCCCAGCTCCAACCTGTTGCTAAGGTAATCTGTCTCAGGAGTTGCCCCTCCCTGCAGGGAGCTGTAAAGTTGTTAATTAATGCATCCTGGGCTACACTATCCTGCCCTTCCCCCTTAGCCCACCTGTTTCTCACCTTTTGGCCATCCCAATGAGCATTCTGGGCCTAGTCACCTATGCAGGAGGGAGAAAGATAAGCAGAAGAAGGAGAACAAAGGAAACCTAGAACATATAAAAAGTGCAGAACATCTGCTTCTTGGGATATCAGGATACCAGCTATGGCCCCCTTCTCCCTCCTGGGAGAAGTCTATGTTACCCCTTTTTAAATAAATCCTGCTTATATGGGAGAAAACATTTGGCATTTGTTTTTTGGGGATTGGCTAACTTCACTTAGCATTATCTTCTCTAACTCCATCCATTTACCTGCAAATGCCATGATTTTATTCTCTTTTATTGCTGAGTAATATTCCATTGTGTACATATGCCACATTTTTTTATCCATTCATCTACTGAAGGACATCTAGGTTGATTGGGGTAGGAAGGGGGAGCATGGAAGGAATAGAGGAACTCTAGATAGTGTAGAGGGGTGGGAAGGAGAGGGAGGGGGCAGGGGGTTAGCAATAATGGTAGAATGTGATGGTCATCATTATCCACAGTACATGTATGAAGACATGAATTGGTGTGAATATACTTTGTATAAAACCAGAGATATGAAAAATTGTGCTCTATATGTGTAATATAAATTGTAATGCATTCTGATGTCATTTATTTTTTTTTAAATCAATAAAAAATAATAAACCCTGCATTATATGCTTGTCTTGGCATGCTTCTCTAATGTTCAAACTTCAACATGTGAGGAAGCAGAACTTGTCACCGATAACCGGTGGTATCAAAGATAGCCATCTGTGAGTCAAGAAGGGACACCTAAAATTATTTTTCTCCATATCCATTAGAAGGTAATACAGATTGTAACTTCCAAAATTGTAAAGCAAAAAAATTCTGTTAAGCTATGCAGGTTATGGACTTTGTAATGGCAACCCAGCCAACCAACCCAGTGACAAATTAATATAGATGTTTTACAAATGCAATTAGGGTGAATTCTTACTGAATTTGGGTAGTACCTAAATCTAATGATTAACATCCTTATAAGAAGACCATGTGAAAATGCAAGACACAGGGACACACACAGAGAAGAAAGACATGTGACTATAGAAGCAGAAATTGGAATGGTGCAATTATAAGTGAACAGACACCAAGTTCTGCTGTCAATCATCAGAGGCTGGAAGAGGCAGGGAGATGATCCATCAGAGCCTCCAGAATGCTCCTTTACAGATATCTCAGCTAAATAACTGGGAGAGAATAAGTCTGTTGTTTTATGCCACACAGTTAGTTATGGCGACCCTGGGCAACTAATGCAGGAAGTCTTCCATTATGTATCCTGTTCACTTATGAAGGGCTATGTGAAGATGAGCCTGGCCCAGGAAGACAAGCACCATAGGAGCTCAGTCATACTACATGGTACCTAACAAAGCTGAGCTTAAGAAGTAAAGAGTAGAATGGTTGGTTACAAGAGGATGCGGGACAAGGGAGAGATGGGGAGAGGTGGATCAATGGGCACTAAGTTATAGTTAGGGGCAAGAGGTTCTGGTGTGTTATTATTGAACAGAACTGTGACTACATATAAACAATTATGTATTAAATATTTCAAAAAGCTAGAAGAAAGTAATATGAATGTTTTAACCATAAAGAAATGATAGTGTTTGTGGAAACAGATAAGTATAACCTGATTTAAATACTACATCATAATGTACATATCCATCAAAACACTGCATTACTCCATGTGCAATTTTATCTCTTTATGTATCAGTTAAAAACAAATCAGCTTAGGAACCGACTTCCTCAATAAGACTCTAAAGCACAAGAAGTAAAATAAAGAATCAATAAATGGGATGGTATCAAACTAAGAAGCTTTTTCACAAAAAAGGAAACAATCAAGAACATGAACAGAGAGCTTACAGAATGGGAGAAAATCTTTATCACCAGCACTTCAGACAGAGGAAGAAACACAAATGGTGAAATAAAAGTCCAGCATCTCCAGCAATTAGAGAAATGTGAATCAAAACTCTATTCTGATAGTCCATCTCACCCCAGCCAGAACGGCAAGTACCAAGAATATAAGCAACAGTAAATGCTGGTGAGGTTGTGGGGAAAAAGGTTCACTTATACATTGCTGGTGGGACTGCAAATGGGTGCAAGCACTCTGGAAAGCAGTATGGACAGTCCTCAGAAAACTTGAAAGGAAACATCATTTGACCCAGTTATCCACTCCTCTGTCTACACCTAAAGGACTTAAGATCAGAATACTACAGTGACGCAGCTACTTCAATGTTTATAGCAGCTCAATTCACAATAGCCGAGCTATTGAACCAACCTAGGTGCCCTACAACAGATGAATGGATAAAGAAAAAAAAATATATATATATATATACACACACACAAACACACAATGGTATATTATTCAGCCATAAAGAAGGATGAAATTATGACATTTTCCAGTAAATGGATGGAACTGGAGAATATCATGTTAAGTGAAATAAGCGAGTCCCCCAAAATCCAAAGACAAAATGTTCTTTCTGATATGTAGATGCTAACGCACAACAAGGTAGGGGAAGATTAGAAGTTCATCAAACTAGACAAAGGGGAATGAAGGAAAGGTGGGGGGATGGGAACCGAAAAGACAATAGAATGAATTGAACATATCTTTCCTATCCACATATATGAATACACCACCAGTATAACTCCTCATCATGTACAACCACAATAATAGGATCCTAAGTGGAACAAGTTTTACTTATTCTATGTACGTGTAGTATTTCAAAATATACTCTACTGTCATATAATTTTTTTAAATAAATATAAAAAACAACAAAAAATTAATTAAACAAAAAATAAGATTTATTGTTAGAAATCATGCTTCCACATCTAATCCAGAATTTAAGAATGTCCTAATCCAGAAAGAGTTTGTGTGGTTGTTATCAGCAGAGTTTTTGAAGTTAGTCATGTCCAAAACTACTTCATAATATACCACCATCAGGGAAAAAAGTAAAATGTATCCATAGGAGAAATTTATAAAAGTCCATAAAATTATCAATGAACTTTTTTAGTAAGTACCATAGAAGTCAGTTAAAGCTAAGACTGAATCATTATTATTAAGCTTATAATATTCTCTATGAAGACAATATGTAAGGGAACAATATTGCACAAGATATAAGAAAGACTAGTTTCTACAAAGGATTTATTTTGTAATATAACTCTTTTTTCTGGTGGCCTAAGTCTTAAATGTTTTCAATGTCAACCCTAGTTTCTATAAGAAGAAAGTATCTATTTCTGGAAAAATTGAGTTGGACACCTATAATGTTCTTTTAATCATCTGATTCAAGAAACTCTCTCTGCCTGTCAATAAACAATGGAACAATTGATGTTGTTCTTGTAAAACTTTACAACCCTTTAGATCTACTTCCTTTCAGAGTTCCAACTTAAGTTGTGCAATGTGCAGAAAACTAAACCAAATCCATCCATAGCTACTTCAAATTCAAATTTGAAGTCAAATCTTTGGTTTCCCATTCATCTTCAAAGCCCAAGTGAACCAGATTTTACAACTATTTCAGTATGGGGTGATTTTTCTACTAACAAGTTGGCCACTGATTTCTATTTTATCTGCAATCCCAAATAAACAGGATTGGGGTTGTTTCTGTTGTTCTGTTTTTGTTTTATTTTAATTCCTCCATTATAAAGTAATCCCCTAAAAATATATGTGTAGTTAGTTGGCCAAAACTTTATGAATATCTGAGCAAGATATTTAACTTCTTTGGTCCTCCATCTCTCCATCTATAAAGTGAGGATAAGAATCTCACAGGATTGTTATGATTTTAAATAAATTAATATGGCCAAATGCCTAGAATATAGTAAGAGCTCACCAATGTTAATGAATTCTAGCACCTTTCCCCTTAATATTATATATTAAAGAATAACAAAAGAAACAGATGAGAATAGAATCACACTACCACTTCTATCCATGTATTCATATACTGTGCCTAGCAACATGTTAATGTAAAGTATGTTCCCGTGTTCTTTTTAATCCCAAACCCCAATTTTGTACTGAATCCCATCTTTCTCATATATACAAGGATATTTTTCCAGAAGTTCTGCCATCTTTATCCTGTATTTTATTTTTTTATTCTATATTTTAATTTTTTCCTACTCCACACAAATATTTCTTAACTTCGTCCATCTTAACCTACAGAAATGAAAACAAACTTTGTTGTCTTCCTCCCTCATTTTTTCCTGCTCTCTTGTAGAACAAAACTCCTTAAACTAATTATTTCTGTGCAGCGGCTCCAAAGTGTCTTCCATGCTCTCTTAGGCCTACTCCAGTGTGTAAGACCCACATCACTCCCCAGTTCAATTGCATAAAGTGGATCACCACATCTGCTCTGATTCATTTTCTTCACTTCACTTCCAGGCCAACAAAGATCTAGGTCTACTTCCTGCTACAGTTTGAATCTTAAATGTGCCTCAAAGGACTCTATGCTAAAGGATGAGTTGCCGGCTGGTAGGAGGTGTTGGTGGAAGAAAGTCAGATGATTGGTGTATGCCACTAAAGGGAATACTGGGTCCCAGCTCCTTCCCTTCTTTCATTTCCAAGATACCATAAGGTGAACATGATGCACTCCTTTATAACTGGCCCAAACTGGGCCAAACATGGCTGAAACCTCTGAAAATATGCATATATTCATATATATATATATATATATATATATATATATATACATATATATATATATATATGTGTGTGTGTGTGTGTGTGTGTGTGTGTGCGCGCGTGCGCATACACACACACACACATACACACATTTATTCCCATTCAACCTCATGACTTTAAAATCTTTATCTTCTCTATCACAGCTACTTCCAAATTCATATCTCTGCCTAGACCTTTCCTGAACTTGGTAGCACAAAGTTGCTTCAGGACACTGGTTTCTTGATATATTCACTGGAGTGTCTGAATATCATCTCAAATTTAACATGTCCAAAACTAAACTTACCACCTTTCCACTGAACTAGTTCATAAATCATTTTATATTCCTTTTCCATCCTAATTGATGGTAAGTGTATTCTTCCACTTATTAAAAAAAATCTAGAATTCTTTCAGAGCCTGCATCAAGTTGATCAAGAAATATGATATTCAAAATATGTGGAGAATTTACGACTTTCATCATCATACCCTGGTTTGGGCCTGGACCATGATCAGATCTTGCTGGAATACAACCCCCTTCTCCCGTTTTCCCCATTTCTCCATGTTCTCCCATGACCTACTATCAATACACTGGCCAGTCTCTTTTTAAATCGGAACATTCTGAATCTTGTTCTCTTTCTCTCCCCATCCCTTTTCCAGATATGATAGACTCCTAATTGTTCTTTAAATGTGCAAGACAGAATGACACACTAATAGCCTTCCACTAGTTCTCAGTTTTGCTCTGTCCCCAGATATCTACCTCATTTCCTTCATTTCTTTCCTCCAAAAAGGACTACCCTGACCACATTACTTAAAATTACATTCACCCTCCACATAGGCATTCTCTTTCCTCCATACTCTGTTATTCTTACCCTTATTGAACCTTTTCAATTTAGTTGTTTATTGTGTTTATTGTTTATAATCTGTCTTTACACACTAGGCTATAAGCTTCAGGAAGACAGGGATTTTTTTTTCCTCTTTTGTTCAGTGATTTATCTCTTAGGCCTAGAGTAATAATTAGTACAGAGTAAGCACCCAGTAAATATTTGTTAAATGAATAAATAAATTAGTTAGAAATGTATGAGCCAGAAAGAAGAGGATTCTGGAATATAACCCCCTTTAAAAAGCCTGAACACCTTGACAGTGATATTAGTCATTTTTACACACATTAATTAGGGAAAAATAAGTCCTTGTGTTAAACAAACAACCAAATAACTCCTAAATTTGTGGGAAATATCCTGAGCAAATTCAGTGTCACCTCAAGTAAAGATGGTTAAGAGGTTAAAATAATCCTGAAAATCAAGAACAAAATGCTTAAGAAGTGCTGAATTACACCACAGCATCTATAAACATTCCAAGTTTCTGAATAATAAAAATTGGGGTAAATGAAAGAGTGGGTTAAAGTCTCATGACTATGGAAATGAGAAGTCTATATTCATTTCAGAAGATATATGCAAATAATAGTCAAAGTGCTGCAGGAATACAAGGCTGCACAACTCTGAAGTATCCAGGAGCCAATCAATTTGTTTTTGATTCTCTGGGTCCCCTGTTCCTCTTTCTAATGTTTACTGCCAAGTATTTGACCACCTTGCTGTTTGTCAGCAACTCTCACAAGACAGTAACCTGGAGAAACAAAGGGAAACTTAGACAGCTAAAGCTACTCCTTGGTAGCAGCCCAAAAGGACTATTAGGGGATTTTAGCCCAGAGAGTAATAAAAATATATGTACATTAAAAGCATTCACTAAAATGGGTACCATTCATGCTTTTGGAAATCAGTTACTCAGCGTGGCTTGGCCCAATTCAATTAAGGTGAATTGTCTGTTTAAAATACTGTCAACTGACAGAATAAAAAGAACTCTTGATGTGTTTGAATGTGCAAAGGAAGAAAGGAAGAAAGAAGAGTGAAGAGATCCATGCTTCTGCAACAGGATTATCTACAGGAGTAAATTTAACATAATGGAACCTTTTCTAACATGGGCAAGAATTAGAAGAATATACCTCTACCTTTAATAGCAGTAGAAACTGGGTGGAAATAACTGCTTCTCAGAACCTATTTACTTATTGGTAAAATGCATACTAATATACTTTTCTCACGAAGTTGTTGTAATGCTTAAATGGACAAATTATGCAAAACACCTAGGATATAAAGGCAAATATCTCCCCCTTCCAAATTTGAGTTTCTATAATACTATCCGCCTGTTTGTGCAAGTGTTGATAGACATCTTATTCTAAAAATTCATTCTACTTTTCAATTTTGCAAGGATAAAACCCTGAAGAAATATCGAGAGGGTAATTAACATATGGCTAAAACTATCATGGGAAATATAAAAAGATAGATTAAAATGTGCAACTGGGACCTGTTTTAGAATGAGAAGCAATCTATGGATAAAACTGTTTCTTTTCTTCAAATGCACAGGAAAATATTATAAAAACTCTATTTAAAAATTATAATATGGTATCTTGAATGAAGGAGAATATTTTCTTCCTTTTGTATAAATCAGAGTGCAGAAAATGCATGGCTCTTTGAAAAATTACTTGAATGTAAGTTCCATGGGAAGAGGATTCTTTTTGTTTGTCTCATTCATTGCTGACTCTCCTGAATACTACAAGGGTTATAATTGGCAATTAGGAAGTAGTTCTGAATGAATTCAGATGCACACACTATAGTGTACTTGGCACAGGAATAGGGGTCCATCTGCCTCTTGCAAATGACTGTACATACTTTACAAAAAGAAAGGTAAATAATAACAAGCCAGAATTACTGGCCTCAAGAAAAAGGACAACACAACTACTCTCACAGTTCCTGAACCACCATTTATAAACATCTGGAATTCTGCTGAGGAACTAATAATCCATATATGGTATTTATTAGCATATGCATAAATGGATATGAAATGACTAATAATTTCTTGAAACAGGAAAATAATGATTTCTGGAAGTGACCAAAATAGACACTCTATAGTAGAGAAGAAAGAATAAAGATTTGGGCAGAAAAACTTTCTGCTACTCTAAAGCCAACTCTGAAGTTGGTTATTATGTATTTTAAAAATGCTATTTGTATGGAAAAAACATATTTAAATTCTTTGCTTTTCATATCTGGATAATATACAAAGAGCAAATAAGTGACCAGAACCTATTTAAAGTAAAAGGATATATTAAATTCTAAGCAAAATAATTTAAAAAAAATGTTCAAGTAATAATATATAAAAACACAATAGTTTTGGACTGTAAACCATAAAGAGTCAAGCAGGCATCTATAGATATTGTCCCCAGTCCAATTATAAATTGGTTCAAAGTCTGCCAAGATAAGTAATATAGCCTACACACCTCTTTGCCAACTGTCTTATAAAGCAGATGGAACCAAAAATCCAAAGAACAGTGAAAAATGAAGTTTTAAGAAATCCTTTTCTCTCTGAAGTTGTATGAGAGGAAAGGTCACTTTCTAACTTACTAGCTTAACTTTTGATGCCCTTATCTTTTTCTTGATCATACATATTTTTGTGTATTATGCTCTATTTATGCATTCTTCAATTGCATCTTTATTTATGACTTTGTGAATCAACATCTTTGTGATAGGAGGTGAAAGTCACTTAGCTAATTACACATGCCTGATAAGCTGCATAATAATAACTACTGCAGTATTGTACATTAATCAGAGGCATGTAAATTACTGCAGTTATTTTCATTGGGGGAAAAACAAAAGACTTGTTTTTAGTTGTTTAAAACACCCCTGTTGCCTTCATTTCCACCTTCATAAGTGTACTGTGCTTTTAACCCAAATTATAGCATCATTTTTAAAAAATGGAAGTTAAATTCCATTCTACCAGTAGTACCAAAGAAACAAGAGCAAGAACAAAACAAATGTCGATTTAAGGCAAATACTTCTGATCCCAGTTGAGAATTTTGTCATTTGAAGTGTCTTTCACATAATGCAATCCCAGTAAAACAGAACAGTTTAGACCCTCCCTGCCCCACAAGGATACAGTAATGAAATCTGACTTGGTCCAGCCCGGAGTTTAGAAGTGCATAGAGGGAGAGAGAGAATATGCAGCACTAGAATATTAATATGACTTCTGTATGAAGATTGGAAATTCTACAAAGTTATGAATAAGGTCAAAATAACACTTAGGTGATTTACTGTCATAGAAAATCTTCCTCTCCTATGAGTGATTTACGGAATGTTATATAAAAACAGAGTGTGGACCAGCTACATTCAGATGCAAGCTTGCAGCTGTCAGAGTCTACATTTGCTCAATCTGGCTAGAGGATGATTTGAAGGTTGATTTGATTGTAGCTTCTGAATCATGTTCTTCTCTATGTTTTAAATTGTTTAACATAAATATAAAAATGTTAAAGTAATTTGAAGACAGTCAATATTAAATATAAAAATCCCGTTCCCTTTTGGAATTTTAACTGCAAATGAAAAGGCTCTTGGAAAAAAATATTACTTAATAATGCCAATTGCCCACAATTATGGTCAATTTACCCTGATGAGGAGAAAGTTCATAGGATGTTAGAAAGGAGCTAAGAATAAACAAATACATAAATAAAACTCTGTACTGAACTGATGCATTTGAGGAGGAACACAGATCTGAATCTCTTTAGAAAGAATTCAGAAGTCAAAACTGATCAGGTAGTGGGGAGCACTGGGTGTGTTCCTTGCAGGCAACACAATACCCTGAGTATCTCCTTCCCCATAAGCAAACTCAAAGCAGAGATTGAATTCTTGCCGATGCTACCAGCACTACAACATAAGGCATCATCAATGAGCTATGCCAATGTTATTTACTCAGCTGGAGCTCTCCTCAACCATCTTCCTATTCCCTGCCGAACTTCATCAAATTCCAAATATCACCTAATCATTCACTTCCCAGCATCAGCAGATCATCCTTACAGAAGAGAGTGTCTTGTTCTTCTTTGGTAAGCTTTTTACCCATTTTTTAATTTTCACTTTTATACATACCTCCTTTTCTACATATTTTCTTGCCGGGTTTTCTGGCACATTCCTTGGATATTCTTTTTACTGAAAAATGAATAGAAGACTAGAAAATAACATGGCGCTCCATCACAGACCGCCGGAACATGCAACACCACTATCTATCTTAATACGCTCCTGCATTTACTGAGTGCGAAAGATCCCCAATTTGTTGAGCCTGCACATGCAATGAGGAAATGTTGATGCATCTTCTCAGAAGTCATTTGGTAGGAAATGGAAATTAGGAGCCCATTTCTACCTAAATATACGTGCTGTGGAGGTAAGAAAATGAGTAGGCACAGGAAAAAAAAATAACAGATATACTGACACACATAAACAGAAAGAGCGGCATGCAAGCATGTAAAATATGTCTACATGCCGACAGGAAAAGCCATGCATACTACCAGTACACATCAAGTAATATTGTTAGAATAGAAATAAAATATATATCTACATATATAAATCTCCCTGTTTTTCCTGCAAAAACTCACCATCCTCAGTTGGGACATATATGTTTAAATAAAGGCAGTCTTCACTCTGGTCTTGTACATACGAAGAAACCACATCCAAGTTATTGGTAAACCACACAGGAAGCATGACTTCTGGCAACCTGCCATCAATGATATTCTGGGGACACACAGGAGCAAACTGAGTGGCATTCCTGACATCTGACCAGGGAGATGGTGGTTCTGGAGGCTGAAAACGATGTTCTCCTGTTGGTGGAGCTGCATACGGAACTCCAAGAAACTGAATAACAGGCCCCAAAATTTCATTATTGAGTTCTTTCTTAATCCCTCTTATCTTGCCAAAGTTGGTTGTCACCAGTGGGTCCACATCATCCAATTTTTGTGAGAGCACATGGGCAGCCTGAATTAAACATCCCAACAAACAGAGAGTCAACGAGGCGCCCAATCCCCTGTGTACCAAGCATGCCATCACTGCTCTCCAAACGTAATCTGGCCACATGCATCTGGGCCGTGCCATGATCCCACATTAGTTGTCTAGCTGTCTGGTTACAGTGAGGCAAATGTATTTATATCCACTGGAGACGGACTGTATAATGGTATTATATGCCTCCAATTCCTCAAAAGTGAGCTGGTCGGGAAAAGTTCAGAACACTCTTCATGCAGCAAGTATCTCCCATTGATTTCACATGTATTGAGGCAGCATCTTCAATCATCTCTATTTATCAGACCATATCCTATTGACCATTCTGTTTTCCATAGTAGCAACTTGGTGAGGGTGGCCATTGACTGTAGATTTCCCTCTTATAAATCAAATCCAGTTAGCTGCAGGTCTATATCCTAGAGAAAATGAGAATAAATCATTAGTATGAACAAGCTGAAATAGACAGAGTGATAACTAGATGTTGTATAAGCTATAGAAATACATTAATAGTGGCTAGAGTCAGGTAAGTTAAATACTACCATGGGAAAATTATGGTTTGATGTGAGATGACAAGTGAAATAACTGATTATTAGATTATTGAGAGCTTGCCTGCTGACTTTATACACACCGAAATGGAAGCACGCCTTGTCAAAATATATGGTTTCAGAAGCATTTCACAGTGAAGTATTTTTAAAATACTGAAGGTTAGGTGTGAAATTTCCCCTTTATTGATAATACAATCACTTCAAGTGACTACAAAATTAATCAACAAACATGTTCAAAATTAGAATCCAATAGCAAAAAAAAAAAAATTTTAAAAAGTTGGTAGCATATAAATGGAACATAAACTCCCTAAGAATGATTGTACATATTGAAATACAAGCAAAACAAACTAAATGTGCTTCCCAATCACCATGCTTAGAGAAAAAAAAAAACAAAGGTGATGTCCAAACAGGAAAACAAACGTGAGTTCAGCTATGATTTTAAGGACAGCTACCTCCTAAGGTCAAGTTCATTGCTCTCTTTCAGAAGTCTGCATAAAATATTGATCATTGAGCCTCTACTGTTTATATAGACTCAAGAATTCATAAGAGAATATGTCACTGGACACAATTCAAAGAAGGAAGAAAAAGTTAGCATCATTTCTTTCGGCAGACCAAAGTTTCGCCAGCTATCTATATATATTAGGTAACAATAAATTTGCAATGTGTAAATGAATTTCTGAGTCAAAGTCAATATGTTTTAAATTACAAATTTTGTTCTTACCATTTGCTAGAGATCAAAGGAAGAATATTTTAAAAAGTGTCGTAATTCAAAAGAACAATCATGCTTAATCATGGCATCTTGCATATTAACACTAATCAAACACCTAACACTGTTTACCCAGTTCAACTTAAAATGCATCAGAATAAGCTGTGACATTCCATGAATGCAATTCACAGGATATCATGCAGCTCAGAAAATTTGTCTTTTCTTGTTCAAGCAACCCCTTAGAGTGCTTACTTTGAAAATAACAGTGTTGATTTGTATGAGAGGTGGTTCCATCCTGTCATATTATGGGAAGATTCCTGAAGAACTGCTGGTTTAGCAGTGAGACTACCCTGACTTTGTGTTATTTAAAAGAAGATTGTAATAACTATATAGGGCATCAGGAGATTTGGTTCTGTCCTGGTGTTCCTTTAGCTTTGAACAATCCATCACAGAAGGCATAAGAAGATAAATGTCTTTCTTCGAGTATACTTCAGTCTGTGTCAATTCTCATACTTTGGCTGTGAAAGCACATTACCATACAAAGACAGGCTTAGACCCATCCTTCTTATATCACAACAATGGCATTCATGGAAGAGTTAGCTACATAAACCTATTTCCATAAGGAGTATACTATGCTTACTCTTGTTCAGGATTGTGGGGGGCCACAGCACAACTGAGTCTTTCCTATTTACCTTTTGGTGTTTAAGAATAACCATCTTAACAAATAAGACAGAGAACCTGCAGTGAAGCCTTGAAAGTCTCCATCAACCATCTTTTATTTAGCCTAATTTCCAAGTACAGTGATTTCCAAAAGTTCTTGACATAATCGGCATCTCATTAATAATAAATACTCATAGTTATTGACAAAGTAACACACCATTTCCAATACTCACAAATCTTGAACTGTGTTAAAAAGAAAGAAGCTCTTGTTTCTCACTGGTATAAGATCTTAACACAAATACAGGCAATTCTCATATTACCAGTAGATTGGCCTATCAAGCCACATGGCATGGATTGGCATGGAATGGTGAGTTTTCAAATTGTTGACTCTGGCTTCAGAGGTTACCAAAATATCCTATTTTACATGCATATATATATAGAGAGAACTATAGTATTTGCCCCAAAAGTTTTTCTGGAAATCATTATTTGATTCTAAAGTATTTAAAATTGAATTACAAAAATGGTTATTTATGTATATTCAAAATATAGAGGTTAGTAAATATTCTGATAATATTATAGAAACAGGAAATGTTAAATGATCTACCCTATTCTTCCAAGTCTAATGCAAAAATATAGCCTGCTCTGCCTGGCACAGTAGTGCGTGCCTGTAATACCCAAGGATTCAGGAGGCTGAAGCAGGAGGATCACAAGTTCAAGGCCAACCTGAGCAACTTATTAATTTGCCTCAAAATAAAAAATAAAATGGACTGGAATGTAGCTCAATAATATACATACCTGGGTTCAATTACCAGTACTGGGAAGAAAAAGAAAAGGCCTCTTTAAATTACTGAAATATTAAAACATTACATGCCTACATATAAAGACTCTCCAGTTTGCTAACAGTTTCTATTTTTTTTCCTATTTATTGGTGTTTCCTAAGTATATTCCACATTATCAGCTTTCATGGATTCACATTTAGTTTATAACAATCCTATGAAATGGGTTCAACTGTTATCCCCTTTTTACTCATGAGGAACTGAGACTCAAATGTTAAATGCCAAGGTCTCTCAACCAGTCAAGAACAGATCCAGGAGCCAATTACCATCTGATTTAATAGCCATTCTCTTGATCATTTCATGATTTGGTCTCTCAATTTACAATTATCACTTTTAAAAAATTTGATTCCAGATCCTAACCTATTTAAAAATGATTACAAATAATGTTTATTTATGTATATTCAGAATATAGAGTTCAGTGAATTATCAGGTAATAGTATAGAAACATGGAATTTTAGATGTTCTACCTTATTCTTAATGGGAGTATCCATTTGATTGTGCTAATTTTTACCTTGTTTTACTCTAGATCTAATACAATCATATATGTGATTATACAAGATCATGTTAAAAACAATCTATATAATAATTTGGCTGCTTTTAGTATTTTAAAAAACCCTCAAGACCCAAATTCATGACAACCTAAATATCATTAATATATACTTTTAAATGAAATATGAAATATTTGCAAATTGGAATTCTATTGTCCCTGAAAATAAAGGATTGAGTCCTAAAATATCAGCATAGATAAATTTCAAAATTCTAGAACAAAATGAATGTAAGATTAGATTTAGTAAAATATTATTTAAATAAAGCTTAAGGTGTACAAAATAATACTATTTATTATTCACAGATACATAAATACATAATAATAAGAGAGTTACCATCCCCAGGTAAGTGAGAAAAAGAATGATATTAATTCTTGCAATTAATTAGTTAATTGACATATAAGATGAATAGCTCGTGATGAGGCTTTGAAAGGCCTACAATGAGCTACAGAAATTTTACAAAATCTTAATTTTTGATAGTGTTGGTGATATACACACACACATGTATTGTAATTATTATTTTTTCTATATTTTAAATATTTTTAAATACATTAAAACAATGGGATCAGAAAACTGTGGCTCACCCAGCCAGGCAATTCTCATATTACCAGTAGATTGGCCTATCAAGCCACATAGGACCAGCCTCCCCTGACTTCACAGTGAGCAGAGATACTAGCTCATATGTTCTTCATTATTTCTGCCCTTGAGGTAAAGAATGCATGGTCCTATTAAGATGATAAAATAAATAATAAATAATATTTGAAAGATCATCATAAATTGCAAGGTACTGACTGAATTGCATTAGCTCATTAAAATAGCTAATCCCTCAATTAGTTTGTTCCTTGGTGACCCGGATAAAAAGTAGAGAGAACCATCTGGAACATTAGATAATTGCAGTGAGTAACCACATTCATCCAATCTTTCATTCATTCAATGAAGTATTTATTAGGAGTTAACAATATGCAAGTTTTTGTGCTAAATGTACGGAGAATTTAAAGACCAATACAATTTCTTCATTGCTCCCAGGTAGCTTGTGATATTATAAAGGAATAAGTCCCATGAAATAATGGCCCTAATGCAAGATGGAAAGTGACATGTGTTCAATAAATACATGATGAAGGGGGGAAAGCAAGACCCAGCAGGAAGTCTCTAACTTATAACTTTCTATAGACTCATGTCTTTTAAAAAAATATTATCTACTTATTCTCTACTTTACTTTCAATATTTTTTTATCTGTTTGATTTTTGAATCCAACCTTTCCTTACTGAATTTTCAAGGATTTTGCACGTCTGTGTTTTTATATATTTATATTTATTGTAAAATCTATGGAAAATGCTATATATAGCATAAGCATGGTTAAATCTCAGTTGGTCCGGATTGAACAAGGTTCAACACCAGAGACACCTAAACTTGACGGTGACTCTCAGCCAGTTCTTTGCAATATATAGTTGATCCTTTTTACTCATAGTGGACATGTTTAAAAAAGTCATCATGAACAATGAATTAGGGAATTATTGCTCCTTGGGAAAGCTACATATATATGTGTCTGTGTATGTGTTTATACTAACATATGTATGTACATATCTCACCCAGATTTTAGGTTATAACCTTAAATGTTTAAATCAACTCATCCCAATAGACTTCATCTTCTTTATTTTATAAAAGAAAAACTAAGGTTCAGAAGTGCTAAGTGCCTGAGGCCACCATACTATCAGGTGTGAGAGCTGGCATTCAAATCCCCTCCAATTGGACCCAGAACATAGCTCCTTGCCCTGCACTGTGCTGCCCCTCTACCATTCCCTCCTCCATTCATGGACCTGAAGGAAGCATGCATAGCATGGGCTTGTTTGACCTCACTGGAAATGGGCTCATAGGGCAAGTCAAAGATTTTGCTGCTTTGTCATTTCTGTGGAATGACAGAGAAAATGGTGTGAGTTTTGATTTTAGTTTTCCAAATAAATTTTATTGCATAGGCAAATTTGCAAATACAGAAATCAGAAATAATGAGGATCAACTATAATAACTAAAGAAAAATAATGTTTTATACCTAAAGGTCTATGAGTTCTTTTGAGGTCAGATGACACTAGCTTACCCTTGTCAATAGGGCTATGTAGCAATAATTGGATTTAGTAATGATAGTTTAACAAATAATTCAATTTAATAATAAATATTTTAGTGGAGAGTCATGGTTTTCAATGGTCAAATCTGGCCATACAATGTGAATGTGCCTATGTGACCAGCACTGAAGATTTTGGTTTCCTATATCAAGATGTTTTGAATGAACCCTGGTAGTGTTTCAAGACCTGGAGACAAAGGATCTCCTGTGGGTCCCAGTAGTGGAAGAACAAAGAAATCTGAGTCTGAAATTTTCTATTTAGTGTATATCCTTTTCTTGCTATTTTTGTACTGCATTCTAAACTGTTTGAGTCCCTTTATCAACTGAGCACTTGGAGTAACATGTAAAACTAGTTCACATATTAAGTACTTAAAAATGGGATGATTAAACATATGAATGTAATTTTTTAAAAAATGTTTGGTATCAAAAGGAGAGATGGGTTCCTCCACCTGCTGGATGAGGAATGAGTCCATGAACTGGAGGAATTTAAGATGAGCTTCAAAGACTGAATATTATGGGGACATGTGCTGGTGTCCCAGTGGACATGTTTTAAAAAGTCATTATGAATACTAAATTAGGGAATTATTACTCCTGGGCAAAGCCATATGATGTGTATGTGTGTGTGTGTTTATGTGTGTGTGTTTGTGTGTGTGTACTAACATATATATGTACATATCTCATACAGATTTTAGATTATAATCTTAAATGTTTAAAGTAAGGAAATGTTGGGTTCAACAATAAAACCAAAGGGATCCCAAGAAGAGCGCAGATGTAGTTGAAAGAATGTGCAGTGAATACTGTGGTGTTCCCACTCTTTTGAGGCAGCTCACATCCCAATGATTGGTCCCTGGTCCCTATGCAAAGGTCTGGCCTCTCCTCAATGAAAAACAAGGGCCAATCCTGCCCCAACGCTCCCTGTGGGAATGGGCAGAGGTAGAGTTGATGGAAATTCCCTCACTCCCTGCTGCTAGTCCCAATGGCACATCCTAATAAGCTTCTTGAAGACAATCCTTTTTCTCAAACTTCCCCCCCC
>NW_026000075.1:9162814-9177425 GCF_001458135.2 Marmota marmota marmota
CCCGCCCCTGGGAAACCTGACATATGATAGAAAAGAAAGAAAATGCCTTGTTTGAGGAGGGTGTGATCTAGTTTGGCCAGAACACAGAGTAAATGAGGATGAGCATTGGATGAGGCTAGAAAGGCAGGCTGGAGCCAAATCAAGCAAGCCCTTCATTAAGAGGCTAAAGTGTTTGGATTTTATTCACTGAGTGATGAAAAGCCATTAAATATTTCCAGCAGGGGAAGAATATTATCAAATTTATTCTCAGGAAAATTAAACTGGCAGGATTGTAGAAAAGGGATCTCCACAGCAGTGTGTCTCTACTCCACCCCAAGATGATTCCAATGAGATGAGGGAAGAAAATACTTCAACTTCTATTTACCATTCTTTGTTACATAAAATGAAATAAGAAGGAAATTAAGCTTTACTAATACAAGTGTTTGATTGAACATCAGCACGTTCTCATGGTTATGTGATGCAGGGCACTTGAGGTGTCCTTTGCAAGGTAGGTGGTCTGTCCTTGTCATCAGTGGCCCTTAATGGTTGGCATTTCATCCCAGTGTATGGTG
Source organism: Marmota marmota marmota (assembly GCF_001458135.2). Lineage (NCBI taxonomy): Eukaryota > Metazoa > Chordata > Mammalia > Rodentia > Sciuridae > Marmota > Marmota marmota. The sequence continues at coordinate 9,163,366 of NW_026000075.1, forward strand.
GTGTGTTGGAGTTGACACCATTGGACAAACAGAATTATACAATTTTTATAAAGCTGTGATTAGAGTATCCTCACAAAGTGGGCTAGTGGATTGTTTTTCCCATGAAATCAATGTAAATTAAAGGAAATACTAGTAAGTATTATCACAAGCCAAGATTAAGAAAAGAGTAGAAATAAAACTTTTGCCTACTTTCACTAAAAGCTCTTCCTCACCTACATCCCAAGATTAAGAACAATGAAAATGTAATCAGATGTAATAACAAATTAAGGAAAAAATTGGAAAACATCAAGAAGATAACTTGAAATATGGATTGGTCCATTTCATTAGTGTGAACTGTGTTCCAAGAATCTCTGTGCCTTGAGATGTTAGTCAAAGATGCAATTAGGGCATACAGATTTAAAAGATGTGTAAAAATACTGACTTGAAACGTATTTTTTTAAAAAAATTTTCTTATTAATTTTTTATATATGACAGAGGAATACATTACTATTCCTATTATACATATAGAGCACAATTTTTCATGTCTCTGGTTGTATACAAAGTATATTCACACCATTCTTGTCTTCATATACGTACTTTGGATAATGATATCCATCACATTCCACCATCATTTCCAACCTCCCGCACCCTCCCTTCCCCTCCAACCCCTCTGCCCTATCTAGAGTTCATCTATTTCTCTCATGCTCCCCCTCCCTACCCCCCTAAGAATCAGTGTCCTTATATCAGAGAAAACATTTGGCATTTGATTTTCTGGGATTGGCTAACTTCACTTAGCATTATCTTCTCCAAAACCATCCATTTACCTGCAAATGCCATGATTTTATTCTCTTTTATTGCTGAGTAATATTCCATTGTGTATATATGGCACATTTTTTTAATCCATTCATCTACTGAAGGGCATCTAGATTGGCTCCACAGTTTAGCTATTGTGAATTGTGCTGCTATAAACATTGATGTGGCTATGTCCCTGTAATATACTGCTTTTAGGTCCTTTGAGTATAGAATAAGGAGAGGGATATCTGGGTCAAATGGTGGTTCTATTCCCAGTTTTCTAAGGAATTAAACTCCTTGTGGAAATGGGCAGAGGTAGAGTTGATGGAAATTCTCTCACCATGCACAAAACTCAACTCAAAGTGGATCAAGGACCTAGAAATTAAACCAGAGACCTCACATCTAACAGAAGAAAAAGTAGGCCCTAATCTTCATCATGTCACATTACGCCCCAACTTCCTTAATAAGACTCCTATAGCATAAGAATTAAAATCAAGAATCAATAAATGGGAAGGATTCAAACTAAAAAGTTTCTTCTCGGCAAAAGAAACAATCTGTGAGGTGAATAGAGAGACTACATCTTGGGAGCAAAGTTTTACCCTTCACATAACAGATAGAGCACTAATCTCTAGGGTATATAAAGAACTCAAAAAGCTAAACACCAGGGGCTGGAGTGGTAGTTCAGTGGTAGAGCGCTTATGTCGCAAGTGTGAAGAACTGGGTTTGATCCTCAGCACCAATAAAAATAAATAAAATAAAGATAAAGATAGATAGATAGATAGATAGATAGATAGATAGATAGATAGATATCACCAAAAAAAAACAAAACAAATAACCCAATCAATAAATGGGCCAAGAACCTGAACAGATACTTCTCAGAAGAGGATATACAATCAATCAACAAATATGTGAAATTTCTTTTTCTTTTTTTTTATTGGTTGTTCAAAACATTACAAAACTCTTGACATATCATATTTCATACATTAGATTCAAGTGGGTTATGAACTCCCATTTGGTGATACAGATACTTATGAAGACCTATATTTGTTGATTTTATATGTTTTAGGATTTATTAACAAAAAATACAGATTGTATGATCACAAAGGTATGAGGACCATACACTTCGTGAATGGATTCTGGGGGTAAAAACAATTTTACTCTCAGGTTCAGTTTGAAGTATCAGCTGTGTGCACCCACAGCTTCCTGAAATGACAATGATGACAACTAATATTAGAAATCACCAACTACTTGCCAAGCTGTCCAAAACACTTGACATGCTTCATGTCATTTAGTTTTTTTCAAGAGTTGATAAGGTAAGTATGCTTATTTGAGATGAGGAAAACAAGGCTTTAGGTGCCTAGATAACATTAACAAGTCTGCAAATCCAAGAAAAGCAGATTTCAAAATCAAATCCAGGACCTCCTAACTCCAGAGCACAAGCCCTGAACTGTTTTGGTACAGGATCTTTTGCTTTGCTTCCCATTGAGATCAATTCAATGAAGCCATATGCTCATCCAGGCTGAGGATTTGAGGAGAGTGGAACAGACAGAACATCAACAGGAGGGAATAAAAAAGGCTGCTGATCAGCTTTCTGGGGTTAATTAATAGGCATAATTTGCAGTAGCTCTGAACAGCATGACCTTAAAACTTTTTCCAACAATACTCTATAGCTTGAGGCAGACAGTAAGCAGAAACCAGGATTGGGGCAAAGGAATGATGGAATTCCAAGGGGCATCGTTTCCAAGAAAGTTCGAGTGTTGAGTAGATTATCTGATTGTGGAGGCAAGAAAATCCCGAAGGATAAAATAAATGCATATATCCTGCCATAAATATCTTTATCACCAGAAGGAAAAATATCAGTTAGGAATAAGGGTATACTCTCAGATGGGACTATCAAAGTTCAAGACTTTGGTTTTGTAGAAGTTTGAGAGATGCCATGGATAATGTTGTGCCATATGAGCATGTACCTACTGAAAACTGATGAGGTGACAAGTATATTCTTCCACGGTCATCATTTAGTAATAACTGGACCAATGGCAAACACCCAGGGAGCATGTGCTGAGGCTGAATATGAAACTAATTCTATTATCTCATTTAATTTTGTTCTAAATACCATGAAGTAGAGATCATTAGCATCTCCTTGTAACAGATAATTAAATCCAAGACAGAAACACAAAGCTACTGGAACATTCTTCAACAAAAGAAAAGCACAGTTTATGGATGAGGCAATTTCCCACAAATAGAAGGAGATATGGTGGATGAATTATCTTTAGAAAGGCCCTAAAGATAAACCTTGCCTCCTTCTCAGTTTCGCCCAGAGCTGCCTTCCAGGAGAAAGGGTGAGCAAGCCTCAGTAATTTCCCAAAGATATATATATCCCATTCTCAATTTCTCTGCAGAAAACATAAGTGGTTCTATTTGTTCCCTTTCCCCTTGGGCTACTTCTACTCTAAATGTACCTCTCCTGTGATGTAAGAAAAAAAAAAAACAGAGAAAATCCAAATGTTATGGGGGAAAAGGCAAACTAAAACTTGACAGTAGCAGGAGAAACGAGTTTGTCAACAAAATATTTTAAACTGTAACAAGAACACCCAAAAGTACATTGTAGAGTTCATTCCTGGTAACAAACTCTTTGTGAATAAAGAATATAGGCAAACCAGACACTATTACCCTATGTACCTATAGGCTTACACAACGCGTGTGGTTCAACATCATGTCCAACCAGAGGAATGAAAAGTTATACTCTATTTGTGTATGATGTGTCAAAATGTATTCTACTATCTTGTATAACTAATTAGAACAACAACAGCAACAACAAAGAATATAAACAGATGGCCAGGGCAGCGCAGGGAGCAGTGCTTAGTGAATGGGGCTCAACTTGCTCACAAGATCCTCCTTTGGAGAATACTCTCCCCAACAGTTCTTGCCTGGAAGGACCCCAGATGGCAACCCTCATGGCCTGCCTCAAAGGTCAGTACTTTCCTCCCTGATTTTTCCAGATATAAAAATGCTCCCTTCCCTGAACCCTCCTAGCATCTATAATCATAGTCGTGCCTGAACCCGCAGTGCTTTTTATCCCAGCAACTGATAATCTCAGCTTCCACCTGCAGTCTCACAATGGCAGGTATATAGTGCCAGGCATTGGAGAGGCATCGTGAACAAGATAAGGAGTGGTGCTGGTTCTTATGGAGGCTAAAATCCAAAAGGCATGCAAATGTTATGTAAACTACTTGCACACATAACTGTTTAGTTACAAATGCAGTATTGAGAAAGATAAGACAGGTTGTTCTAAGGGTAGATTTAAGAATCTGGAGTGGGAAAGGTGATCATCTGGAGGAAATGATCTATCAACTGGGTTTTGAAGGATGAGTAGGAGTTGGCAGGTGAAGAACAGGATATCAGACAGAGGCAACCAGACACCCCAATGCTGAGGAGACTGTGACTTTCCAAAGAGACCTGTGTGACTTGAGAGAAGAAAGGAGCATAGTCCCGAGAAGAGAAAGGAGTTGACAAGTGAAGAATTTGTAGGCCATTTTAGGGCTATAAGATGTCATCCCAAGTACGATGAAAATAAGGATAATCACAAGATAGACATATGATTAGCCTCACTCTTTGAGAATAGAGACCAGGGTTATTGAATTGTTGGAATTTTAAAAATCATCCACAGAACAAGATATTACATTGTAGGTCCTCAGAAAATATTTCTTGAATGAGTGACCCATTAATTCATTGTACTATTTTTCATCAATTAACACAGCCCTCATTTTGTTTATCCATCTGTGATGCCTGATCTCCATGGAGGCATGAGCTTAATTAGACTTGCAGCAAGAGGGGGAAGAGAAGAAGAGGTGGAAAAAAATTGCAGGACAATGAAAATTCCTTGCCATGCAGGGTGTGCACAGAAGACCGGATAGATCTACTGGTGACTGATTCCATTATTATTTGGCCAAAACCAGAATTAAAACATGCCATTAAAGCCTTTCTGACAAAACAAAGGAAAAGAGACCAAAGGGACAACTTTTCCTTCTGTGTTACACAACTGGACACTTCTGCTGTGACCATCCTTACAGCTAATTGCTATGTATTGAGAGTTTCTTGTTTGTCTGGATTATTTGGAGGAGGAGATAGGGGTTGGCGAAAAGCTATTTAACATGACCTATATACAATAAATTTTATTTTCCATTCACTTTGGATCTTCTCTCAGGTAGACTCTCAAATGTCAATTGCTAAGTCTAGAATCTCCTTAGGAATCCTGACTTCCAAATGATTAGGAAGGTGAAGGGGATGAGTGGGGCAAGGATTGATGAGACAGAATGTTTCTTAAAAAGTCATGGGCAACAGATTTAAAGTGTATGTAAAATACTGCAGCACATGTTTTTTAACACCAATTGGCGACCCTGTGCTCCCCCAGAAGAAAATGAATAATCACTCAAGAGTTCGGGAAAGACAGCCAGGTAGAGCTGATTACTTCGCTTGATATTAAATTGATGCTTTTGTCTGAAAGGGGCCACCTTTGGGTCACAAGTCATTGCTTCCAGAAGCAACTTAATTATGCCTGCCAGTACCCTTATAGAAAAACTAGCACAATGTAAGAGCAGTGCCACATTCTCAAATCACCCTTTAAGCTTATTTTGGTTTCTAGTGAGTTGCTGGTGCCTGGGAAGAGTGGAGAATTGCCATTCCTGTTGCCCTGCTTAATTAAAGCTCCTCTTTAAAAAAAAAATCCCTTGTTGCCAGAGAATAGCTACAACTTTGGCAGAGGCAATGCTAAGTTTCTGCGTATGGCTCGGTGCCAGGGTGTGTCAATCTTGACCCCTTGGAGGATGATTAGCAGAGAGAGGTTAGTTAAACCTTTGTTCAGTCCCAGGATTCTGCTGGAATTGGCAAGTACTATAGTGGCTATTGTGTAAGGAGTAACTGTCTACTAGGAGCTGGGCTAAGACCACCAACTCCTTTTACGTGAGGCACCAAACAGCAATAATGGCTTCCTGTCACTCCTGATCTAGCATAGAGCTCACCAGTGGCCAGAAGGGGAAAGGATATTACACTAGCAATCTTCCTCAGATAGCTACCTCTTTTATTTCCCCTTCATGTTACAACTCCATTAGAACAAATAACAGCAGAACTCAGAGCAATGCCCTGTTCATGGGCCATTTGTGTAATACACCATTAATAAATAGAATATTAACAAGAATTTAGCATATGCATGGAATATTAGTAGCTAAATGAACTCGCCACTTAAGCCAAGTTAAATAGTAGAGAGTTTGCAATACTAAATAGTAAAGATAAGAAACATTTTTCTAATCTTAAGATCTTAAGTGATTTAAAATCTTAAAAATTTTGGTGCTATGACTAAAATGTCAAACTTTGTTATGTTGCACAACTTACCTCAAACTGTGTTATATTTTACATCTCATGGTCTTCACCATTCATGTCCTACCTATTTGAAATAAGTTTCGGTAATTTCAAAGTTGCTGGAGATATCACGTTTTCCTCATGTACCTTTCAGTAAATTATAACAACAGAAATAACCCTATTACACTCATAAGTCTTACTTATATAATTTTTTAAGATAAAATATACAAACTAGGCACAAAGATTACTAAAAAGTTTCAGTTATGTAACTTTGGTTAAAATTCAGTATTTAAAATATGATCCTTTCTAATTTTAAAATACTGTACATCACTTCAAACTATCTGTGAATGCAAATAACTATCAATTTTATGCTTTAAAAAAAGCAAAAATGAAGAGACTAAATATTCGTGACATAAGGAGGCTGCATATTTAGTTGATAACTGTTGTGAGTGCTAGGGATAAACACATACAGCTTTGAACAAATCAACACAAAATTCCCATGTCATAGTGGAGGTTATGTAGACTACTACCATAGTAGCAGGTGAGTATTTAATATAGTCTCATCCTCATTCTTGTTATTAAAGATTACAGCTCTCAATAGTAAGAACTTTTGGCATGAGTCTCATGATAACATATGCATTAGAACTACTTGGCACAGTTAAAGAGGTAATGAAACTGGTGACTTTCTTTTTACCCCTAAGAAAAAGGATAGATAACAGTGTCACTTGTGTGTAAAGTTTTGGACAGCTAAGTAATATGGATTTAAATTAAAAATGACAGCTGTACTGACTTGAAACATAATGGTTGCTGAAGTGAGCCTTTTTTTCTTTTAGCAATATGGTTTCCTATTAAATGGCTCAAGTATTATTTTCAGGTGTGACTATTGTGACATATGTTCGTCAATGTCATATGCACTGACATTACTGTTAAGTAACAATAATTACTGTTTTCCTGCTTAATTCTGTCCTGAGTTAGGGGAGGAGGGCAGTGGTTGTCTTGTAGGGAAATCTTACAGTTGTGACAATCACAACTTGGTTTTTTATCAAATCAGTATTTCTTGATTCCCTTGGTGACCCTGTGGAATTTCCAAGCATAGTGAGTATTTCATATGATCATAGGAAATGATTTCATAGGAAATCATTTCACCATGACCATTGTAAAGAAAAGCAACAAGAATTTTCATTTCACTGTAAGACACTGCAATTAACCTTTCCTCCACTTAAAAGTCCAACATGGATTGATTGGGTCAAAAAGGAAAATAGAATCATTACTATTATACATAACTGATAACACATCTGTATAAAGAATAAGTCACTATATCAGTTGAATGTGTTCCAAAAGGCAGCTGTTAGGAACATATGAGACCTTCACCTCACTGGCCAACTTCTTCACTATTTCTAGAAGGTTATCTGTTATTTAGATAAAGATGTAAGAAAACCATATTCCTAAGGAAATATTTGCCTAATAGTCTATCTTCTCCACAACTTCTCTCTCCTCAAAAAACTGCTACCACAAAATAAATAAGCAAACAAATAAATAATGTACTTATTTTCTAAATTATGAAAAAATAAATAGAATTATAGTTACAGATAAATTAATAGATATGCAGTTTTCTTATTAAATCACCATCCAAACGGATAGCTATGGACTCCAGTGAGTAGTGCTAATTGTAGGAATATGTCACATTAAAAGCAGAATACAGAAAGAGTTACTGTGTGTCCTGTCAGAAGAGAACTAGTATTATGTACAAAAAGTGTGGCTGGATACAGAATTAAAATTCTAACAAAAATTGCTACACAAATCAGGGAAAAGTAAAAGTGTTCTAAAAAATGTGTGTGTGTGTATATGTGTGTGTGTGTGTATATATATATATATATATATATATATATATATATATATGAAACATTTTTTTTCCTACTTCACAAATCAAATCTAAACTCATCAACTTAAAGCCACGTCCTGAGATGTCAACTGCATCTGCATCAAGGTACATTAGGTCTAGTCTCAGACTGGAACTTTATTTCCTATGATATATCACTGTGGTTTTTGGTTTTACATCTGTAGCACTAACTTAACTTGCATTTGTTCCAAAATGAATTTCATGCTCAACTTGTTTTTCTTAATTAAACTTCCTTTAGCAGTTCCTAATATGTGTATTATTAAAACTCATTAGTCCCATTCACGCTTGCCTGTCATTTTCTGGCTACATTTCTGGCTATATATTGAAGTGCTTCGTTGCTATATATAGGAAGAAAATTAAATAATAAATATGGGACTAGAACATTTTATGAGTGTCAGGATGAGAGAGTGCCTGCAAGGCCCATAAGGTTTCACACAAAAGAGGCATTACTGCTAAAGCCAACATGCTGACACATCTCTGATCTATAAAGTCTGCAGTAATGGCAGCAGTAAAGCGTTTTGCCATTGACTAGAATTTCTCTTACATGCAACGGAAATAGGCACAGAAGAGATTATATTGACTGTTATAAAAAGAATTCATATAAAAATCTCCCAAAAGTTTAGTGTCTAATAATTTCAAATGCCTGGAATGATTTACTAGTTTTCTCTGACTTCAGTTAAGCTTAGAGTTGGCAGTCTTTCTCTTTCACAGAGATGTACTGCTAAATGGGAATGTGGGGTTTCTGTTGTTGCGACTGCTTGTTCATTCCTTTTATTGTTTTGTTTTTTTTGGGGGGGGCAAGAAAGCACTAGAAATCAAAGATAATGTACATCATTTTATAGAAACACAGCAATATTTGACATTATCAGCATGAGTTCACTGATAATAGAACCAAAGTAACCAAACAAAACTTGGTAGAATAAAAGAATCATTCCTCTTGGAAACAGTTGGGTATGTTGCTATCCTACAACATGAAGAGACTTGCTACTTCAAGATGCTTTAAATTATCCTTTAAAAAGCAACAAAAAAGATACCCTAGATTCACCATTAGCATTTGTTAATTTAATTTTTTTGAATTTTACAAATTTGAAAGATCAAAAATTCAAATTTTAAATTAATTGAAAAAATTTTTTAATGTCTCCATATATCCAAAGAGATGGAAGATTTGCACTTTGGAATTACATATATATAAATTTCAACAAATCATTTTCAATAGAATTCCCGCCCACCCCCAGACAGAATTTCCCTTATCATTTTGATTTCAATTAAGAGCACATGGTAACTTCATTAAAAATCAGTTAATGTAAAAATAACATTCAATGTTGTTGATCGTCTCAACATCATAGAAGGAAACTGTAGTGAATGGGCTAGCTGTTGCTGAACGTGAGGCCACTTAGAACCCATGGAAGGCTTTCCAGAGACAGGTACAGCTGTCAAGTAAAGCTCCAGTGACATAACATCAGTTTTTCTATAGTGATAAGTCTATGATATTAGGAACTGTGTTTGCAATTAGCAGGGCTAATTGGGAGCTTCTGTTCTTTTACCCCAAACTACCGCATTTTGTGTTACTCTGAAGTATAAAATTAAAACAACCCATTGAAGCCACCATGTCCTGTTTAATAATTATAACTAAAAACATGCCTTGGAATAGGATAGAGCAAAATATAATTAATTTTCTAAGTGAGCTCTTCAGGTTTTTCAGTAGTTCTTTAAGTGGTCTCCTCTATTAAATACAGCATTTATCTAACTAACTAGGTAACTTGCTCTTCATTTACAGGCTACAGCTGTTAAAACTTTTGTGGTGGGTTGTTCTATAAATTAACATCCCCACAGTTATTAGCCTTCTAAAGTGAATTTACAAGTTAAAGGTTGACCAAAGTTTTGGATAGGAACTGCTGTAGAAACAGAGAATACAATTCTTCCAACTAGATAACACAAAAGAGTAGGTCAAACTTTCCCTCTTTCAATGGCACCACCAAAACAGAATGTAATGAAGGAGCAGAAACATCAATTGTTTTCCATAGAAAAATATTTTCTGGCTTCTAAAAAGTATGTTCAGTTAAGTCTTCCACTTTAACACTATGGTACATGTAACAATGCTACTTAGTGCTTTCAAAATATGCAAATTAACTTTAAGAGGATCTCCTTTTTCATGTTTCAAATTCTCCATAACTTTTATATTAATAGTTATATTCTTTTTGACTAAAAAAAAAAAGAAATTCCAGTTCACCTACCACTCACCTTCATTATTTACTTGCTATAATCATTTAATGTTCTTTGCTAGCTGCCTTTGGATTAGCTTAATCTTTGGAAAAAAATACGTTAAATGCTATCAGGAATACAATGTGTCTAGAATGTACCAAAACACAGAACATCCATTCTTCTAGGTTCAGTCTGCACAGGAACCATGTGACTGAGAGCAGAGCAAAAGAGAGGCAAAGCTGGCCTGGAAGATGTCTGCTTGAGACTGACAATTGGGCTTGTAGAAACCATTTCTTGCTATTTCTATAGTCTTTAGAAAATCTTACACAAAGTCTTCAGAAATAAGAAATAGCTAACTTCTCCCCTTTAGAATTCCTGGGAGACAAAAGTTTTATATTTTGCTATTTCATCCTGAAAATGCAAATTCCAGGTGCTTGCTTCAGAATTTGGTTTAAACACACACACACACACACACACACACACACACACACACTTCAGAAGGAAAGTTTGGTGAGATTCATCTTTGAAAGCCAGAATGTCTGATATATCTGGAACTCCTGAAATAAGTGCTGGAGGATGAATGTGCTTCAGATGACATTGAAGAGTTGCCTTTTCATGAGTTTACTCATCATGGAGAGACTTCGAGGCTACAATCATAAAGGTGTCTGAATACATTTCATAATCTGTAAACAGAAACCTCTGGAAAAACACTATGTTATTCTTCAAAAGGCTAAAACATACAAAGTATAGAATTTTATGCTTAACAATTATTTATCTTCATTTTATTCCAGTGCATTTGAATTCTTGATGGTTTAAAATTTTCAGAATTGACCTTAAATATATTTTTAAAAAGCCCAAGTATAATAATGATGCTAAAGGGTCAAAGGATATAAAATGGGGGGTTCATTAACCTATTTAACACATCTACATACACTATATATGTCTCTAAAATAAATCAGTTCTTTATATACAATAGTTCTGAAGCTACGTGGACTCCAAAATTGGTGGATGGTAATATGCTTTTTCAGATTTCGAAGCAACTTTTAGTTTCCTAAGTCGATTAATATTCACTCATTTGAGTGATTAGTTTTAATTATAGCTGTTGAAATTGATTTCCTCTGCAAATAAAAACGAGCTTTCCTTGAGAGCTTCAAATTAAGAAAAAAAAAATTAAAGAAAAAAAATTCCCTCAATTCAGCTGCAAGAAAATATCCAGAAACGCGCGCGCACCGCTCAGTCGGAAAGAAAAGCCAGTAAGTGGCAAGGCAGGCAGGGCAGGGATGCATCAGAAATGCAGCCGGCTGCCTGGTGCACTCGCCTGCCTGGGCCCTGGGCAGAAAGGCTGCAAAGACCTCTAGGGCTCGTCCAACTCGAAGAAAGTTACCACGGACTGTATTATGGAAAGTCGTGCAAGTGAATTACAAGACGTGTGTGGCCAGTCACCCACTTCTACTGTCTCTATCCAATGCAGTGACCCTGTAACCCTTTAGTGTCTGGTAAAGAGGGGGAGGAAAGAAGGAGTAGGAAGAAAGAAAAGGAGGAAGGACACATCATGAATAGGACCAATCCACCCCCACCCCTGCAAAATGCCCCTGGAAGCCGCGACAGTCACTGAAACCGCAGCCAAAGCGGCAGAGATTTCTACTCTGGTTTTCCCCTCTCCACCGGCAGGTTTTCCAAAGCATCGCCGCCTCCTCTCCCTTAAAGTATCACTGGGAGAAAGCACCGGATCCAGGAGGCATTTCCCAACTGAGAGATTTTTCAATGCAAAGTTGAGAGCTTGGAGGACTGCTTGGCTTCCCCACAGACGCCACCAAACAAGGTTTTCAAGCTCCATCTAGGTAGCTCCCTAGCGATCCCCCGGAGATGCGCGAGGTGGCTTTACATCTCCCCTGCTCGCCCCATTTCACAGGCATCGCGTCCGCATCACCTTCCGCGCGTGGCACACCAACCCAGGCAGCCCCCTCCCAATAAAAGAGCCACAAACTTACCCTCAGCCAGACAAATCCACAGAGGGAGCCCCCTCATCTTCCCCCGGTCCCCTTCCAATAATTCAAGGAGACAGTTTCTACAACACTTCGCCGTCAAATTCAAGCCGAAATGGTCAAAGTATTTACCAGTTTTAGAGGCTTTTTTTTTTTTTTTTTTTGCTCTCAGATACATTTATGTATGTTTGGGACTTTTAATTAAATTTGAGGCAGGTGGGACTGAAACTTTTCACTTTCTTTTAGAAAAACAGTATTATAATTATGAATGAAGGTGCCTTTGTTTTTGTGATAGTCACAGTATCAAAGCCAAAATGACACGGTGCACTTTGTGGGAGGATTTGAAGTTCAGATCATAGATTGCAGATAACAGCCTGCAGGCTGTGTGGCCCCAGTGTCTGATTATTTTTTTTCAATTAGTCGACAACATTAACAAATTCAAAGATTTAACTTTAAAATTAAAAAAATATATATCTCGAAAACTCCTGAATTTCTGGTTGTTTTTGCACGTGCAGTCGGCAGGGCAGCGGCCCTTCTAGATCACAGCCTGCCTGGGCTGCTGCCAGCCTCAGTCTCAGACCTGACTTCTCAAAACATTCTTTCCTTGTTGGTTTTTTTTTTTTTTTAATTTAAATAACAATAGTTCTTTGTAGAAAATCTGAAAACCCAGAAAAGTAGAAAAGATAGAATATGCTCCAAGAATAATCACTATTCTCATTTTAGTGGTTTTCTCTCTAGATTTTTTCTCTAAATGCGTATATGTGTGTGTAGAAGAATGGCACAAAGCTGAGACTATTCTTTGGGGTCCTGCTCCTTCTTTAAGTTTTCCTTTTAACTTAACATAAGTAAGTGTGTAAGCACTTTCTTCAGATAATTATTTTGTGTAGACATTTTTATTGAATGTCTTATATGAAGTCTTACATGTGGTGTATTTAATTTTCCCCGTTACAGGGCTAGATATGTGACAGCTGGTGACTTTCTTAAATCATATCTTCCTACATAAATTATCTCTGTTTTCTCACATTTCTGGAAGAGGGGTTGAGGGTGAAAGGGGACGAACTTTGTTAATGTTTTGTAAGTGGCCTAATAGAGGCTGGGCAGGGCTCTTGCACTGCACTCCTGGGGACAGACCGTGAGCCATGTTGGTGTTAGTATATAATATGAAACTACCAGACTTTTTGAAAAAAATCAATAAAGTTTTTTTTTTTTTTTTTTTGTAATACTGATGCCTCTAGTCAATCTACAAATATACATCTCTTTTCAAGGCTCAGGAATGCTAGTCAATAAATTGGCTGTGGTTTTCCCTTCCTGAAAATTTCCTATTTGCTTCTCAGAGATTATGTTTACTGAATGCTGAAAGTAGGGCCAACTTCATGGACATGTGACCTGTGCAGGGACCTGCCCTACATTGGTCTTGTGTGGTGATGGCCACCTCCTTGCCTTAGAACTTGGTAGAAGGGCAGGTTCCACCTGGGTTCTGCCTCAGAGGAGGGCTCAGAGTGTTGTTGGAGAGGTCTCTTCAGTTTCCAGGCACATGGTCCTGTGCCAGCAGGGTCTCAGCATGTGGGGATGTGGGTCAGAAAGAAACCCCAGTCCTAGCTGTGTGTTAACCTGAACTGAGTCCCCCCAGAAGGAAGCCCTCCAGAGGCACTCCCAGCTCTCAGTCCTGGAAGGCGAGAACAGGGCCAGCAGCAGCTCTGACCATGTTGGTGTGGAAAAGCAGGAGTAGGGGTAGTGGCAGAAGACCTGAGAGTCGACTCAAGAGCCTGTCCTGGAAGGCAGAAGTGGGGTTCTGTTTGTTGGACATTTACTAGGTGCTTACTGGACCCTGGGCACTGGCTCAGTCC
>NW_026000075.1:9178153-9195896 GCF_001458135.2 Marmota marmota marmota
GGCTTTTTTTTTTTTTTTTTTGGAATCTCGAGCACCCGATAATTCTTGTTTCAGGATTCAAGATGCTTCTTCTTCTTCTTTTTCTTTTTTTCTTTAAGCAGCCGCAACCCCAGTTTTGCGGGCCTCCCCCCCCCCTCCTTTTTATTCACCCACGGACACTTCCAAAACGTGTCGATTGATCCTTTTTTCTTTCCAAATGCAACCACGATCCAGAATCATGGGCACCCAAAGCCACCTCCATGTAAATCCGACCATCAGGCAAGAAATACAAATGATCAAACCAACGTTACTTCTTTCAGCTGCAATCAGATAATCCTACTAATCCAATAGATTTATCTCGATTGGAAATTGACCTCAAAAATGAATTCCCAAAGCCGATGTCCAGTAGAACGATTTCATAGCCCTGTGAGGGTGACCGAAAACACTGTGGTTTCTTTCTTTCTTTTTTAAAAAAATCTTTTTGGATTCTGGGTGCACTGCTCGCAAAAAATGCCGAGGACCCTGGTTTTCCCCTAATATAGGTTTCTACTCCAAATCGGTGCAGAATGAAAAATGGTACAAAGATACCCCTAGTGGCTCTAGGCGATATTGCAGGGATCTTAGTTTTTTCTTTTTCTCACCCCTCTCCTCACCGTTTTATTCCCACCCCCATAGATAACTAGACGCTGTAGTAGTTAAAAAATAAAAAAAAAATAAAAAATAAAAAAAAAGACTGAACCAAGATATACATGAATAGCGTGTGACTGCTTGAATAAATCATCTGACCTTTCTCCATTGTTTTATGCTTAAAGATTGAGACTCTTGTGCTTCCATCTCCTCTATATTCAAACATTTCTCCAATGGCATTTAATAGCTAAAATGACACTTTGTGGCAGGTCAGTGATTTCAAAGCAAATATATTTGTTTTCTTAATAACTAAAGTTATCAATAAAGCCTCAGCCTTCCTGAGATAGATTGAATTTAGAAAAATCCTTAACTTTTTTTTTAAGGAATATGATTATGGATATACATTTTTAGATCTTTTCTTATTTTGGGCCTTTGATGTTCATTCAGAAAAGGAGCCAATGACTTTTGTGAGCTTGTGGTCAAAGGACAAGACCTAAATTCCACTCTATAGGTTTTCCTGTTGCTTAACTGAATCCTTTAGAATTCAGTGACCTCAAGATTACCACTAGGATTTTTGACAGGCTTCAAAGAAAAAGAATCAATGCCATGAATTTCAGGACTCTGTTGCTAAGCAGTGTATTACACACTTTCACCAACAGTGCCTACCCTTAAGACTCTAATTCTGTGGGACCAAGAATAGGCCAAGTTTCTGCATTTCTAACAAGCCCTCTGAGCACGCTTTGATTATCAAGGGCCTAGTAAAATAGAAAAGTTCAATTCACTTTCATGCTGATGGGTTCTGTAGCTGCAAAAACTGGAAAGTCTTTCTTAACTGACTAAATAATTAAGCCTTTTAGTGTATGAACTGTTAAAGAGTCATGAGACTTTCCTTTTACCACTGGTTTTTCTATTAATTGGCTATGTGACTTTGAGAAGTCACCTTTTGGCCTATGGTTAATTTATCTATTAAAATTCAAAAGAAATCAACAACTCTGCATGATCCTGGATGGAGGACTCAAAATGGTAAATTAATCTATAATACTAATGTAATCATTATTAAAATCCCTCTACAGCTTTTCATGAAACTTGAAAAGTCAATTCTAAAATGTTTTTGCAATAGCAAATGGTAAAAAATTATCAATATTCTCCCAAGAACAAGGTTCATGGAGTTTCCATATGAACTATTAAGGCTTAATGCAAAATGACAGTAATTAAGGCAATGTAGCTTTGGTTCAGAGAGAGAAATTTGTCCAAAAGAACAGAATAGAAAGCCTAGAAATATACATGCATTATTGGAAACTTGATAAATAACAGGTGGCATTATAGAGCAGTGAAGACAGATTAGTTATTCAGAAAACAGACTATGCATGTGAAAAAAATGGTTATAGTAGATTTTAACTTCATGTCACATATATGTATTTAAAGGGCCTAAAGATACAGTGAAAAATTTTATAACTTTATAATTTGGGGTCGATGGGAAGAGAATAGTTTAGTAAACAAGACAGAAAAACCAAATTCATACAGGAAAAATGTTAAATTTGATGTATTAAAATAAAACATATATTAAAAATCAATCTATAGAATGAGAGGAGATATTTACAATGCATATAACTAAAGAAAGATTAGTATCCAAAGTACTTAAAGGTTTCTAATAAATCTATTTAAAAGACAGGACAGGGAAAATGAGCTGAGGAGATGATCAATTGGTTGGCAGAAGAGAATTTTTATTGTCTAATAACCACTTGAAAGGCACTTATTCTCCCTAGTTATTAGAGAAATACAGGGCAAAATGCTGAGATCTCATTTCATAGACATGAAATTGGCAAAATGTTACAAATCTAGCAATACCAGATGTTGATGAGGATGTGAAGAAACCATGGAGAATGTGACAGTTAAAAGTACAAAGTCTTTAGAAAGCAATTTAGAAAGACTTGAAGATTCTCATATCCTAAAATATAGTCTTCCCAGTCCTAGAAATACCCATTGAAAAATTACTTGAAAGAGCAAAGAAATAGAAGTGATCTAAATACCTCTGGATAAACAAGTAGACAAGGAATTCATAAAATATTCACATGTTGAAATAATAGAAGCAGCAGGGAGAAAAATGAAAGCATCACGGCTATTTGAGTTAGTATAGATAAATTTCAAAAATATCATGTGGACAATAAAAGAAGAATGCTGCAGAAAGACGTTTGTGGGATGATACCATGTATATATAAAGTTTGAAAATATGCAGAATAATTATATCAATCAATTTCAATCACATTCCTATGCAACAAAAAAGTATCAACATGCATGAGAACTATAAACCTCAAATTCAGGGGAGAGATTGCCCCTGGGAAGGATCGGGGTTTGGATTAATGGAATTGATAAGGTAACCAGGGTTGCTCCTCTTGAATCTACAGAGCTTTATTTCTCAAGGTGAATCCTGAACACATATGACTATACTACTACTATGTAAATTATTTGTATGCCTAAAATATTTCTTTAAGATAAAAGACTTAGATGATTTCTCTGAACCCTTATAGTATTATAAACATTTCTAATTAGAATAAGTAAATGTAGATGTGAAAAAATAGCACTGGAATTCAGAATTTCATAACACATTTTATAGAGAGATTTTAGAAATGAAATGGCAGCATTTTGTATTTCAAGAAGTAAAAATGAATTGCTGCTTATTTATTTCTATAATGAGTATTAGAGTTTCCAGCTTGAAAGCAAAATTCACCACCTAAATGAGAAAAATGTGGCTGAAATAGGAAAAAAAAATAACCCTCCACTAGTTCTTTCTTGTATTTTTCCTTTGATCTCATAAATAGTAATAGGGTCTCTGAAACTGTGAAACAGGCCATCGATTGATCATGTTCAGTCTGACCAGTTAACTAGAAACCACCAAAAGCAGAGTAGCCCCAAGCCAAATTACAATACAAAGAAAATTCTTCGAAGAATACTGAAAACACATATAGGCATTCAAATAGGGGGAAATTGTTGATGTGAATTATGAGAACTAGAAATCTCATTTTAAAGTCACTCACTAGATATTATTTTTCATAATCTGTGAAAAATAGAAGATACCAAATATTAGGAAATATGTTTTTTAGAACCCCAACTTAGTGGTACAGTGAGCTATTAATACCATCAACTCACACTAGACTCAGGAAAGACTCCCTAGTTAATTGCCAAACAAAATTTTATCCATTCAGAACAGAATGTCTTGGAAATAATCAGTGCAGTTTTGTATTAAGGAAACAGCAGGTTAACAACTTCATTTCCTTTGATAGAATAGACAAGGAGGAAGAAGTAAACATAATGTTTTGGAAATTTGAAGAGGTTGACATAACCACAACAACCACTTATTGACTACCTCTTACATACTGGACACAGACAAAAACATGTCATGAGTTCCTTAATTTCCATTGATAATTGATTATAAATGTTTGTTGTTACTATTCTGTGTTTATACTTGTGTATCTGTAATATACAGGTATTAGATATTGATAGAGAACTGAAAGTTCATTTTCAGTGTGTTTCAGTTCAAGCTGGCTGAACAGAATAAGATAGTCAAAGAAAGTAGAAGAGTAAAAGAAAGAGAAGAAGGAAGATGGGAGAAGCAGAAGAAAGAAGGTTAAGGATTAAAAAGATGCATCAAATTCTTTGTCTCCCTGGTATATGGCTCATGATACAAATGATTAGTGAATGATGACTTAATAGAATCAAAGAATGGAAACGGTTGGTATATAAAGAAAACAAATCCATCCTCCATATTGGATGGGTTTGCTAATATTCTCAGAAAATGAAATTAACCAAGGAAGCTAAAAATTAACTATGACTAATAGTGGGAAATGAAAAATCAAGATTGGCAAACCTATGCACTGTGGGGAATTTCAAATTGACTATGTCACTAAAATTTTAGCTCTGATAAAACCTCATTTGTTTTTTATACCAAATGGAGAATGATTAATTGATTAATACCAAATGGATAATGTGAATAAATAAACAGCATGATTTTACAGATAAATAGAGAGCAAATGTTTAATTGCTTCTTTTAATACAAAGAAGTTGTTATTAGAAGAGATATTTTGCGGGTTTTTTTTCAAATAAATGATATAAATGTACTTCATAAAGGACATATATTTATATGAATTAAGTTCTAGCTGGTAGCAAATATTTTAGGATGTTATAAAAGACTGATGCTCAATGTCTGTATAAAATGAAATAAGTTACAAAATTCTGTAAAAAAGATAACTAAAGCAAGTCTGGAGGAAAAAAAAAGTGTTCCTTTACCATCTTCAGAACTCCCCAGATATAAATTCATATTAAATCCTCAAGACTTGAATCTAAATGAATGGCAACTGGGAATTATAAAAAGGCATAAAAATAAAAAGTGTTGCAATATTACACAGCCTAACTATTGCAAAGGTGGCTGTTTTGAGGAGGTTCTTTCTACAGGGAAGAATCTGCTCACACAATCCTGCTTAATTAGAAAAGACTACTTAAAGCACTTGACTGATACTGAATATTTCAGGTATGTACTGGAAGAACACACCTGCTTGGATGCTAAATATATCAGATGCATCTTTATATTCCATGGATTGAAGACTGGTAATGGAAACCAAAGAAGTAATGATCAAAACTAGATATTTTAGGATGAGACTGCCATATCTAGAACTGGGACTTCTTCATAGGTTTGAGGTGCCAAAACATTTTTAAAGTGACTCTTGTAGGAATGTAAGTCAGAAATCATTCAAGATTTTTCAAAACCAATTACACTCATTTTGACTTGATAAAAACTTTCAGATATTGGTAGAATTATGTTAACAATAATCTATTCTTTTTGAAGGAACTCTTTATATCTATAATTTGTACTTATATTTAATTGATGCAATTATTCAATTATTCTTTACTTTAAAATACATACATTTTAAACCTCAATGACTTCAGCTGGTAATAGCTTATTAACACAACTCAAAACTCATCCTATCGAACATCCATTAGAGTTAATTATAAAATATTAATAGAGTTTAGCTTGTATTTCCAATATTAGCAAAATTTACTGTAAAATTTGACCTCAGTTTGGGAAGGGCTCATGATACTTCATTTTCTGTAGTTTAAACTGGAAAAGGAATTTTTAGTTACATCCCAGTGGCATTGCCACCTCTCAGGGCCATGAGGGGGTTGCTCTTCCTTTTCTTGGTAGAAACTTCTCTAATTACAAAACCAAAAATAAACACTAGCCTGAATTTTCATTATTACTTAATGGTGATTTAATGATTATCTTCTACATAAAATACCTAGTTTTACAATTTTCTAAATTATACAAATCAAACCTTAAAATGACACGTAGAGGAATGGATCCTTCTCTGTGTCTCTGTTTCCTTGTCTCCCAGTTTATCCATTTATCTGTCTACCTATCTATGTATGAATACAGTCTTCACATTTAGTTAATCTTCGATTATGTATATCAAACCAAGGAATGTCACAAATGTTTTAAAAGGAAAGATTTCCTAAAATCATTGGTATTTGACATTAGTGTTTGCTTTCTGCTTGTATATAAATAAGATTACTTTTGATGAATGAGAAACAATAAAATAATGTAATTAAATAGAATAACAAAATAATGTTATATTTAATGCAGAAGATGTTGATAAACCTTCCAACCATTCTAGAATCCATGCCCTTTATGCTAATCATTCTGGCCTTTCTCTAAAAATTTTCAAAAGCTTCTGTAGACAAAAGCAAACTAATAAGTGGTGTTTTGCTATTAAAAATGACATTCTAACCCTTTATTTCTAAATTGTGCAACTATGGAGAGCAAGAAGGAAACAGTAATTTTTTTAATAAGTAGTTGCTTAAGTTGATTACTGCGGCACACACCTGTAATCCCAGCTACTTCAGACACTAGGGTAAGAGGATTGGAAGTTAAAGGCCAGTATGAAAACATAGCTAGACCCTATTTCCAAATAAAAAATAAATAGAGTCAGAGATGTTGTTCAGGGGAGAGCACCCCTAAGTTCAATCCCCAGTTCTACAAAAAAGAACGAAAAAAAAAAAAGAAGGAGAGAAAAGTAGTTTCTTAAGTAGATGAAACAGAGAAAGTAATATCAGGACTGTTAAAAGCAAGATTTCTAAGAAGTCACAAAGTCAGTTGCCTATGACAATAAATAGCTTTTTGTTAACAGAGAATTATCTGTTACATAATGGAATGGAAGTATCATTGCTGGCTTACTTGAGATGTAAAACATACAATTCACATCTTAGTCATTCCTAAATCTGGTGAGGACATAAGAAAACATCTATAACTGTAGTTCATCTTATCAAAGCTCAAACTCATTAAAGCACTAGAGTATATTTGAGTGGTGCTTGTATGGATTTCAAAGATCTCCCTTTGCTAAATAGAGAAGGCAAAGAGTATAAATGACTTAAAAGGTCACATTGAGCTCAGTGGTATTGCTATGAGAAGGCACTGAGTCATGCTACTTCTATATTGCTGCTTTTTTGTTTGGTTGTTGATGTTTAAATCACATTGCTCTTAAAATATCTGACTGCACTCAACTTTAAAAATTTTAATTAATAAGCAAATAAAACCCCTCAACTATAAGTAAACTTTATATGAAAATAAGAATAATGCCCTCCCACAAGATGTCCAGATCCTCATCCCAGGAATTGGTGAATATGTTACTTTACATATAGAAAGAGAATTTTTAGATTGTAGATGTGATTAAGTTAAAAATTTTAAGATGAAGATATTATTCTGGATTATCCAGATGGCGCCAGTGTTAATGACAAATATTTTTAATATAGAAAAGCAGAAGAGTCAGTCAAAATAATAAATGTAACAATAGAGTCAATCAGAAATGAGAGGAGAGAGAGAGAGAAACTTGAAAATACTACATTGTTACCATAGTTGGAGGAAGAGAACACTAGTCAAGAGTCTCCAGAGAAAACAAAGCCCTTGCTGACCCATTTTAGACCTCTGACTTCCTGAACAGTAAGATAATAAATTTATGTTGTTTTATGCCGCCAAATTTATGGTAATTTATTTTAACAAAAATAAGAAACAAATGTATTTAATTAAAAATATCTAAAATGTGGTGCAAATAACTGGTGCTGCCCATAGAAACATATTGTGAACCACCAGTTACAAATTATAATATTTGGATAAACATTTTTAAAAAAATTTAAAAAGGACCAAGTCAAATTAAATTTAACATATTTTATTTAGCCCAATGTCTCAAGAATTTTATTATTTCAACATGTGATAAGTATCAAACATTAATGAAATATTTTGAATTTTTAAATTTAATCTCTTCCAAAGCAAATGCATATATTACTTATATTTCAATTTGGACTAAAACCATTTCAAGAGTTCAGTAGCCACTATAGCTAGTGACAACCAAATTGAATAGCACAGCTTAAATTGCAGGAAATAAGTTATAAAGAAAATTTCATGTATCATTTCATAGATCATTCTAATGTTCTGTCACAGTCTGAATTTAGAATCAGTAAAAGGACGAGTAAACTACACAGATACTTCTCAAAATAAAAAAAAATGTGAATAACCAACAAATACATGAAAAAATGATCAACATCTTTAACTATTAAGGAAATGCAAATCAAACTACACTGAGATTTCATCTCACTACAGTTAAAATAGCAATCACCAAGAATACAAATAATAATAAATTCTAGCAACTATGTCAGGGGAAAGAAACCCTTATACAAGGTGGGATTGTAACTTAGTACAATCACTATGGAAATCAGTATGGAAGTTCCTCAAAAAAAGATTACAAATGGAAACACCATATGACCTAGTTATATTACTTCTTGTTATTTATTCAAAAGAATTAAAGTCATCATACTGTAAAAATATGTTCATAGCAGCATAATTCACAATAGCCCAGTACTGGAACCAGCCTAGGTGTCCATCAAGTGATGAGTGGATAAACAAAATATAATTCATGTATATAATGGAGTTTTATTTAGCCATAAAGAAGAAGAAAATTATGTTATTTGAAGGAAAAAATGAATGGAGCTTAAAAGCATCATGTTGAATGAAATAAACTAGACTCATAAAATCAAGTGTTACATGTTTTCTGTCATATATGGAAGCTAGAGAGGAAAAAGGAAAAAAAATAAATGGGAGAGAGAATTTCATGAAATATAAAGGAGATTGATATAGTGGAGGAATGGGACCTTGGGAAGAAATAAGGGGAGGGAAAGGGGATGCCCTGGAGAATTAAAATGATTAAATTATGCTATGCACATGTATGACATATAATTATCATGCACCAATACAAAATTTTAAAGAACTATGTAAAATATAGGCCTCTAGGACAGGGGTCAGTAAGTTACAGTTTGAAGGTCAAATTCAGCCTCCAATATTGTAAATAAAATTTATCTGAGCATTAAAAAAGAATAATAAAAGTGTCTAAAGAAATCAGGATTGTTGTATAGGCAATTTTCTGATAACTTGTTACTTGTGAATTGTATTTTAAAAGAAATACCAGAAAAGGAAAAAATGAAAAAGAACATAATAGAAGAGTGTGATTACCTAGTGCCACTGAGTTGGCTGATATTTGTGGAAAAAAAAGCTAACAATAATAGAAAGGCATTTTTCTGGTATTTTCAGAGCAAAATGATAGGCAAGAAGGGGATACGAATAACATTTCTTTAGGCCAACTACATAATGTGAACAAATGACTAAGTGAAGAGAAAAACTGTTAAACCCCAGCTTCCAATTTCTCCATACAGAAGAGTGATGTTCACACTGGAAAAGAATGTGATGGGGAGGAGATGATAATAAAATTTGAAGGTAACTTAGATGAGTTTGAAGAGACCATGAAAATTATTAATGATCCTGGTTTTCAAACAAGATTCTAGAAACAGAAGTTTCCTCACCTCAACATTAACGGAAATTCTAGAATTGATACTCACAGGTATTCGTTCACCAAGTATATGGCAGGGCAGAATAAATTTTTCATTAGAATCACTGGAATGGTAGATCAAAATGTCATTTGCATTGTTTATTCTGACTCAGGGTCTCTATAAAAGCCACTCTTAATTTTCTTGAGGACAACATTGGTATGGGCTGAATGAAGGCATAGCTGAGTAGATCCTTTGAAAGTTGAACAATTCGTCTATTGTATCCAATGAATGTTCTCTGATATTCTCTTTTCTTTTTCCTTTTTGAGGATTAAAACTTCTAAAGGAATTTGTTTTATGATTGAGTCTGTCAATTAAGCAAATTAGTTTAATGGTATGAATGAGAAGCTTTGATAGAAGCCTATTTTTATATTATAGACTTTTAAAATAAATTATTTAAACCATCAACTGTTTGGGGAATTAGTATTTTCAATGTCACTATTCATATGGAGTTTTCTTCTAAATTACTTAAATTATAAAATATTAAATTGAATTTTAATTCAATGCTCTCCAATTTAACATCTACCTCCTCTGTGTCCCCTTTTTCAATAAAGAAAGATATCCTCATGATTAGTTTACTCTGTCATACAAATTTTTCTATTTAATTAATCAACTGTTTTATATCGAAAGTACAACCTAATAAAATCCTCAAATTAGTCTAAATTTAAAACAAATCAATCACACTACAACTCAACCTCAACCTTAATTTCAATCACGCACCTTTCAAATGAATTTTATGACATAAGGGTACAATTCTTTCATCTTTTTGACTCCTAATCCTGACACAATCATAAAATCTTTCTCTCTCTGCCTTCTCTCCAGATACACCAAGAACTAGACCAGGAAACAAATATCACAGACAAAAACAATAAAATAAAAAAGAATAAGAACTCAAACTCCTCCCTCTGTTTTTCATTCACTGTTTTTCTTCTCCTTCACCACTTACATTGTTCTAGTATATAAACTATATTACATATCATTGTGCACAGAATATATTGAACCAAAAGAATGTATTTAGTAGACATATGCAAAATATAATATGAGGATACACGTATTCCCATGTGGCTACTGCAAAGACTAAGAGTTTCACTTATTTTTCTCTCAGCTGACTTGAAAGCATGCAAACAATCATAATATCGAAAATAATGTCAATTTCATTTGTTGACTGCATCCTCTCTGCCAATGTTATGCTCAGCTCTTCTACTTATGTATATCTTTCAACTTTGAAGGTACATATTATTCTTACAAATCTGAAAATGGAAATCCAGTAATATCAAGCGACTTGCTGGTATTAGCAACAGTGTAAACTAAAAAAACTGTGCCGGAGTTTGAATTTAAGCCCTCTATAATTGTGAAGGATAGTGAGCTGAGAGCTGAAGAGAATTGAGACTAGAAGAATGACTCAGTGGTCAGGAGTTATAAATGAAATGGACAGTTGGGATGTCCCCCAAAAGGGAGTTCACCTTTTAGTGATGGGCCACACCTCAAGTACTTCTCAAGAGACAAGAACAACTCCAATACTCGGGTTGGCTTTGGTGATCCTGCCTCACATGGGACCAACCCTACTGAATTCTGAAGAGAAATGAAAAGTGAGCGTGTTATTTGTTATATGAGTTTCAGTGATTTCATCCCCAGGTGCACAGCTAAACTGTGTACTGGAGTAAGGGACTAAAAGGACATTAGTGAGCATGTGACTTGGGAGCAGTTAACACAATTTCCTGAAATGAATGCTCAGATGAGAGAAAACACCCAAGCTGCCCAGGCAAGACTCTATGTTCTCAGCAAGAGAGTCAGTTCTCCTGGTTACCCGGGAAAGGACACTGGCTCTATACCATTGAGAGGACTACAGAGAAAGTCATAGTCTGGTGTAGTAGTGATGTGCCATCAGTACAACATGACAGCAGAAGGGTCAACTCATATTAGTAAAGCAGAGCGCAGAGGACCTTGTAACACGATTCTTCATTTAGGAGTTTCAAGTCATAATGGGAATTTTTGAAGTAGACTCACCTGGTCTATTCCTGAAGGGCTGGGTCATCCTCCTCTGGGGCCTCTCAACTCTCCTCACCTAACTTTCCTCTGACCCATCTCTCACACTGACACCAAAAGAATTTTTTTATAATACAAGTTTGATTAAATTACTTCTGTATTTAATTATTTCCAGACTTGGCTGCCTATTGAAGTCTCTGGGGGAGTGTTAAAAATACCAGTGACTGCCCCACCCCAAGACCCCCCCCACCCCAACATGCATTAAATCAGAATTTCTGGAGTAAAGGGTAGGGCCCTAACATTTTAAAAAATACTCTTAAATGATTGTTTTGTACATCCAGTGTTAAGCCAAAGTCTCAGAAGTTACATTTAAGACTCCATAAAATGATGACAAAGTCCTTTTTTAAAAATATTTTTTAGTTGTAGACAGACACAATACCTTTATTTTATTTATTTGTTTTTATGGGATGTTGAGGATTGAAACCAGTGCCTCACACATGCAAGGTAAATGCTCTACCAACTGAGCTAGAACCCCAGCCCAACAACGTTCTTCTTAAATTGAACCTATTAGCATACTAAGATATATACAAGAATAGCTTTCATAAGGTTCTGGGCTAATCTAGTTAATTTCTTAGAAGAGATTATTTCTCAGAGGAAAAATATCTCCTATTGTCTTATGTCCAATAGGGAAATGGCGACAATATTTGTGTTAAAACAGAATTATTTTTCCCTCACCTTTATTCTTTCTCCTTTCCCCTGGGTAAAGAAAGATATATTAGCTCTATTAATCTAACATATGTCTAAGCTTTGCCACTGGGAATGCTCAGTATTAATAAGAGATAGGGTTGTGGGTTTATAAATGCTACATTAAAACACCAACATCAAAAAATAATCACCTAAACCTACTTCTCTTGAACTTAGACACATACTGTGAGCAGAAAGTGTATACTATTACAATCTAATGCTTGCTCGTAGATTGAATGAATAACTTCAAGAAACCTCCCAGGATATCAGGTTACCATCATTGTCAAATAAGTCTAAAATAATCATTAATATTAATCTTTTTTTTTTAAATCTCATCCTGGTAAATCTTGAAGGCTCAGGAGAAAATTGGCCAGTGTAGAAATTTTTATCTCATTTTTAGGTAGGGAAACTTGAATCAAGAAAACCAGTGACGTAAGATGTGTTAAATAACCAGATCCTTCATGCCAGGGGCATCTTCCATATGAGATTCTCCATACAGAAAAGCACCTTCCAGCACAGGTGGTTGCAGGCATTTATAAATACTTTTGCTGCTCACTAAGCAATTCTACATAATAATTTATTTGACTTTTAGAAAAACAAAAACCTTTTGGGGACAAAAAGGGCAAATAGCATTTATTCCTTTTTTATAATTGAGAAAAATTGATTAAGAGGAACATTGACTTTCTCATGGCCCCTCAGAGGTTTGTCAACTGTAGAAACCAGACCTTAGTATTCCCAATGTTCTTTCTAATAGTAAACCCTGATATTTTCCATAAACTGGCCGGGGCTACACAAAGACCTAAAATAACTTAGTTCTGCAGCTTTCAAAATAGATTTCATGAGGTAAGTTTCTAAAACAAAATCACTCAAATTTGTAAACAGAAAATTTAAGTAAAAACCAGAACTGATAATAGAAGTGAAGCAGACAAAAGACTGAGTCCTGTCAGCTCCTGCATCCTCCAGCCCCTCCAGCCCTGCCAATAACATCTATGGGGGGCTCTTTGGAGCACTTTTTTGAAAACCAGTTTTAGGCTTTACAAAAGAGGAAGTGGAGGTCTCAAAAATCAAGTGACTCGGTGAAGCTCACCCAGTTATAAGATGTCAGATATCTTTTGTGTTTAACAGTTTGGATCATTCTTGGATAAAGGATACAAAATTTCCATTGGATAAAAGAAATAAGTTC
Organism: Marmota marmota marmota; assembly: GCF_001458135.2. Taxonomy (NCBI): domain Eukaryota; kingdom Metazoa; phylum Chordata; class Mammalia; order Rodentia; family Sciuridae; genus Marmota; species Marmota marmota. The sequence continues at coordinate 9,191,595 of NW_026000075.1, forward strand.
AAGAAATCTATTGTACAACATGGCAACTTTGAATATGAACAGGCTTCTCTGAAAAAATACCTATATTTTAAATATTAATCATAATGTTTTGTATGTTTGAAAATGGTGAATAGACTTTACATGTTTTTCACTAATAAATCCTAAGTATGTGAACTAATACATATATTAATTTGCTTGATTTAACTGTTCCACAATGTATATGTACTTCAAAATATCATGTGTATGCCACAAATATATACCTTTTATTTTCCAATTAAAAGTAAAAGTTTTGATCACTCATGAAATGTCTCAAATAATTAATTGTCATTAATTTAATTTAGCTTTAGAGTTTCGATGCTTAATAGGAGGTTGATTTATTAAGAAAGAAATATTTCGCCTCTCCTCTGTAGGTGTTTGCAGGAGGTAAATGCTCAGCAATTTATACTTTCTCTAGAAATTTGATCCAAGGAAATAATCCCAAAGAAGGAAAAAAATATATATATATATGTGAAGATCCTCCTTGCAATATTTTATTCTTGGAAAATTAGGAATAACCAAAATATGCAAAATAGTGTAACCATTAGGTAAAACACGGTTGTGGTTATATACTTGATAAGCATTATTTAGAAATTATGTAGTAACATGAAATGTGTTCAATGTATAAAATATGTGAAGGAAGTAGAATTTATAATTATATTTGTGTTATGACAACATCATATAAAGATGTAAACACATGTATTTAAAGATTTTGAAACACATAAAAATCAAATTATTTTATTTGTTTGACTATGTAGGTCTCTTGTTTATGTTTACTTTAATGAAACTAGTATAACAGACTTTTAAAACATGAAAAAACAACCAAACTTTCTATCTTTCCTGTTAGAGTCTGTAAACAAGTCAAAATAACACCTGGCATTTTGCCAGGGGAATGTTAGAGTTCGTAAACAAGTCTGGATGGTGCCTGGCAAAATGCCAGAGGGAGTGGTTTGAGAAGTAACAAAAGCGAGCCATTAAGTGTGGAGATTCCTGATTGGTTGACTGCTGCTAATTAGATAAGCTGTGTGGAATGTATAAATACTGCTCCTGTCCTGCAATAAATGGCTCCCTCTCCTGCTGTATCAACGTACACAAGTTGTTCGTCACCCCCCGGTTATTTTGCTGCAGCTGGACTGCGGCACTTTCCAAACTTTCTATCTTTCAACTTTACATAGATAAGGTGTTCTGTGAACTATTTCCAATTAAAGGTAACAGGCATGTATTATTCATATATTTAACCCTGACCTACAATAGAAGTAATTAAATTTCTTGAATTTTTCCTCTCTTTTTATCTTATTCTATATAAGATGACCATCCTTAATGTAACAATAGAAATTTTACCTGTATGCATCTGACTGTTTTCAGAGTTTATACATACACAATTATTTAATTATCTTAAGTACCAAAGTTAAAGTAAATTAGAAGAATGGATGCCATTAAGAGAAATACATTTTACTCATTTTAATAAAGAGCTAAATGAGATTCTATGGGGGCATAGACTGGAATCCATTTCCAATCCTTTCTTCTGTCTTAGTGTTATCTCATGGCATCATTTCATATCAGAATAAGTCATGGTACATTTAGCTGATCAAGCTAAATCTCTTAAGTTTCAAAATAAAATTTTAATTTTTTTATATTTTATTTTTTACCTAATATAAATTTGAAGGCATACTATGGACAAATCAGTATACCAAGTATTAGAGATAAAGAGGTGCCTTAGACACAGTGAACCCTTAAGGGACTTGCAGTCTAGGAGGGGACACCCACACATGGCTGAACAGGACACTGAGCATACAGATAAGGGCATGCTTAACCATTTGTGGGATGGGGGTGAAGAAGGATTTGGGGAAAGTACTGGAGAAAAGAAGCACGGAGATTGAGTGAGAGTTAATAGGCACGAGACAGAGGATATTTTAGAAAGAAAATATTTTTTTTCCAATTTAAGGATTCCACAGAACTTCATTAGTGGTTATTACTAAAGAATCCAATTTTGCTAGCATTATTTAATTCCCTAATCATTTAGTTCTTGATTTGCATAAGGTTGGTCCAATTACACGTGTTTTGATGACCTACTAACCCATATAATTAACCAATTTGTCTGAATACTGTTGAAGTTGAAGTCAAGGAAGGTCAAGAACAATGACTAACAATTAAAGCCTAAAGGATAAACTAGGATCTGAGTTTCAATCTCCATCCTGAAGCTATTTCCCTTTGAAACTATAATGTGGAATATGTGGACCAGTTAACCCATTTACTAACCAATACATGGATGTATATTGTGAAGCTGTCTTTAGACTAATTTGAAATAATAAAGTGCTATTATATAATAGCTACCTGACATCCCATCTCGGTGCATTAATTATAGGCTTACATCTTCCCCTTGTATCTCACTCCTTATAGAATATTCTTTATGTAATTCCCCTACTCCCATCCCCTCTTCTTTCTCTGTGAATAATTCTGTTTTCTAGGATGCTGAAGAGGATAAGAATAGTGAGGGATTAAATCTCCCTTCAAAGTTAATGGAAAAACCGGTTTTAATTCACCAAATTCTAATTTGCCTAAAACAGCTTTAATTGGTATTATTTTCTTTTATTCAAAGGAAATGCTCTTCAACACCTACATCTATAGTCTTTATAAGATTCTCATTGTAACATCTGCTTCATCTTCATTTCAATTAATTCTGCTCAATTTGAAACTGTCAGGCCTGTGAGAACATTTCTTTCTGTCAAGACACCTTGGTGGTAGTTTAAATCAGTTTATGTGGTGACTCGTATAACCAATCATCTGAAGGCTCATATCTGGAACTTCCATTTTCTCTGTGTCTTTCATGCTTATCATGAAATAGCTCTTATGATTTTCTTCTTCCCTAAGCAAACTGATAAACCTCTCTCTCTGGGGAATTGCCTATGTTCTTATGTCATCTTTTAATTTCAACGCTAGACCCATGATAATTGTTAGATAAAGGCATCAGACTGTCTGAAAGCACTCTACCTGTTTTCCTGGCTTCAGTGAAGTAGAGCAAGTGGAAATTCAGCTGCCTGTGTCCTGGGATTTAGCAATATTTGGAAAATACCACTTTGCTGCTCAGATCCCAAATCTATCACTTTTGTTCCAATTCAGTCAATCTTCCCCATCCCAGTCCTGTGCAAAATACTCTCATCCCTCACCTGTAAAGCAGCCTCTCCTACTCCATTAGGTCTACGTAGAGCATCTGGAGGTGATGGGGCAAATTCTTGCATAGTAAACTTACTAGGACTAATTTCTAGTGGTCCTCTGCTGCTCCCAACCCCATAATTATTGAAAGGAACACTGTTCAACATTCTCTCCAACTTTGCCCTCCATTCCTGTATCTTTTATGCTTATAATCTTGGGCTCAGTTTTTTGGAAGATATTGGCCTCCTAATTCTTTCTCTCAACACTTGACCCCTATGCTGGATTGAAAACCCCATGAAGAGAGCATCTGTTGCTTATCTCTATGTTCCCAATGTCCAGACAATAGAAATGTGTACTAAATGTTCACTGAATGAAAAAAAATACACTTCCTTAAGAATTCCTGTAAGCTTACTGATCTCTTACTGATCTCTTAATTGGTGATAAACCTGGTATGACTTATGAAATAATAATGTATCATTCAGAATAGTTTAGGTGATTTAGGGTATATGAACAACTTTTAAATCCATGTTGTTTATAAGAACAAAGAATGATTTATCATGATCTAACCTAATCCAACAAAGTATGTGGTCCTCGTGGATACTCAAAAGTTCTGAGTAACAGGGGTTGAACTCTCTTGTGAGGTAACCAACTCTTTGTGAGTTAGGGTCTACAAAAGGGAAAAGAGAATGGAAAATTGTATGTTTGTGCCTTTAGGCAAAATCAAAATATCTGTTGTCATTTTTTCATATGGTTAAAGCAAGTTATATGGAGATATTCAGACTTTAAGGGGGCATGGAAGTGTAATCACTCACATGGCCCCAGTGGAACAAAGATTTGGAACAATTGATGAGAACTAATCATGTTCTATGAAAGTAGTAATGGATTCCAATGTGCTTAAATATCCATTTCTCAGAAAAATCACAATAATTCTACTTAAACACTTTCCTAAACAAGGTATTGAATAGAAATCACCTTTCTTTGATACTGATCCTGTATTTCTGTATTTTACTTTCACTCAGGTCTATAAAAAGGAGGGAGGGAGGGAGGGAGGGAGAGGGAGGGGGGGGAGAGAGAGAGAGAGAGGAGAGAGAGGATGAGATTACTAAGAATCTTAATGGGGGATGGGTAAGAATG
>NW_026000075.1:9200383-9210653 GCF_001458135.2 Marmota marmota marmota
TTACCTCTTCTAAAGTTGAGTTGACCTGCATTGCTTGTGGTCCTTTCTTTCCTTGTCTTTTCATACTGCTCACGTTTCTTTCTGCTTGGTGAAACTGTTGTGTTTTTGAAATTTTCCCCCTATACATTTATATTGCTCTTGTATAGTTGAAAAGTCTCCCTTGCAGGGGTGGGCGGCGGCTGTGCTCCTCCTCCAATTGGGGTGATCTGTCTACCACGCCCGCAGACCCTTGGGCCTGTTCTGCCGGTTGGTCGCAGGTCTGCCTACCTTGCAGGCGCGGGCAGTGGCTCTGTTTTGCCCCGACTCCAATTGGGGTGACGTGACTACCACGCCTGCGGGTCGCTGGGCCTGTTCCGGGCGCGGGCGGCAGCTCTGCTCTGCCCCTCTGGCTTGATGACAAAGTGAGAGAGACTCGGGTGTTTGTGACTCACTTTCTTTACCAGGAGACCAACTGTTTCTGTCCCCGCTGGTATTGATGAAGTTCTCTCCTCCAGCGCTTTCTGATGACATCAGATCTCTGCCATGTTGGTATCCCATGCGAATGGCAGCATTTCGTTCCCTTTGCCGGATGACCAAAGCAATGGGTGAGTCCTGACCGGCCCTCACAAGCCCCGTCTCAATCCTGTTGCCACTGCCTATGAAGGCTCGGTTGGTATTTACCTCCACAGTATTCAGCAGGACCCGGACCGAGAAGCAGTTTCCGTGGGTTCTGTAGCCCTGGGCCAGAGCAGTTCCGGGAGCCGTAGTCTTATATCTTGGTAGCACAACCAATGAAGGCAAAGTTTCTATAGTTCTCTAACATCACATCTTTATATAAGTTTTTCTGAGCAGGCTGAAGGCATTCCCACTCCTCTTCAGTAAAATCAATGGCTATATCCCATTTCTTGGCTTTCAGGGTTCTCAGTGTTCTCCCTGTGATTTGTTTTCAGCTTCTGCGTAGCACAGAAACCTGGGTTCCGGATCCAGGACAGAAAGCCTGCGCTGCAGCTGCAAAGCATTTCCCTCAAAGAATGCACCTTCTCAGAGTCACTTGCCCAGCTCAGCTGCGCTGCCCTCGGGAGAGCCAGAGCCACTCTCCCACCCCGCACCCACTTTAATTCTTTAATTGCCATGGTAACAAGAAAAACCCAGACAGATTAAAAGTTCTGATATTCTGTGCAGTTGATAAATCATGGTGGATACTAGTCTTAATTTCCAGAAAAGAGCCAGCACTTAATAGTTGAGTCATAAGTGTAGTATATTCTGTACATTTGGATCAGTGCATAGTCTAGATATAGGCAGAGGATTGGGTCTGCCATAGGCAGAGAAATTTTTCAAGGACAGGACAAATTGACCTAGACAGCATTGCAGGGCAGATAGCTTTTATGTTAATCTGAAAGAGATCCAAATGATATAATATATTGTTTTGGCCATCAATACTTCTTTTACAAATTCTGTCAAAAAAGCAATGGTGGAACAAGGGCTAGAAATGGAGAGAAGCCATGCTGTATTCTAAACACCTTAGTTCCTTGGTCTTTCCTACAGATGGGTCCAAAGATGAATCAAATATGAAACGATAGCCCAATTCCCACCTATAGCACAGTTCCCTTCCAACATGGTAAGATAAAAAAGGTAAAGAGAACATGAATGATAGTTTGCATAACTGACCAATCACAGGTAAATTCAACCTAATTAAATGAGTGCCATAAGTAGAGCAACTCAACACAGCAAGATGCTAAAAGAGCAGCATTCCCTCATCTCAACCAGGCAAAAGAAAGAGTTCACCCTACCTGAAGAAGAACAAATGAAGACATAAACTTCATTTATGTAGTATTCACTTGCCTATTATCCAGCATATGGTAAAAAATTATGAGAAATACGAAAACATAGAAAATGTGACCATATCCTGAGAAACACATGGTCAGTTGAAACAGATCCACAAATGACCCAGGTATTAAAATAGACACATATCTTTAAATGGTCACCGTAAGTATGTTTTTTAAAATATTAGGAAAAGTAGATTAAATGAATGAAGACATGAAGTATTTCAAAAGAAATAGAACTGGGGATTCAAAACCCAATACTGCCAAACAAACAAGCAACAATAACAACAACAACACACCCTAGGATGTTAGGAAAAGAGAAATAGGAACTCTAAACAATCAAGAAATAAATCTAAAAATCGTTCACTATGCAATGAAGAATCTATATTTGCTTCAGTTTAGATGATTTCTATACAGGTGCATCTATTTCTAAATATATATATATATATATATATATATATATAGAGAGAGAGAGAGAGAGAGAGAGAGAGAGAGAGAGAGAGATCTATATCTATCTATCTATCTATATATATATATATAGATTTCTAAACACACACACACACACACACACACACCCCTAAATAAAGACATTTTTTTAGGTAAGTAAATGTTGAAAGAATATGATGCCAGTAAATAGAAATTTCAAAAAGTGCCAAAATGCTTCAGGAAGAACTTATGACAGATGGAAGTCTGGAGCTAAAGTACTCTAAGGGCTAAATGTGAAAGACTTTTTCTCTTGTTTAAAATATCATTAACTACTTAAGGGAAAAATGCAGAACAAAACATTCTGGGGTTAGTAATATAGAAATAAATGACAGCAAAAGGACAAAATCCAAGGGAGGGGGTTCTGGTATTACATGCGAAGTAGTAATATATTAACTTAAGGTAGACTGTGATGAATTAAAAATTCATATCATAATTTATATAGCAACTACTAAAAAAGAGGTTCACCTAAAAAGTTAATAAAAGTTATAAAATGCAAGACTAAAGTATATTCAACTACTTCAAAAACTGCAGAAAAACAGGAACAGAATAAAGAAAATTAGATAGGGAAATTAAAAGTAATAAAATAGTATACCATAATCCTATAAATAATTATATTACATATAAGTGGGCTAAATAACTCAAATACTAGATTATAAAATGAGATAAAGGTGAGATGAATTTTATGCTATGTACAAAATACACACTTCAAATATACAGACAAATAAGTTAAAGACAAGATGGAAACTGTAATCCCATGTGTGTGTGGCCATGATTATATTTGAAAAATAGAGTTTAAGACAAAGTCTTATGAGAGTTAAAAGTAACATTTCATAATAACAAAAAGATAAATAATAATTTATTGAGAGAATTGAAAATGTATATACTAAATAAATGAGCATCAAAATTTATTTCAAAGGAGAATTAAATGTATTCACAGTTATGGTTGGAACATTCATCACTACTTTCTCAATAACTAATAGAACAAGTAGACAAAAAAGTCAATATGTTTCTTCAAAATTCAAACCCGTCATCCTCAAAAATATTCACATATATTTAAACAAAATCTACAGGTACATGTGAAACATTTACCAAGATATACCATATGTTGAGACACAAAACAAGTTTCAACCACCTTAAATTTTAAAATCATATAAAATATTTTCTCTGATCACAATAGAATTAACTTAGAAATTAATCATGATAGAATTAACTTAGAAATCAATACCAAAAATATTTTTTAAAAAAACTCCATGTAATGGGAAGTTAAAAATATCTTCCTAAAAGACACTAATCAAAGAAGAAAAATCATGCAGCAATTTAAAAAATATTTTAACTAAATGATAATAAAAGCATATAATATCAAAATTTTTTAGATGCAGCTGAAGAAGTGCTTAGAGAGAAACTGATAGCTATAAATCAGTAACCTAGAAGAAAAAGAGCAAGAAAATCAAGGAAATATGTGTAGATATATAGCAAAACAATTTTAAAAAACCAAAAAGTTGCTTTTAAGTAAATATCAATAGCATCAAAAAATACTTAGGAAATTTGGTCAAGAAAAAAAAAAAAACCACACAAATTACCAATATTGTGAATGAAAAGGAAAGAGCAATAGACAAGCTTTCAGATAATAGGAAGAATATATGCAAGTAATATGAACTTTGTGGGAAAAATGTGATAATTTAGATGTAATAAAGTATTTGAAAGACATAGCTTACCAAATGTGTTGGAGAAAACAGAAAATCGAACAATCTCATTGCTTTTTAAATTTTGAAATAGTAACTAACAATCTTTCTAAAACAAACGATAAGCCCAGATGTATTATTTTTGAATTGTCAAATATTTAAGAAATTAATGACAATCATTTAAAAGCTATTTCAGATAGAAAGAGTATTGAATACTTCCCAATTCATCTTATGAACTCTACTGAATACTTCCCAACTCATCTCATGAACTCTTGACTAAGGGGGAAAAACTAAATGTAAATTTATAATACCCTCGAACATCGATACAACATTGCTTACTAAATATTTGCAAATGAATTCAGTTATGTATGAAAAAGACTGAATTGCCAAAGTTTATCCTAGTAAATAAATAATCTTTAATTTTAAAAAGATTTAAATATAGTTCAATGGTTTAAGAATGGAAATCATACAATCTTCTCAATTTATGGAGAAAAAAAATAATTTTCTAGAATCACATACCCATTTGTGATTTAAAAATATATCTCAGAAAACCAATGATAACAGAATTTTCTTGATCTGATAAAGGGCTTTCATCCAGGATATATTAAAATTCAATAACATATAAACAGCTCAATAAAAATGGGCAAAAATTTGAACAGATAACTCATTAGAGAAGGCCCATGCATGGTGAATTAGCATGCAAAAATATGTTCAACAGTTTAGTCCTTAAAGAAGTGCAAGCAAAAACCACAATGACATTTAATTTCTCACCCTCAAGAAGAGCTAAAATCAAAACACCTAAAAATATCAAATGTAGACAAGAATAGGGAGCAACTGGAACTCTCAACTTTGCTTGAGGGAATACAGCAATGCTCAATTATTTTCGTTTGAATGAACATAAGTTTGAATGAATATAAGTATTTCTATCTGTAATAGCTTTTAAATGATTGTCATTCATTTCTTAAATAACATTCTGAAAGCTTTTTAGAATTATACATTTACCTTGGGAACCAAAAATTTGACTCCTAGATACTTTTTGTTTGTTTGTTGTGATTTACACAAGAGAAATAAAACATTCATAGCAGATTTATTCATCGAAATAACAACTAGTACTCAATAATCATGGGAATTGATAAACTGTGGAGGCTTTGCATCAATGGAAAGGAACAAATAACTAATATGCTGGACTACCCAGGTTAATCTTTCAGACACAAAGAATCCAAACATAACTCATTTAGACTGAAGTTCAAGAACAGGTAAAACTAATTAAAGTGTGATTAAAGTCAGAAGAATGGTTTTCTGGTTTTAACAAGTGTTAGAGACTAGTGGGGAGAAAGTACAAATATACGTTTTTAAAGATGATAGAAATGTTCCATTTGGGAATGATGGAAATATTCTATAGTAGGGTATTTTTGGTTCCTATGTATGGGATTCCCTCTCCTTGTTACCACCATATCCTGAAAACAGTAGTGACTTAACCTTCATTGTCGATTCAGGCTTAAAATAACCTATATACAGGACTCAGGTAGAAACTTTATACAGGCTTGCTTTTCTTCTAAAGTAATTTTGAATTACCGTTCATTTTTAGCTAAGAAAACTGCCAAACTTCATTAATTTTATTGTTTGGAAGCATTATAAAATTATAATTCTCAGCATAGTTTCGAAAAATAAAGTTGACCTAAGTATTAAAAAATAAATAAAAATCAGTTATTAGTGTCACTATATAGCAACAACTGAACTTATTGCTATTACAAAGGTAATAAAAAACAAATTCCCAAGAATTAAGCAAATTGTAGCTCTTGTAATCCATCTGAATTAACTTATCCCTGTGCTTACTCACTCTTTCAGGTACAAATATCAACTAACATTCCCATGGGGAACAGATAGTCTCCTTTCTTATCTAAAAATCAGTGTTGTCTTGCATATCAGCCAGCAGAGGGCTCAATGAGTGAATTTCCAAGTCTTCACAGAAGTTAAGAGCACCCTCTGCTAGTGGGTTTTGTTAAACATGTAATTTGCCTCTTAAATCTGCACAGGCTGTGTAGCTGATTATTCTTATTAGTTGTTAAACTTAACCACTACTTATGTTCATTCAAACAGTTCTCTTTTCATTTGTCACACATATCCAATTATTCACAGGCATTTTTTAGTGCCCGAGTGGACAAATCCTAGAATTTTAGAGTTGAAAGCAACCTGAGGCCATTTCTTTTAGTTTTTGAGATCTTTTAGTTCAAACCTCTTATTTCTGAATCTCTTTCAACATCACCACTGACTGATAACTGGACAACCTCTGCTTGTGGAAGAGAGATAAATAGATACCATCTATAAGGAGAGCATTATATTTATGCACAGTTCAATTATTTGGCATCAAAGTCTCTTTTCCAGTAAATTCTATTCATATATCCCAATAATTCTCTTTGGTCCTACATGAAGTAATTAAAATTTCTCTTTAGATGGACACTCCTTTATGTATTTAGATTCTAGACATTTCTTTGGATCTTGGTGTCAGGCTTAGTAAACATAACTTATTTTTCACTTATATTACAGACAATTAGTTCTCTTTTTATTCAGAGTTGTGTCTAGTACTAGTATACTGTAGTGATCTCATTGCTTTGGAATTTAAATTTGCAAGGCTAACAATCCAAGTATTTACAATTTGGAGGCATAAGGAGCTTCAAAGTTAGGAACAGATTTATGATCTAACACAAAGCCTCTCAAACTTTATTGAGCATTGAATTACCTGGGAATCATTCAAAAGCAGTGTCTGACAATGGTTCTGAGGCAGGACTGCCTGGGAATATGCATTTTAACAAGATTTCATATTACTGGTGCATGGATCACATTTTTATTTGCCTGTTCAAGGAGAATCTTATACAGATTTAATAGACTTTCAAAAATACACTGTTTTTTCACACTATTGCATTTTATGTAAACATAAAACTAAGGTAAAACATTAACATTTCCATTCAGGTATAAACAGCCATTTAACGCAGTTTGTAGGAAAATTAGAAGATATCCTATTAGTCATTCACATATAACAATTTTTATCTGATGTATAGATGTTTTAAATTCCCCAAGTTATCTTGGCTTATTTACATATCAATAATTGATCAAAACTTGTGCTATAATTGAAGACCCATAACTACTTCTGATCTGATACCCATTAATCGAGAGTTTGATTTTCATAGGTTGACCGTCTCTCCTCACTGGTGGCCAGCTCTCACAACTGCCACCAAAAGGACTTCTTTATATTTCCATGAGAGTGAAATGAATTTCTTCTCCCAGGGATTGGACACACCTTGCAGAAAGTTTCCCATGTGTCACTGCATGCATTTTCCACCGTGAGTCAATTTCAATATGAACAAAGTAATTTTCTCAAAGGAAAGGATCATCCATTTTTTATAGTTGTCATATCATGGCTTGTTTACAGAGAATATTCTCTACCTATGTTCTATGTGGCATTGGTTTTAGTTTTCTACTACTGACTAATAGGTGCCCAGGAGCTAGATGCAGAACTTCTAATAACAAACAAACAAAAAATATCCGCCACTACACCTGATGCAAAGCACTGTATTGTTCACACTTACAGAATGCTGAAAGAATAATTATGATCAGTGTCCTTATATGGATGAAGAAACAGAAGTTAAGTGATGGGATGTAGCTCAGCTGGGGGCCATGTGAGTAGTAAATGTCAGGTTGGGGTTTGAAGCCAGGTGACTTTGGTACAAAAGTCACAATGCAATCCTGCCTGCCTTTAAGGAGAGGTTCATATTAATACTTTAAAGGTTTTCTTTTGAAGGAAGAAACTATAATAATCTTTAAAATTGAGGATTCCATCATACTAGATCCAGAGTATATGTAAAAGACAAAATTATATTTTTAAATGTGGAGTATCCCCAGGGCATTAATATAAGCCTTCATAGGATCAGAGATCATTAAAAAGAATTTATGTCAAACACAATACTTTTAAAAACACAAAACAATTACTCCAGCATTTAAGCTATTTAAAGCTCACATATTAACTAAGCAGCAAAGAGTATACAAACAATTTAATGAATCCCTAATACAGATGTTAGCAGACCTAACAGCTTCTGCATTTAGCTTAAGTTAGCACTAAGCTGGCTTAGCTTAGTGGTTTGTTTTCCAAAATATGATGATAAATTTCAATCCCTTCCTATTTATGGCTTACTTTCCAGGGGAAATACTAAAAATTACACTAATCACTAATATTTCTCTAATTTCTGTAGAAAAATAGGCTCATCTTCTTTCCACAATTCCAGCCCAGCTTGATCTGACTTCTTTAGTATTAAAGTATAACTGAGGGTGAAGATGTGATTTTAAAAACCTTAATAACCTTTTCAGATATAGTATTATAAGAAAGGAAGAAATCTAATTAGATCTATAAAAACGGTTGAAATGAAAAAAAGATATGATATGTGTATAATTTTGAAACAATGTATCATTTGAAATGATGTCAAAGAATTTAAATGAAAAATGATTTCTTCTTTATATGGCATAGTCAAAGTAAATAAATTTTAGTATATATTTTAATGAGTCAGAATCTCTAGATGTCTAAGATGTTTCATGGTAGTGTCCTAATAAATTTGATTGTTAATTCTATTGTTATTGATTTATATAGATATAGATATAGATATAGATATAGATCAATCCCTTATCTAATCGAGGGTCGAAGAGATTATTATGGCTGACTTTTGCTATAAATATCTGAATGTATTTATTAAAAACAAAATATTTCCATCTTAATTGTCTAATTTGTACTCATGTTTCACTTGGAAAAAATCTATAAGATTACTAAAGAAAACATAAAACCTGCAATACCATACAGGAGAGGCAGCACAGAAAAGTTCAACTGGGTCACTGAAAGTCATAGCTTGACTGAACCAACAATAGGATTCATGACATCTTTCTGGCTTCCAGAGTCTAACTCAAGTGGCATAGATCCTCATAAGCTCCTTATCACCTTATGTATTTTGAAAACTGTCATCTACTAGTGACCCCTGGAACTCATCATTGAAGTAGAAGATAAGGTTAGGTCACCAATAATGGCCTACTGGGAAAGGTGAGCTTTTAGGAAAGACTTAGTGACTGACTTCTACAATGAAGTAAGCAATGTTGGTTGACTTGTAGGCAGAGGAAATCCAAAATAGTTAATGTAGGATTGGTTTGTCCTTCAAATCCTAAGGGTTAATATTGCCAGCTAGCTAAGTTTGTTTAAAAAATATACAATATATGTAATACAAATATATATGAAGAACTCGTTCAAACAACTTTGATAACAAGAATTGCATGATTTAGCATGTCTCCTGTAAATGAGTTATCTAATAAAAAAAGGAAATATTGTTTTCATTGAGGGAAAAATTAAATTCTGGTATAAAATGAGAGGTTACTTTCTTTATTGACATGAAAATATGGAACAATAAATATGAAAAAAAAACTACGGCAATAAATAAGTATTAAAGTACATATACAAGGTTAGATATATATATAATATACACGCGCGCGCACACACACACACATCTATATATACCCACACACACATACACACATACACGTATAGTCATTTGATTAAACAAAGTTTGAAATGTTTTCTCCTGATTTTTGTTAAAGCATATTTATTACTTGTAAGTATGTTATAATAACATTGTAGAAAGCAACCTTTCATTTATTTGGAGAATACATAAATATAAATGAAAAGAAAAATCTCAATACTCAGTTTAAAACATAGTTTATCTGAATTTACTCTCTAGTTGTGTAGAAGAAAAATAATTACAGACCATTTCAGTCCATAATGATGGTAAACATATTTGTAGTCTTCACTCACAAAATGTGGTGCCTTTAATGAAGCAGTAATTCAGAATTAGTGATGTTAAAAATCCTCAACATTTAAACGTAACATGATAATTTTTTTTTCTGAAATGAAGACAATTTTAGCAGGAAGAACATGATACAGAAATACATATTCACAATTCACAGGAAGTCACAATGGGTCAATGTTTTTCAAACTGTAAAATATAGACCATTCATCAAGCATGAAATAAATGGGATGTGACCAGTTACATTTTTTTTAATGGTATAGTGTAGAATATAGGAGTAGAATATTTTGGAGGGCATTTTACAGAGTGAAATAAGAAGCCTTTGATAAAAATCTCAATTCCCCCACACATACTGTCCCCCCACCCCAACACACACGTGCATTAGTGTGTTTATGTGTACTAGATCTTAATATAAAATACACATATTTTCTCTTGTGGATCATGGTTAAATATATATATATATATA
>NW_026000075.1:9210767-9296514 GCF_001458135.2 Marmota marmota marmota
CATGGTGTTTATACATCATATGTTGATATATATGATCCAAAAACATGTAATGGACTTAATATTTTGGACTCACTCCCTCATGGTTCAGAAAAATAATATCACATGCCATATATATATATATATTTATATATATGTATTTATATATATATATGGTTAAATATATATATATATATATATATATATATATATGCTTTAATAATATAATCTATCTCTCTCTCTCTCTATATATATATATGCTTTAATAATACAAATGCCCAGTCTTTATTATCAAATTGAAATCATACACTGTATTTTCCTTCAGAAAATTGTCTTAAAACTTACTGACACATGCCCCACTCTCCACCCCAACCTTACGGGCAGATCTCATTGCTTCTATAACTACTATGGAGGTGTCAAGTGACACCTAGGTGCTGGGCTCAGGTCAACTTTCTGATTTCCAAGCAGTTTCCACTTTAGTTTACTCATGCTTTCTCTTTCACCTCTTTATATTCTATTTGGACTTGGTCAAATGTTCTCAAAGTATCTTGACATATTGACTAGCAATTAATTTTAGAGAGGCTCGATAAAATTACCTCCCCCCCGTTTCAAAAGTGTTAAGCTAAAAGGTCCCGATTGTTAATGAGGTAGCTGCAAATATCAAATGAGTGGCCAAAGGTATTTATTTTTTGTGCCATTGGTTTGGAAAAAAAACAAACAAAAAAAAAAAATGAAACAATCCAAATGAACTTCTTGAGCTTTTGAGTGTTGAACAAAACACAGAAATAAATAAGTAAATAAACTAAAAATTACATAGTGAAAGAAACTGATTGAAGAGAGGGAATGAAACACCATAACACTCCCCCAGGAAAAATGCTTAGGGGGCAAAAAAGAAGTTAAAACCTGCTCAGGCTTTGTTCTGAGAAGCTATTCAAAGGAGACATCTGGTCTCCTTGCCAAGACTTTATTCTGTCCCTCTCTAAGAGAAATCATACTCCTTCCTGCTGACATGGAATTGTAATCAGACCACCTTTATTTTATATAGAGCCTGAGAGAGTACTAACAATTTTTGATTGTTGATAGCCTGGGAAGAATGTAAGCCACTAATCCATTGTCTGTAAGTACTTCATTCTCAAACCAATGCCATAAACAATCTAATTCTTGAAAAGCTGACACATAATACCCAGGATGAAGAGAAGAACTTATGTTTAGTAGCAACCTGAGGAAAAATAAGTACATAAAATCAACAAGGAAGCATCAGTGCGGTTCCTAGGAGATCTGGGACTGCGTATCTGGATATAATATTGGATAAATTGAGAAAATTAGGGCAATCATGGATGAAAAGTTATAACACAGCATTTCTGTACATCACAGAGACCCTTCGGGGAAACCCTGACTCTGCAGTGAGTTCATCTATCAAAGGGATAATGACCCCCAAAACATTCTTCTATAGACAGAATAGAAACTATTTCCTTTTTAAAAGAAAGGCACCTGTGGAACTAATTAGGATGAAGTATCTCTTTCAAAGTATAGGCTATAAGCCTGTTGAGTGAATAAAAAATTTACAAGACTGGTTTAGAATGAGGGAGAACCCAAATGACAGCTGCTAGTGGCCTGTGGTACGAAAGCAAAATTTGGGGAGATTAAGATTAAAATTTGGGGAGATTATTCATCAAGGTGGTCACGAGAGAAAACAGTAACTATACTCAGGAAAATTTTAAATAATGCAAGTCACTCTACCCCAAATTTAATGAACAAGTGAGTCAAATTGAAGAAGCCTCCATGAAATACATATCGTATTTACAGATTCAGGGAAACATTCTGAAAGGATAGGAAGTTCACTTAAGGAACTAAGCAAGAGGTTTACGGTAGGAGCTTACATTTTTATTTTATATGTTCTAATTTGGTTTGGTACTATTGGCTTTTTAAAACATGTACATGTATTATTTTTCTCATATAAAATAGTATTTATGAGGGAACAGTATTATCATGATTTGAGGAATACAGTATATTTAATTATTTTTTTTCATTCAAGATATAGATTTGTGAAAACTGTTGAACTTTATGTGTATAAATAAAAGCATGTGTGAAGGAATAATATAGGGCATTTTTATCATTTCACTATCAGTTGAATGCATGGATTTAATAGTGTAACTCAACTGCCAAAGCTTATCATACTTATGCATAACAGAGAGAAGAAATATAGTGGAGTCTTAGAAATATACCTAGAAAGAATCAGGGACCATAAACATCTACTGGGATAGAATTTGTATGCAATTTTTATTGTTACTCATGTGATAAAGCCTCAAATTTTATTTAAAGTTAATCCATTTATCAATCTACCTTAATCTATATGCTCCCCTGACAGCGCTTCAAAGAAAGTCAATGCTCACATATTTCCTTAGAGTTTTAAGTCTTCTAAAATGCACATTTTGCTTTATCTCTGCTTTTACACTACCTCTGAGGCTTCACTTCATTTTGGACAATAAAAAATTTGTGGAGTCAAAAAGTAACCAAATCTAATAGGTAAGTTATATGTTTTTATTAATGTAAGGACCATTTTAAATTTTTGGTGACTTACATCCTCCCTCTCGCAACACTTTTTCAAAGCTTCTGTGATACTATTCCTTCCTGTTCCTTCTCCTAATTTTAGGGCTTTCTGAGTCCTCCATCTCTTCTGGACCCTTTCCCTCCTCATCCTACAGTCTCTTTCTGGATTATGGCTGTATCTCCATTTACATACTGAAATTTTCCAAATCTAGGGCAAATCTTTTTTAAAGTGTATTTTCTTACCACCTTTAACATATTTATGTTTGGATGTACTATGGATACTTCTAACTTAATATGTCTCAAAAAATGTCTCAAGGGATTTCTTTAAAGCCAGTCATTTCCTGGTATTCCTTTCTTCAGGGAATGGAGCTGACTGCCACTGTTGCCCAAGCTAGAACTATGGTATTTCATGAGTCTATTTCCTCATTTATCACATCCAATCAATTACCAGAATGTATCAATATTATGGCATCTGTTTTAATGTCTCTTTAATATCTCATCACCACTTCCCTCTTATACAAATAAATGCAATCAATCTCCCTATATTTTCATACTTATCTATGAACCATTCTCCCCATAGCCAGAGCAATTCATTCTCTCTCTCTCTCTCTCTCTCTCTCTCTCTCTCTCTCTCTCACACACACACACACACACACAAATGCAAATGCAATCAAGGTACTTTCCTGCTTAAAATTTAATAATGGCTCCCTCCCTGTTACTTTTGTGATAAAGGCAATGTGTTTATTATGACATGGTATACTGTTCCATCTTACCACCTTATTCTATGCTCATCCCCAATTCAAATCAATATTCTAGTCCCTCAGAACATCATTCCATTAATCAATTACACCCTCTTCCTATCCATGCTTCAGAATCCTCCCTAGGAGTAGTCTCTAAAACACACACTTTTGACCTCTTAAATGCTCAGACAATTTGTATATGTCATTTATATTTCAACTAAGATATTATCCTCTGACCTCCATGCCTCTATACAAATCTTGGTTTACTGTCACTCATTTATGTTCCCATAACAAATAATATTTTGTTGCATTTATCTCATATTACAATAATCTCTTAACTTATCTCAAAGATTCATGAGGGCAAGGGTTTCATCTATTTTCTCTACCATTTTATTTCTAATGTAGTGATAGCACAGATTTGGAATTCAGTCAACATTTTTAATTGTGTATATAAATGAAAAAAATCATCATCAGTCCTATGGAAAATTTATTCTCAGAAATCTAGAGATCTTTGGCTACTCTTATATTAATTTAACTTATAGCATCTGATTCTATTCAATCTCTTTTAGTCATGTTTCAGAACACAATATTAGAATACGCTTGTTCTCTTCTGATAAACTTTCCACTCAGGGGACATTGTGGGAGTCATCACAAATCTTCAAGACAATTACTCAAGAACTGTTTTACCCCAATAGATATGCACATAAGTATACACTAGGGGGTTATGTACTGCTTTGAAAAGGCAGAGTAGTTCTGGGAATGAATCATTATCTTGAAAACGCTCAAAGTTCTTACTAAGTTGTGCTGGGGAAGCCCCACATCCAAGTGACAGATTTCATTAGCAGTACATCCGTTTTTGCTATCTTTGTGGAACATTGTTAAGTGCTATGCTAATAGACAAAAGTAGAAAATCAGAATATATGTTATGAAATTAGCTGGAAGCTATAAAAGCAACATTTTTTTGGAAGAGGAGTTTTGGTTCAAAGACATAGTTTTCTGAAATTTTAGTATGCAATACAAATATCAAATAATGTGGTCCTAAAATTGAGCAGAATTAAGCTTGGTTATATGCTCATCTGAGTTGCATAAAATCAGGATAACAAGAAATCTAGACAAAATACTATAAGTAAATATTTAGCTTTGTTCAGCACCTCCTATTAGGCAACTTACTTTGAACTAAGAGTTGTAAGATGTAACCTGGACATACTGGGGTAAGAAATTGAGAGGAAATACACAGAACTCTATAGAGATAAATCACTACAGTTATAACTATTT
The DNA here is from genome assembly GCF_001458135.2 of Marmota marmota marmota. Taxonomy (NCBI): domain Eukaryota; kingdom Metazoa; phylum Chordata; class Mammalia; order Rodentia; family Sciuridae; genus Marmota; species Marmota marmota. Next base: position 9,215,309 of record NW_026000075.1, read on the forward strand.
AGATGAAAGGATGTGTTCTGTAGTTATTGAAAACTGAGAGAGTAACAAATAGGTGATTTTTAATCACTTTTAGACCTATAGAAACACTGTCTTTAAATATAAAGGACAATTGAAGATGACTGTTTATAAATGGTACAAGAGAGAGAAGATAAAATGGGATGGTAAAAGGGGGATTAAATGCAAGGCTCTAAATGGAAGTCATAATCCAGCAAAATCCTTTAGTAACACACCAGAGATACAGATACCAGGTTGAAACAAACAAAACAAAGCAAAAATCAGAAGGTTCTTCTGTCTTCCCTAAGTATAAAAAGGACTGGTTTCCTGTCTGTTCACCGTGAATAGAAACATAAGGATTAATTCTGAGCACTTCTAGGAAAATGATTAATGGATATTCAAAGAAAAAGAGAGCAATGGGTATATGTGATATGAGTCAGGCGAGGTAAAATTAAGGTAGAAAAGTAAACTGCAAAAGAGATTTTCAAAAATTAGAAAATAACATTTGGGAAAATAAAAGGCCCAGAATAGCCAAAGCAATCCTTATTGAGAAAAGCAAAGCAGGTGGCATCACAATACCAGATGTTAAAATATTCTACAGAGCTATAGTAACAAAACAGCATGGTATTGGCACCCAAACAGGCATTAAGACCAGTGGAACAGAAGACACGGAGATAAATCCACATAAATATAATCATCTCATACTAGAAAAAGGCACCAAATACATACATTGGGGGAAAATATAGTTCCTTCAACAAATGGTGCTGAGAAAACTGGAAATGCATGTGTAGTAGAATGATATTTAATCCCTATCTCTCACTTTGCAACAAACTCAACTCAAAGTGGATCAGAGACCTAGGCATTAGACCAAAAACCCTGCACCTACTAGAAGAAAATGTAGACCAAACTCTCCATCATGTTGGCTTAGGAACCAACTTTCTTAACAAGACTCCTAAAGCACAAGAAGTAAAATAAAAATGAATAAATGGGATTCTATCAAAATAAAAAACTTCTTTATAGCAAAGGAAACAATGAAAAGCATGAAGAGAGAGCCTACAGAATGAGAGAAAATCTTTGTCACCCACAGCTCAGGTAAGATGTTAATTTCCAGGATATACAAGAACTCAAAATGCTTAACACATACACACACACACACATACACACACACACACACATACACACACACAATGAGCAAAGAAACTAAACAGACCCTTCTCAAAAGAAGAAATAAGAATGGTCAACAAATATATGAAAAAATATTCAACATCTCTAGCAATTAGAGAAAAGCAAATTAAAACTACATTGAGATTTCAGCTCACTTCAACAAGAATGGCAATTATCAAGAATACAAGTAACAATAAAATGTTAGTGAGAATGTGGGAAAAAGGGTATACTAATCCATTGCTGGTGGAACTGCAAATTAATGCAACCACTATGGAAAGCAATATGGAGATTTCTCAAAAAAAAAAAAAAAAGGACAGGATTAGAACCACCATTTGACCCAGTTATTTCACTCCGTGATACCTACCAAAGGTGTTAAATCAGCATAATTCAGTGACACAGCCACATCAATCTTTATAGCAGCTCAATTCACAATAACTAAGCTATGGAACCAAACTAGATGCTCATCAACAGATGAATGGATGAACAAATTGTAAATATAATGTATGTATATACAAATGTATTTATAATATATTTCATCATATACATATGATGAAATGTTTCTCAGCCATAAGTAAGAATGACTTTATGACATTCACCAGTAAATGAATGGATCTGAAGACTATCATTCTAAGTGAAATAAGCCAATCTCTAAAAAAGAAAAGTTGAATATCTACTCTGATATGTGGATTCTAACCCACAACAAGAAAGAGCACAGGAGGGGAAGATTAGAAGTTCAATGGACTAAACAATGAGAATAAAGGGAATTGGTGGGGGATAGAAATAGAAAAGACAGTGAGATTAATTGGACATAACTTTCCTATGTACATACGTGAATATACCACAATGAATCTCAACATCATATACATCCATCTACAACACTGGGTTCCTAATTAGACAATATATATTCCGTGCTTGTAAAAATACATCAAAATAAATTCTACTGTCATGTATAACTAAAAAGAATAAATAAAAAAAATTAAAAATACACTTCCATAGTAAAATGTCAAGACACTGAAGTTTATGAGATTAAGTAAAAAAAATTACAGAATAGAATGAGACTTTTTAAGTTTCTCCTTAGTGTATTTAAAGAAGTTCTAGGAAGTCTCCATGCATAAAATAAGAAGAGGATTCAATGAAAACTGAGTAATAAGAGAACAAGATAGGGCTCTTAGAAAAGGGAAATCAAATTTTGAAAATAAAAATTCGATAGAATCAATAAAAATCAAACTTAAGAAAATATTCCCTGAAAAGAACAAATATAATAAAAAGATGAAAGAAATTAAAGAATTAATTCGAAGGGTCAAATAAAGAAGACTGATAACTAAATAATGATAGTCCAAGAATGATAGATTAAGGGGGAAAATATAAGGGAAAAATTATCAAAGTAATATTCGAAGATAATTTCCCTGAGTGAGGAACAGAGTTTTTTGGTTAAATGGTCCTTCAAGTGTGCAACAAAAAGAATGAAAAAAAAAATCCATGTTTAGATGCACCTTTGTGACAATTAAGAACATGAAGTTCAAGGTTGAGATCACAAACTTTAAAGGGAAATAAATAATTCACCAATGAAGGCACAAAAATGAAGCTCTAGACTCTAGAAACAGTGCATGCATGAAAAGAAATGGAGCAAAACTTTCAAAGTATGGGACTATATTTTTAAAAATATTTCTGTGTAAAATAAAACTATCAACTGAGTATCAGGGAAGAATAAAGTCGATTTTAGATAGACAAAGAATCACAAAGTTTATAACTTCTGCCTCCTTTCCCAGGAAATTAGTCTCCCTACCCACTTACAATTAAGCTCTATCCATGGGCCCTCAATTGACACTTTTGTCATTTCAAGAAGGGTAGCTGAACCTCCACTTCAGATTTCAAGAAGCACAGACAATATGACTGACTCCCCATCTTGTAGAATGCCCCCTCTCCCCACCTCCTTTGCTCTATTTAAGCTTTAACAGCCTTAAATTGACCTTCATATTTATAGAGATTATTTCCAAATTTTCAAACATTTTTAATAGTATGATTACAATGATGATATAAATATAGTTTGTTAGTTTGTTCAAACCTTGAGTCATATATGAGGATTATATATTATTCCCTATAAATACAATATCTCCTATGCTTCTACAAGGAAAATACTTCTTAACCCATTATGTCCCATCATCCTATGTATAGGATACTCATAAAAGCTTAAGTTAAGGAACAAAATATTCCACTTATGGTCATTTTGAAAGAAATATTATGTTTTTAGAGTTCTGTTCTTTTGAGAAAGATAAACGTGAAGGATCAAAGTTTTTGAATATATAAATTTTTTATACATAGGATAAAGATGTTAAGAGTATGTAAGCTCTAGTTTGTGTTTTCTAACCTATTTTAATGTATCTAGTAAATTTAATTGAAAACTTTATAGGATTGAAAATTGGAAATAATGGGTTTGTCAATTTGGAGTGAATTCGTTTTTTTCTTTCTATCAAATTCTTTATCATATTTTCAGTTTTGTTCAAATTGTAAATCATTCTTTAAATATTCTAGATTTCCTACTTTTTTTTCCTAGTTTTCACTTCAAACCCTTGTTCTCCTACTGCTCCCTAAGTCGACATTATAGTTATCATAGTGGAATGGCTTGAAATCATGCTGATGTGCTTTCCTTTCTTGGCATAGTCTCTTTTTTCCCATGAGTACATCTTCAATTAACTTCCTATGAAAGGAAGAGAATAAATAAAGGTTCAAGGTTAGGGTCAGAGAGCAGAGGGGAGATTGAGATTATAAATGAACTAAACCCTTACCTTCACACCAGGAAGTAAATATGTAACCTAAAGGTCATTTAAAAAGGTGTCAATTTATTTAATACATCAAAACAACCAAAACCAGAAATAGAATAGTTGTCATTACAGGACACAGCCCAGGAGAGGGAAGGAGTTTGGCACTCAAAACACTTGCTTTTCAATGTAACTTGCAACCTTTAATGCTATTCACCAAATATTCCCAGTTTGTTTGTTTGTTTGTTTTTTCCCTCAAGAACATGACAGGATTGCACTTCCTGGCTTGGCCCTGTTTAAAGTTGCATGGGTTTATGGAACCAGTCACTCTCAGTGTCTTGTGACAGTAGCATATATCACCTCCAGGCAGGGATCAAGAGCCAGTGCAGGATTCACCACCCTCTCTCTCTGAATAATAAGTTGTTGCTTCTGGCCCCTTTTATAACCACAAAAGAGGCACAAGAGCTATTGGACTTCTTTGTATTTTGGAGACAACATATTTCTCATTTGGGTGTATTGTTCTGGCTCACAGCCAAGTCATTCAAAGAGCTGCTGGTTTTGAGTAGGGCCTAGCATAAAAGAAGGATCTGCAGCAGGCCCAGGCTGCTGTGCAGGTTCCTTTGCCACTTGAACCATAGGAAGAGCAGACCCAAGGGTGCTTTAAGTGGCAGTGACAGCTAAGGATGCCATTAGGAAACTTTAGCTGGCTAAGTGAAATATAGCAACAGGTTCTTAGGATTTTGTAACAAAATTCTGTCTTCCCTTCAGGAAATTATCGTCTTTTTGAGAAATCAGTCTTGACTTCCTACTGGGCCTTAGCAGAAACTGAACACTTAACCAAGGATCACCAAGTTACCCTGAAACCTGGGCTGCCTATTGGCTCTGATTCTCCAGAGAACACTGATTAATAAATGATGAAAAGGCAGCTATCTATCCTTGAACAATGCTATGTGATAATGAAAACCATAAGGATTAAGCAAGAATTAATTTTTTTGCTATACTATTTTATGTAGTGTTGGTCCTCAAACTCAGTGAATATCGAGTAGGGATGATAAATTTGCATTTTAATCAATGTAAGATATTTTCACAGGGGTAGTCCTTAGACACATATGTAAATGCTGCCTTAATATTTTACTGTTTGTACATCAATATTTGAAATATTATTTATTTTCCCCTGAACATCAGTAAATAAAGGGGATGAAAATGGAAGCTGGGAAAAAGTCAAAGAAAAATCAAAGTCAAAATTAAAATATAAGTAAATCATCATTTCAGTGAAGATTCACTATCTCCAAGAGTTCACTGTGAGGGGGAAGTACTGGGGAGTGATCCTTTCCAAATTACATAGTTATATTGTGTGCATGTATGAATACTAAACAACAAATCCCATCATTACATACAACTGTAGTGCACAATGTAGAAGAGGAAAAAAATAAAAATGCAACCGATTTTCAAAAAATAAAAAAATAAAGTATATAGAAGATAGGGCAGAGGATAGAGCTCAGTGGTACAGCACTTGCCTAGCATGCACAAAGCGGGTTTGTTTGATCCCCAGTGACCCTCTGTAAAGTACATGGGAAGATATACATCTATTTTATATATATATGTGTGTGTGTGTTTATGCATATATATATGTATATTCATATATGTTCTAGGGACTGAAATGGAGCAAATTATGTTCAATACATGTATGATTATGTTAAAATGAACCCCACTATTATGTATAACTATAATGAACTATTAAAAACATTTTTTAAAAGAGAAGTCACTGTGATTAGGATAGAGAAAGAACCTGAGAGTTGTGTCTGGTCACTTCTCAAAAGAACCCAGTAGATGATAAGACACCAGCTAGATGAACTGTCAGCTTACCACCTCCTCAGACATCAGGAGGGGCAAGTAGGACTCAGGAAAAGGGGATTCACCAAGCCAGTTGGTTTTCTAAGGCTGAACCCCAACTCACAGAGCTCCATCCAGGAGAGTCATTTGTATTCTCCAACATGATGGAGGACTGTTCCCTGTTCTACTTAGCCACAATGCCTTGCTCTGTAAAAGTTCTGAGACCTAGGCTCTTCTTTTATCAAATCACTCTGCAAATCCATTAATCAATCTCAGATCCTAAGAGCTGATCTAATGACACTGGATGTGTTCTCAGTTCTTTCAAAACTTACCTACACAAGCCTGCGGCTCTGTTTAAATTGTATGTCCTATTTCAAAGTAAAACATGCCATATCCATTTGATCATATTTTCCCTATTCATTTTAACAACGGAAAACCAAAGCCTTGCAATAGGTACTGAATAAACAATATTAAAATTTGAGGGTATTAAAATATATGAAATCATTAATAAAACAGGTCTTGTCCATCATCATCAAAATTAAGCCAACATACGTGGTGGCAACTGTTAACACTGTCTTGTCCATCTCACCCAAGTGTACATGACTCATAAATTGGGAAGAGTAGATACAACTCTTCTTACATTTTTATTCTCTTCATTTTATATATTACTGAGTCTCAAAGCAGTCTCTTCCTGCCACTTGACACCTGATGTCTGAATGTAGTAGGGAATATGATGCATATTTGGCTAAGAGACAGCATGCATACGGTTTAATAAGTGAGTTGTTTTGCTGCTCTGTCACAAAGCAAAACATATCAAGTATCCATGGAAAAATAATGTTGTATTTAACGTAGGATGTTTTCACCACTTCAAGCAGTATCCTTGTACATTAACCATTTTTCCTTGAGTAAGCAGTCTTTTCTATATTGAGAACACTGAATTTCATAACTGATTGTGTTTCCACTTTAAAGATCAGCATCAAATTTGCAGTCTTTTCCCACTCACTGCATGGGGTCTCTGATTGATATTTTTGTGAACTAACCATGTCCAATGTTATCTGTCTTTTTCTACAATTATTTTCCTTAACGCCAACTTTGTCATCTATCCATTACCGCTCTGATAAAATGTGTGTATTTTTGAAAAACACTTTAAAACATAGCTAAGCTGAAAAGGAATAAGAAGTAATAAAGAGAGAAAGAGAAACCTACAAGAAAATATATCCACAGTACAGATCAGCCATGCACTGTGGAGGAAGTTCAAGGCCATGGTACTGCAGCTTATAGGTCAGATACAAGCAGGCCATCCCAGCCTGCACTGTAGATGGGGAGCGAGATTAACCTCTGTAAATTATTACTGCCTTGTTCCCTTTATTTCTTCTGACTATACATGAGTTGGCCACTAATTAAAGTAATGATGGTTAATAAAATTATTTATGGATCAACTAGAAGCATGAATCAGGGCACTATGTTGAATGCTGCAGTGGGGGGAAAGTTCCACAAGAGTTGAGCAGAGTGGAGACAGAAATGTGGGCAGTGAATTTTTAGATAAAGGCCAACTGGGGTTGAATTCTGCATCTATCCATTTCTTATTGGTGTGACCTTGGGTACTTAGATCTTAGTTTCAATTTCCCTTATTTACAAATAGGAATAACTTAGGACTTCTTCGTGTTCTTTAGAGATTTAAATTGAGGTAATTAGAGAATTTAGTACAGAATATATCTTTCACCCATGTTAATTGCTTTTGTGATTGTTCTTGTCCTAAAGAATTTAAAATTTGTCCAGCAAAAGTGGCACATGCCTATAATCCAGTGGCTAAGGAGACTGAGGCAGGAAGGATTGTGAGTTCAAAGCCAGCCTCAGCAACTTAGCTAGGCCCTAAATAATTTAGTGAAACACTTGTCCCTAAATAAAGTATTTTTAAAAAAGGACTAAGGATGTGGCTCAGTGGTTAAGTGCCTTTGAGTTCAATACCTGATATAAAAAAAAAAAGTCAAGTACACAAGATCACAGTTCAAGGGCATATGTAATAAATACCATAAAAGGGTCATAAGCAAAGTGTTACGGGGAAAGAGGAAGGACACAAGACAAATGACCAAAGCCTGAAACCCAGCTGTGGGGCCAGTTCAAACAAAACCTCTAGTGACTTAAAAGTAGGGCTACCAATGAGTCTGAGAACTCAAAGTAAAGACATATCAGGACTCAGGGTGGAGGAACATACTGGGACAGCCAGTAAAATCTGAAGGTAAAATGAAAAAGCTATCAAGATGAACAAGTAATGAGAATATTTCTTCTGCAAAGGAATCCATCTGTGAAAAGTAATATGCTCTGTATGTTGCCATCAATTAGGATATGAAACTACTTCATAGCTCTTTCATAATAGCTAGCATTTACTGTGGAATTGATATATGGCAGAAGTCTGTTAGATACACAACAGTCCTATAAGGTAAAGATTATCTCCATTTCCCAGAGTAGGAGAAAAGGCTTACCCAAGCTTGACTACTTAACAAATAGTCGCATGGAGATGCTTCCTAGCTAACAAAGTTCATGCTCCAAAGCTTTGTAGCTAAGAGATAGATGACATTCTACACTTATCTAAAAAACTGTACCTTTAAGATATTATTTTTGATGATCTTGTAACAAATCTGGTTTTATCATTTTCATAGTGAGGGCCACATACACAGGGATATCACAACCATTCTCTGAGCAAACCACAGAAGAACTTGAATAAACAGGGTTACAGATTGTACGTTCTGGATGAAACAGGCAACTCTGATACCACTAGTTTCTCAGAGAAAAGATAGCTGCCACCATGCTCACGGGGCAGTAAATTACTCAATATTTCTGTGTTTTTCTAGTGATTCCAACTCAGGACAATATTAACCACTCTGTTAAATTGGAAACACATTGCTGAAGCATTCTGAAGTATACCAAGTGTTCAATTTGGGGGGAAAACAATCTATAGGCAAAGAGGATAAGTGATAACCTTCCAATGTTTGCTTTTTCAAGTTTTCTAATCAAATTTAATTGAACAATAAAGTTTTGTGTGGCTTGTTCACTAATGACTAAGCTCTAAGAAGAGACTCAACATAATTTGAAGTAGTTCTAAATATTAAATCTAACAGTTATCATTATGTCATAAAATAATAATAATAGTATGATTGCCAAAATAGCATTTCGAAGTAGCCAACTGTAGGAAAAGGCAAAGGAGACCATTTTGCATTGGGTTATAATCAATGAAGAACATTATCAGAAAGAACTTTACAAAGATCGTATGGTGACTAGGGCCATTTGCCGAATGGATTTGGTTCTCCATCTTCTGGATAGTTAATAGTTCTCTACTTCCTGATTCTCTTGCTTCTGTGCTAGACTCTGTGATGAGTTTTAGCCAAAGAACCAGGAATAGAGATGTAAAGTAAGTCACCTCCAGAGCTGAGCATTTCATGATTAGTACAAGTGCCATTCCCCTCCCCAGGTCTCTTTCTCAGTGTCCCACTGCCTGGCAGACTTTGAGATAGTGGTTGCTCCATCAACCTGAGATCTGGATCAAGGGGATAAAGTGCAGAACTTTAATTCAACCTGCAGTATAGAGTACCAGGGAAAGTTAAAACTTTGTAGCTATAAATCTCTAACATTTTGTGGTTATGACTATACAGTAACCTATAACAGAAAATATGGTGGGAGCCATATATCCTAAATTTACTAGTATATACATTTGAAAATGCCAAAGAAACAGGTGAAATTAAATGCTAGTTACATTTCAAGTGCTCAGGAGCCTCACCTGGCTAGCAACTACTGTGTCAGAACAGACATTGCTTATGGTGAGCAGACAATATATAGTATTTATCATTGAAATTTCCTCAATAACTACACATACACATAGAAATAAAAAATGGCTTAGATGTAAGAGGGACATTTTTATTTGCTTTAAAATAGCAGGGGGTTATCAAAATAGACAAGACCTCTATACAGTGAGAAAACATGAAACAAGGAAAGCATAGGGGTGTAAATATATTTCTAATCAATCTTCACTTTTCCAGTCTCAGAAAACAGAAGTGTAGAGGACTTTAAAATAGCCACAGCTAGGCCTCAAGAAAACAAACAGCATAATTTTGTAAAGACTTAAAGAATATATCTGAAAGAGATAGCAGCAAATATCTTCTTTTCCTTAAGTCTTGGACTGAGAAAAAAATATAAGAAACGAAGAGACTGTTTTCAATCCATCTAAACTAATCCAGAGCGAAAGAAAGAACAGGATAAAATTTTCAGGATTTTAACAAGAAATAATTATTGGTGACATTTGGAAGTACAATTGTGGTGAATTCATGAGTTAAGGGACCAAATTAAAGAAATTTCAAAGGAAATCTAGTGAGAAGGAAATTGGAGCAATGAGTGAAAGGAAAGAGTAAGGGTGAGAGCAGAAAGGCACATCTATAAAATAGAACTCCACTTTAGCTGAAGAGCCCAGGGAAACTTAACGAGAGAAAACAGCCATGTGTGGGTCTGTGTAAAGCTAATAATGAAATGCAGGGTTTTACAAGGAGATGAGTGACATGAGGGCAAAAAGCAGCAGAGGACTTAAACAAGGATCAAATGCCCTGTCTGGAGGCTTAAAGGAATAAAATGTGAGGTAGAGATTTGGATTGGCTGCCAATCAAAGGTAAAATCTTTGATCTGTTGAGAATTACATGTTTAAATAATTGGTTACCTTGACATAGAATGAAAGGAAGCATGGGATTTATAGGTAGTTGGAAATTTAGGTGGAATAAAGAAAATGAGAACTTGACTGACTAATAATATAATTTTTATAGAATTGTGTGTATATATATTCATGAAGATAAAATGAATAAAATTGCAAGAAATAAAAATGAATCAAAATCAAGTCCATCATATGTACTAGACATAGATTTTAAATGAAAAAAAAAATATAGAAATGAAATTTTATTTCCTTAAAACTTAGTATCATAAAGGTTTGTTGTGCTTTTTAAGCAACTGAGAGAATAAGTACTAAATGAACTTTTGGAAAAGTTTCTGCAGTGTCTACAACAGCACCGTGTTATTTTGTTCATGCATGCTATTTCTAAGTGTATATCAAACTCAAAAGTTCTTGAAAAATCACCATCTCTAAGACCTTCACCTGTACACATTCTAACCTGTGTTCCCACATAAATCTTGGCATCAATATCTGGGAAAATAAAAATATCAATTAAAGAGTGTAGGTGAAATAAAACAATTCTCTAGATTTACGTAACTAAATGCAAAGTTTCTGGGACATATGTTATATTCAAGATAAACAAGTATCTTAATACATTTTTTTCTAATAGAGAAATAATTTATGCTTAAAGTAAAGAAGGGTTTAGGTCAAAGAATACCCAAAAATAACAGCAAAGATTTTTGGAAGAAAAAAATGTTTTAAATGGATCAAAAAAGGGATAGAACTTTAAGGTCATGTCAACTAAAGCAAAGAACCCAAGATTAAAAAAAAAAAATTGTAGAGACCAAAATTTTATAAAAGAGCATCAATCAGTAAACATAATTTCAACTGAAACCAAATAACTTTTAAAAAATTCTGAACTAAGCAACTGATAAAGTGATGAAGAATAAAAATTATCTACAAAATAATATTTAGACTCTATTTTCAGAATCAAAGCAAAAGAGCTTAGCATAATTCAGATTTATAAGTAGAAGGATGAGAAATTAAAAATCATCAGATTAACACCTTAAATGACAATTAACTCAGTGATATTTTTTCTACTGACAGAAGGCTAACAATAGCAGTTCTCAATTTTAAAAATGATGAATTAAATAAAGATGATGGAAATTTTTAATTCATTCACATGGCTAAATACATGGATGTAATCCAATTAAGTTCGCTTCAGAAAATTACTCTCAAACATTTTGTCTGTGTGAGGGTAATATCAACTACTTTCCAGTGGAAAATATTTCTCTCCCACATGATTTCAATTTCTTTTCCATTACCACCACCCTGCCCCAACACACACACTCATTTCCTTTAATATTCAGAATGTCAAAACATTAAACTCATCCCCTCATTCAAGATCCAGTGTTGATGAGTAGGGCTAGTTTCAAATGAGAAGAAGGCTCCAGGCACAGATGCGGAGAAGATAGCATAGTTTTGGAGTCAAAGAGTTCTGGGCTTCAATTATTCCAGCAATGATGTCCAGTAGCAAGTGGGTTAACCTTTGTGATACTTACTTTCTTAATTCACCAAATGACTATCATATTCATCTACCTCACAGTTATAGTGAGAATTAGATAAAATAACGTTGTTAAGCACTTTGTCCACCTTGGCACATAGAACATGATCAATAAGGTAATTTCACTAAGATCTTATTCAAAATTCTGCTCTGCCATTAGAAGCTCAGGGACTCAGTTCCTGAAGCCATAGTATCTATTTCATAGCATTAGAAGATTAAATAAGTTAAAATATGTGAAGTGGTTAGAACAGTATTAAGCAAATAATTAATGTTACAAAAATAGAATCATAATTATTATTACTAGACTTAGAATCTCTAACCAATCTTAGAGGTTATGAAAATAACAGTCTCAATGAACAAAAATTCAAATGTTCTATGGAATTGGGTACAACTACAGGGATCAGAAAAAGGATCCAGAATTTATGACTTGAAATATTAGTAAAAAAGAAGAGAACAGATCCATGAACACAGTGCTAATTCCAGACTTCACGTCTTCTTTTAGAATCTCTGCCTCATGTGGGAATTCAATGCTAGTAGTTGTGTGTTGGTTACAAGAAGAATGGGCCCTCACAGATGTGGTTTGCAAGGATGACAGGCCAGTCCCCCCATGCAGATCACACACACTTCTCCATGTGAGCTCTGGCCTCACAAGAGCCCCACGGTGGCATGTACTGTGCTGTCACCGTCTGTGCTCTCACAGGGCAACACTCAGGTTCAGGTTCGTTGTAGTAGGGCTGGTTTTTCAGTTCTCTGACTCTATTCCAGAACCAAGCAGACAGGGGTTCTAATCCCGGGTCTGTCATTCACTAGCTTTGTGACCTGGGCAAATTACACAGTGTGTGTGGCCCTTCGCTTAGGATTTGCCTGTCTCTCAGGCGTGACATTTGGATGTATCTTATGTACAATATCTGGGACACATCAGTAGGTAGTTATTAATTGTTACCCACACAGCCTTCTTATCTGAATTCTCCCTCATGTCTCACAACATCTGAACACTTTTATTTTCAAATCCTGTCTATATAATGAATTTATTTTCCTCCCTCAGAGTTAAGTGCCTGTCATGTCTTAGAGCCCTCGTTAGCCTCTTGCACACACTGACTTTCATCATGGCTATTTATACCTCCTCCCTCTGGTTCCATCTCTCCATTTCTGCTTTCAGACTAGAGAAGGATATCAACCAAGGTGGCTATATATATGAAATGAGTCCTAAGAGTTTTTTTCATCCTTTATATTGGATTATCCTAGTTATAACATCATATTTGCAGTTTAAATTGACTCTTCTTCCTATGTCTGTGTTGCCTAAAATCATCTCTATAAAATTTTTCTGTCTCCTAGAAAACTCCGCCCATATGCTCTTCTTCATTTTTAGACATATACCCAGGGTAGATCTTACATCAGTCTTTCGGTCTTCAGCACATCATCATGACTCTAGGATGTCCTAGATACCAATGTCTGTGTTGAATTTCTCTCCCTCAACATCCTTTGAAAATTCAAATTTAGTCTTCCAAAGCAGATCAAGTCACTACCTACAAGGTCTGCTCCCACTTCCTGAATATCTCATAGTATCCTAGTCCCTGAATTTACATAGTCCAATCAGCATAAAAGCATTGGTTGGCCACACTGTGTTATGATTTGTTAAATGTTTTTCTAACCCATTCTGCTATGTGTTATTTGAAGGTAGAAATCATGCCCTTTCTATATTCTCAACCTCATCATTCACTGTAGCACTTGGTGAGTTTTAAAAATATTTAGTGACTAAAGATAATCACTCTTTGTACTTCAGCAAGTGACCAATGTTATTAATAATAAACTCCCATATTTGCTTGTTCTCATCCCAATATAATTCTACATTCACTATTATCACATCCATCTGTAAAACCAGAATTCAGCAGCATAATAAAGACCAAGTATCTTCCCCTGAATTGCACGGGAAGCTAAATATAAACAAATTTATCCTCACAATTTACCACAATAATAGATCAAAAGTGAAACATCCTGTGAATATTTTTATCTAAATTGAAAATATCATAGGATTACTATTAAGCACTAAGATGCAAAAAATGTTTTAAATAAGTAAAAATCCATTATTGATAGTAATTAGAATTCTTAGGAAGGGACAGAAAACTAGTTCATTTAAATGATGATGTATATTTACTTGAAACCAGAGACTCACAGCGTACATAATGACAATAGATACAACCCCACTTTGGTCAGAAACAGGACAGTATTGCCCTGCCCACACTTACACATTATTGTTTTTGTCATTGGTAGAAACGTACTGTCCTACACAATTGAAGAAAAGAAGTAAAAATTGGAAAGGACGTGGTGATGAGATAATCAATGCCTGAGCATAGTATTACTTGCAGAAATCAATAACTTCCATACGTGAATATAATAACCATTATTATACTGTCATAAAAGACAAACATTTAAATAGCAGTAAAATGTTAAATATCTAAAAATAAATTAATATGAGTTCTACATGATAAGGAAATTTTATAGCCTGTAGGAAAAAGAATACTGAAACAAACAGAAACCATTTTCTTGGATAGGAAAACACAAAATCATTTTTATTATTGTTATTTTAGTAAAAATAACCAGAAGAATATTTTAAGCTATAAAGGCTATCTTAAAGATCACATAAAGTGAGAAACAAGGTTAATTCATCAAAAATAAAAAGTAATGAAGGAGCTCTAGCTCTATCAAGCTATCACAATATATTATAAGACTACCATAATTGAAAGATAGTTGTCTTGGAGAAGTATGGAGAATAGAATAAAATACTTATAAATAAATAACAATATGGAAAGTTAGCAAATGATTAATAGCATATATAATTAGAATGACATTTCAAGGTAGTGAAGAAAATACTTACTATACAATGGATGGCATTGGGATTATCTGGGTAACTAGCTAAAAAATAATTCTTCAATATAACTTCACACCTTATAAAAAATTACTTTCCCCTAAACTAAGGATTTAAGTGCAAATAAATAAAATTACCCAAAGAAAACTGTGACTAATGTTCAAAACAAAATTTAAAATGAAGACTGTTTTGAATTACACAAAACTTAGAAACAATTACATAAGATGAAAAATCTATCTATATAAAATTAAGAGATTTTTCAAAGGGGGAAAGCTTCATGAGCAAATTAAAAAAATAGAAGTTAAGTTAGAAAAATTATTTCAATTCATGTAGCATTATACATACACTAATACACAAACATATACATGATTACATATGTTCTTTTATGATATATAACTTATAAACTATGTTTATAAGTGGAAATACACATAGCCATACCAATATATTACAGTAATGTAACTATATACATATATATAAAATGTACGTGCATATACATATAGATATGTATGTGTGTGTGTATACATATATGTATACACACACACATATATACAACTAGGAAATAAATCATTCCAAAACCCATAACCCACTAGGAAAATAATGAGTAAAGCATATGGATTGTTTATCAAAAAGAAAAAAAGTGTCAACAACATATGGCTCTTAAGATAAAAGAAAGAAAACATATTTCACTTATATTAGCAGAAATTCAAATTAAAATAAAAGCTAGATTTTTTTTTTTGACTATCACTTTGGCAAAAAATAGGTTCTTGGTAACATTCCACATTGGTGTCATTGCCTAGAAAGATAAATGAAGACCTTGGTGGGTGTGTAACTAATACAGCTTCTAGGAAGTCATCTCAATAAGGTCTTTCAAGAATAAAAATTTACTTCTACCTACCTGCTATATCTAACTTTAAATATTTATTTTAATACATGTGTAAAGGATGCTTGTGTAAGAATATACATAGTAGTGCTGTTTTTTATTGCAAAAGATTGAGCATGGTCCAATTGTTGATCAGTATAGAGCAAATTAAATAAAATATGTAACATCCATATATGAGAACTACACAAAGATTTTAAAGAACCAGACAATGCTATATTATGAATGCATAGAAGGTTGATATAAACTTTTTTTTTTCCTTTGGTGGTGGTTTTGGGGATTGAACCCAGGACCTTGTGCATGTGAGGCAAGAACTCTACCAACTGAGCTATATTTCCAGCCCCCATACAAGGTAGATATAAGATAGATAACTGAAAAAATAAAGTACAAAATAGTAAAGTGTACATTATGCTTCTGACTATATAAAATATTTTAAACAATCACATAAATATATAAACATATACATATTTAGAGATACATGTTCAGGATGGATGCAGTAGCTTACACCTCTAATCCCAGTGACCAGAGAGACTGAGACAAGAGGACTACAAGTTTGAGGCCAGCCTCAGCAATTTAGAGAGACCCTTAGCAACTTAGTGAGATTCTGTCCAATATTAAAAATAAAAACAACTGGTGATATAGTCAGTGGTAAAGTGCCCCTGAGCTCAATCCTCAATAGAAAGAAAGCAAGAAAGAAAGGAGAGAGGGAGGGAAGGAGGAAGATGTGCTGAAGGGCACAGTGGCTGACACCTGTAATCTCAGGTACCGGGGATGCTGAGGTAGGAGGAGTACAATTTTGAGGCCAGCCTCAGCAACTTAAGAAAGACTCCATTTCAAAAATGAAATTGGAAATTGGGGCTGGAATGTGGTTCAGAAATTCAGAGAAACATGTGCTGTAGGTGGGAAGATTAAAAGAAAACTGATCATAGTTACAGTGCCAAAGATGAAGACACAAGGAGATTAACTCTTCAGTGCATACCCTATTGTACTTTTCAATTTATGTCTTATGTACACATTAGCTCAAAAAAAAAAACAGTATAAAATTTAAAATAAAAGTAAGACATACTCCTTCTTTCAACACTTTTCTTCCCAACTTTATTTTAAGAAGCACCTTATGGCTACTTCTCTTCCCTTCCTGCCTAGTATCTCCAAATGTAGCCTTTCCTCTCTCCATTCAAATATCAGAAATCCCTATTTGGATTAATGCAAAAATGCAAAGAAAAGCAACAAACAAAATCCCTCTATTCTTATAGCTTTCAGTCTGTTCTCTTGATGATTTTCATTCCCCGATTAAGAAATATTTTTAAGTACCTATTTCATGTATTGTATTGTGTTAGATTCCAGGAACACAGTATTGAATAGGGTCAAGGACTATGGTCTTATGGAGTTTGTGTTCTAAGGAAGGAGACAAATAATCAGGCAGAACGTACATGACAATGGGAGAGCTTAGATAAGAGGCACCTTACCTATAAGTTGAATGTCCATGAAATGATTGCCATAGAAAGCAACTTTTAAGATAGATAAGAAAGATGAATAGCAAAGAATGAGTTGTGACATTGTGTTCCTTTCAAGGTAAAAAGTGTGGATGCATATGTAGACAGGAAAGAGAACCCATTGTTCCTTTTTGAGAAAGCAGTTTGAGGTCACTGAAACTTCAACAAGGACTTCTAAGAAGTTGGATAAAAGATGAATATTTGAAAACAGACTGGAAAGAGGAAGACTAATCAGAAAATAATGGTAGCGATTCCAAACAAAGAAGATAATGATAGGTATTTTATTTTATTTTCTAAAATATTTGTTTAGTTGTAGATGAACACACAGTATCTTTATTTATTTTTATGTGGTGCTGAGGATTGAACCCAGTGCTTCACATATGTGAGGCAAGTGCTTGACCATGTAGTTACAGCCCCAGCCCATGAGAGGTATTTTATTTTATTTTAATTGGTTGTTCAAAACATTACAAAGCTCATGACATATCATCTTTCATACATTTGATTCAAGTGAGTTATGAACTCCCATTTTTACCCCAAATACAAATTGCAGAATCACATCAGTTACACATTCACAATTTTTACATAATGCCATATTAGTGACTGTTGTATTCTGCTGCCTTTCCTATCCCCTACTATCCCCCCTCCCCTCCCCTCCCATCTTCCCTCCATGAGAGGTATTTTAAAAGATGGAAAATTCAGATAGGTTCAAAAGATTCTGAGGAGACTGAATAAATGAGATTAGTAATTAATTAGATTCTAGAGGAAAGAAATAAGAAATTGAGAATTATTCCTAATTTCTTTGCTATAAATTTGTTTGCTATTTATATTGGTGCCATCACTCACTGAGATAAAGAAAGTCAAAGTTTTGAGTTAAAGAGATAATCTTTGAAATTTCCATTCTGTATATTGAGTTTGGGGTATCTGAGAGATATCCCAGTAGAACTGTCCAATAAGTACTCAAATATATGGGTCTGATGTTCATGATTATCAATCTAAGCTGCAGGTACAGATGGGATTCATAGCTATAAAAGTTAAAATTAAAGCCTTGAAGGTGAATATAATTGCTCCAGGTAAGTGCAAAGAGGAAAAGGGAAGAAGCTTTAATGAAAAACATCATAAAGGAAATGGCAAATAATGAGGTAAGACAGAATAAAATATCTGAAACAGAAAAGAGTGAGAAGAAAAATTAGAGAATAGGAAAACAGAGTGTCTCTGAAGACAAAAGAAGAGAATATTTCAATAAGGGAGTAGTCTATATATCCTAAGCATAGTTGAGGGATGAATAATGTAAGGACAAAATTAGTTCATTGCATTTCCAATGATGAGAAATGTGAAATGATGTTGTATTTGGAGTGAGGATGGTAAGAAGTATAGAACAGAGTGAGAGAAAAGTAAAATGTTTTCTGAGGATGGATAAACTTCCATAGTAAGTGGTCTTTCTTTTTACTCTAGATCTCTGTAACTTTTCCATTCTAACTTTTGCATTGCTTTCTTATCAGGACCTCCTCACAAAGCCCATAGTAGGAAAGATAGTCTGAACAAGTAATTAAAAAAAACAAGATGCATACTATTCTCTTAGAGCAACATAAGGTATCATCAATTCATTAACAGAAAGTAACAGAATGCATTATGAGAGCAAATGAAATTGATTACTGAGGATGATTACATTGATAAATCTATTGATTGTCAAGTGATAGATCCAATACTTAAAAATATATGAATAGGGTAGCAAGATAGACATAGAAAAATAGATAGATAGATAGATAGAAATAGATAGGAATGTAAATAGAATGAGGCTCTGAATCCTTAACATATTCTATGAAGTTGAAAAGGCTAATGAATTTGTATGTCACATTAACACCGTGGTCTTGGAGCCAGGTTTTAACTCAGTTTTTCCTTGGTTCAAAAACCATGCTCTTGTGCTAATAATCTACTTTCTAAATTCTGTTGGTGCCAGAACAATAAGAAGAGGCATGCTTTATGGAAAGTGCTGTGTAAGCACAGTATGGAAGTACACACACAAAACTGAACAGGGAGGCAGAGTTCCAGACTGTGAGGTTGAATAGTCTGGAATTTTGTTCTAGGCAGTGTGGAATCTCTAAGGGATATAAGTGGGAACAAAGAGGGATAGATATAAGGAGGATTTCATTATAAAAAGACAATTCTAGTCTAAGTCAGTGATGGAAGTGTTTCTGCAAGTGAAAAGAACAATTGGAAGGTGCCTTCCACAGTCTGAATGAGAGTTCAAGTGGGTGTATCCATTCACTTTCTTTTGCTAACAGCAACACAGTAAAAGTCACAAATGAAAAGTCCACTGCTAACATAAAAATCCATGGCAAAAACCTGAAGACTTTTCTGTTAAAATCAAGAAAAAGACAAACATAAATATCAGAACCAATCCATGGGATTTAGTAAAATTAGAGGATAAAAAACTAACACAAAAAAATTAATTGCCTTTCTAAATACTAAGAACTAATTGTCTCACAAAGTACTTCCAGAAGTTCTATCAGGTCTCATGGTGAATATCAAAGAAAATGAGCAGAAAGTGGGAAATGTAATCACTTTAAAATATACCAGAACATCATGTTCTTCTTAACAAGACCTGCCTGCAGGAGAAACTATTTTACCAGAGACCAACCTACCTGGGGGGAGGAAAATGTCCAACTCTAGCCAGCTCTAGTCTTCCATGTAGAGGAAGGGAAATACAAAACACCTGTTCCCTCTGGTAATCCTGTTCCACTCAAGAGCAGAAAATATCTGAGAAGCACATGCAAAATTCACAGCCCAGAGGTATAGGCTCACCAAAAGGCTAATACCTAAACATAGAATTACAGAGCGATTTCCCTACCACTGAATTACAAAAGATATATTTATGTAAGTTATTTTTATCCCATATATCATGTCCAGCTTCCAGTGAAAAATTATAGGGCAAACTGAAAGGCAAAAGATATAGTTGGAAGAGACTGACCAAACATCAGCATAAGAGTCAAATATATCCGAAATGTTAGAATTACTGCACCAGAATTTTTTTTAAATGGTGATAAATTTGCTAAAGTATTTAGTGGAAAAATCAGACAACATGAATGAACAGTTCAAATCATAAACAGTTCAAATTATAAACAGATAAATAAAAATTCCAAGAAAGAACAAATAAGATATTAAACAGACCCAAAAAACTGCAATAAATGTGAAGAATGCCTTTAATTTGCACATCTGAGTAAAAATTCAGAGTTTAAAAATGACAGTAACAGTAAAAACTTCCAAAATCAACAAGGAAAACAACAACAACAACAACAAAAAATGGGTGCATGTGTGTGTATGTGTGTGTGTGCGTGCACACACACACACACACACACTACCCAATGATGCAGGATAGAGCTCAGGCCCCAGCCAGAGCAGACCCACTCTGGAGCCCAGGCCCAGGCCCTAGGACCACCCCCGCAATCTGTTCAAGATTTCAAGCCCAGGTTAGCTGCAGGTTGGCCAGGCTGACCAGCAGACCCACATAGGATCTAGGCCTCAGCCCAAGACCATCTCAGCGGCCCTGAGGGGAGCCCAGGCCCAGGTAAGCCCAGATTGGCATGGCTGACCAGACCCACATAAAAGCTGAAGTCAAGGTTAGGCCCAGCACCAATTCCTGGGCCCACCTGGGAACCCAGGCCTAAACCCACCTTCATCTTGGGACACTGTAGCCATTGCCACAGCCCTCCAACGCAGTAGCTTCCACCTTGCAACAACAGACAGGGCCTACAAGCAACTACATCTCGGAACAGGGAGCCCAAAGCCATTGTAAGGCCCACCCTTTCAGCCCCATCTCTGAAAGTGGTTGCATTCATCTTGGGACAACCCCATGGCTATCTCGAGTTACCTCCACTATTGCCGCCACCACATTTAGTTGCAGTAGCATCCATCATGGGACAGTGGCAGGGTCTGGAAGCCCAAAACCAAGGTGAGGTACAGATAATCTGAATGGACACTATAAGATTATAGTGTAGAAACTGTAATAACTCAGATCCACACTGCAAAAAAGACACATAGACAACATGAAAAAACAAGGAAAGAAAGTGCCCCAAACAAACCAGGATATACTATAATAATAGAACCCATGGATGGCACAGTTGATGAAATGTCAGAAAAGTAGTTCAGAATATACATAATCAAAATGATTGGTGAATTAAAGAAAAACCTAAATGAGCAAATACAGGCAAAAATTGATCATCCAATAAAGAGATAAGGGAGCAAATTCAGGTAACAAAAGATTACTTCAAGAAAGAGACAGAGAATCTGAAAAGAAATCTTTTAAATGAAGGAAATAATAAGCTAAATATAAAACCTGATATATTTTTATTTGGAAGACATAATATCAGATAATAAAGACAAAGTATACAATCTTGAAAATAAAGTTGACTACACAATGAAGATTGTAAGAAACCATAAGCAAAACATCCAAGAATTATGGGATAGCATCAAAAGACCAAATCTAAGACTTATTGGGATAGAGAGAGAAAGGCATAGAGATTCAAACCAAAGGAATGCCTAATCTCTTCAGTGAAATAGTACCAGAAAATTTCCCAAACATGAAGAATTAATTGGAAAATTCAAATACAAGAGGCTTACAGGACAGCAAATGTACAAAATTACAACAGATCTACACCAAGGTGCATTATAATGAACACGCCTAGCATACAGAATTAGTATAGAATCTTAAAGACTGCAAGAGAGTGGAATCAAATCACATATAGGGGGAAACCAATTCTTATCTCATCAGATTTTTCAACCCAGACCCTCAAAGCCAGGAGATCCTGGAACAATATATACCAAGCTGTGAAAGAAAACGGATATCAACCAAGAATCTTATATCCAACAAAATTAAGCTTCAGAATTGATTATGAAATAAAAACCTTTTATGATAAACAAAAATTAAAAGAATTTACAGTGAGAAAGCCTGCACTACAGAATATCCTCGACAAAATATTCCCCATGAAGAAGAAATGAAAAATAACAATGAACATCAGTAGAAGGAGGGACAACACTACAGGAAAGCCCAATCAAAGAGAACAAGTCAAGTTAAAAAAAATAAATAAACCAAAATGTCCAGGAATAAAATCATATTTCAATAATAACCCTGAATGTGAATAGCCTAAGCTCATCAATTAAAGGACATACACTGACAGATTAGATTAAAAAAAAAAGACTCAATAATATGTTGCCTTCAAGAGACTCATCCCACAGTCTGAAAGTGAAAGGGTAGGAAAAAAGGTACCACTCACATGGACCACGTAAACAAACAGGGGTTTCCAACCTCATATCAGATGAAGTGGACGTCAAACCAAAGCTAGTGAAAAGGGATGAAGAAGGACATTTCATACTGCTTAAGGAATTCATACATCAAGAAGACATAACAATCATAAATATCTATGCTGCAAACAACGGGGCATCTATGTATGTCAAACAAACCCTTATCAAATAAAAAAACCAAATAGACCACAACACAACAATGCTGGGTGACTTTAATACACCTCTTTCACCACTGAATAGATCTTCCAGACAAAAACTAAACAAAAAAACTATAGAACTCAACAATATAATCAATAATTTGGACTTCACAGACCTATATAGAATTCATCAATGAGCAAATACACTTTCTTCTCAAGAGCACATGGATCCTTCTCCAAAATAGACCATATGTATGACACAAAGCAAGTCTAAGGAAATATAAAAAAATAGAGTTACTACTATGCATTCTATCTGACGATAATGGAATGAAATTAGAAATCAATGGGAAAATTAAGAGAAGCTACTCCAATACCTGGAGACTAAACAATATACAATTTAATGACACATGCATAACCAAGACATCAAGGAGGAGACAAAAAAAATTATTAGAGGTAAATGAGAACTCCAAACAGCTTATCAAAATCTCTTGGACACTATAAAGTCAGTGTTAAGAGGAAATTTTATTGCATGGAGTTGTTTCATTAAAAGAAGAAAAAGTCAAAAAATAAACAACCTGATATTATAGCTCAACGCTCTAGAAAAAGAAGAACAAACCAACACCAAAAGTAGTAGAAGACAGGAAATAATTAAAATCAGGGCAGAAATCAATGAAATTGAAACTAAAGAAACATTTCAAAAAATTGACAAAACAAAAAGCTGGTCCTTGGAAAAAAAATAAATAAAATTGACAACCGCTTAGCCACCCTAATGAAAAGAAGGAGGGAGAAAACTCAAATTACTAAAGTTTGTGATGAAAAAGGAAACACTACAATAGATGCTATTGAAATACAGAAGAAAATTTGAGCTTATTTTGAAAATTTATACTCCGGTAAAATAGAAAACCTCAAAGATACTGTCAAATTTCTAGAGGCATATGACCAACCCAAACTGAGTCAAGAGGACATACACAATTAAAACAGATCAATTTCAAGCAAAGAAATAGAAGATGCCATCAAAAGCCTACCAATCTAGAAAAACCTGGGACCAGATGGATTCACAGCTGAATTCTACAAGACCCACAAAGAAGAAAATCAATACTCCTCAAATTAGACGATGAAATATAAAAGGAAGGAACCCTTCCAAATTCATTCTACAAAGCTGAAATCATCCTGATACCAAAACCAGTCAAAGACACTTCAAGGAAAGAAAATTTCAGACCAATATCCCTGAAGAACATTGACACAAAAATTCTCAAAAAAATTCTGGAAAATTGCATACAAAAACATATTTAAAAAATAGTGCATCATGATCAAGTGGGGTTCATTCCAGGGATGCAAGGTTGGTTCAATATATGGAAATCAATAAATATAATTCATCACATCAATAGACTTAAAGAATCATATGATCATCTTAATAGATGCAGAAAAAATATTCAACAAAATACAGTACCCTTTCATGTTCAAAACACTAGAAAAAGTAGGGATAGTAGGAACATACCTCAACATTGTAAAAGCTATCTATGCTAAACCCAGGACCAACATCATTCTAAATGGTAAAAAGTTGGAAGCATTTCCTCTAAAACCTGGAAAAAGACAGGGATGCTGTCTTTCACCACTTCTATTCAACATAGTCCTTGAAACTGTAGCCAGAGCAATTAGTCAGATAAAAGAAATTAAAGGGATACAAATAGGAAAAGAAAAACTCAAACTATCATTATTTGCTGATGATAAATGATTCTATACTTAGAGAATCCAAAACCCTCCACCAGAAGACTTCTAGAATTAATTAATGAATTCAGCAAAGTAGCAGGATATAAAATCAATACTCATAAATCAAATACATTTCTATATATCAGTGATGAATCCTCTGAAAGAAAATTAGGAAAACTACCCCATTCACAATAGCCTTAAAAATAAAATAAAATACATGGGAATCAACTTAACAAGTGGTGAAAGAATGCTACAATGAAAACTACAGAACACTAAACAAAGAAATTGAAGAAGACCTTAG
Source organism: Marmota marmota marmota (assembly GCF_001458135.2). Classification (NCBI taxonomy): domain Eukaryota; kingdom Metazoa; phylum Chordata; class Mammalia; order Rodentia; family Sciuridae; genus Marmota; species Marmota marmota. The sequence goes on from NW_026000075.1 coordinate 9,239,953, forward strand.
AAGATGGAAAGATCTCCCATGCTCTTGAATAGGCAAAATTAACATTGTCAAAATGACCATACTACCCAAAGCCCTATAAAGATTCAATGCAATTTCAATTAAAATCCCTTCATCATTCCTTTTTAGAAATAGAAAAGGCAATCATGAAACTCATTTGGAAAATTAGGAGACCCAGAATAGCCAAGTAATCCTTAGCAAGAAGAATGAAGCAGGAGGCATCACAACACCAGACCTTAAACTATGCTACAAAGTTATAATAACAAAAAATGGCATGGTATTGGTACCAACAGACATGTAGACTAATGGTACAGAATAGAAGACATAGAGATAAAACCACATAAATTCAGTTATCTCATACTAGACAAAAGTGCCAAAAACATACGTTGGAAAAAAAATAGTCTCTTCAAAATATGGTAGCAGGGAGAACTGGAATCCCATATGCAGCAAAATGAAAATAAACCCCCATCTCTCATCATGCACAAAACTCAACTCAAAGTGGATCAAGGACCTAGGAATTAGACCAGAGACTCTGCCCCTAATAGAGAAAAAGGTAGGCCCAAATCTTAATCATGTTGGTTCAGGCCTTGACTTCCTTAACAAGACTCCTAAAGAATAAGAAATAAAATCAATAATTAATAAAGGAGGGTTGAAATTTTGGCTCAGTGGTAGAGTGCTTGCCTAGTACTTTGAAGCACTGAGTTTGATTCTCAGCACTGCATGTAAATAAATAAATAAAATAAAGGTCCATCAACAACTAATAAAAATATTTAAAGAAAGAATTATAAATGGGATAGACTCAAACTAAGAAGCTTCTTCTCAGCAAAAGAAACAATCAATGAGGTGAAGAGAGAGCCTGCATTTAGGAAACAAATTTTTGCCACATGCATGTCAGATAGAGCACTAATCTCCAGGATATATAAAGAACTCAAAACACTTAACACCAAAAAAAAAAAAAACCCAGAAAAAATTAAAAACAAAAACCCATTCAATAAATGAACTAAGGAGAAGTGACACTTCTCAGAAGAAGATATATATTTGATCAAAAATATATAAAAAATGTTCAATATCTCTAGTAATTAGAGAAATGCAAATCAAAATTACTGTAAGTTTCATCTCATGCCAGTCAGAATGGCAGTTATCAAGAATATAGACAACAATAAATGTTGGTGAGGATGTGTGTGTGGGGGGGAAGGCACACTCATACATTGCTGGTGGGATTGCAAACTGGTGCAAGCACTCTAGAAAGCAGTATGGAGATTCCTTACAAAACTTGGAATGGAACCACCATCTAGATATCCCACTTCTTGGTCTATACCCAAAGGACTTAAAATCAGCATACTATAGTAATGCATCCATATCAATGTTTATAGCAGCTCAATTCACAATAGCTATACTGTGGAAGCAACATAGAAGCCCAAGAATAGATGAATGGATAAATAAACTGTGGTATGTATACACAATGGAATATTACTCAGCATTAAAAGAGAATAAAATTATAGCATTTGCAGGTAAAAATGGATGGAGTTGGAAAGCATCATGCTAAACGAAGTAAGCCAATTCCAAAAAACCAAAGGCTAAATGTTCTCTCTGATTAGTGAATGCTGATCCATAATGGGTGGGGGAGCATGAGGAAAATGGAGAAACTTTGATGGGGCAAAATGGGGGGAGGGTGGGGAGGAGGTGTGAGGGCACGAAAGATGGTAGAATGTGATGTACATCATTACCCTAAGTACATGTATGACTAAACATATGGTGCAGGGCTATATCGTGTACAATCAGAAATGAAAAGTTATGCTGCAATTATATACAATTAGTCAAAATGCATTCCGCTGTCATATATAATTAAGATTAATTAACTAATTAGTTAATTAAAAATGCAGGATAATTTAAATGGGTCTACAATGTATGTAATAAGCACACCAGAAAGAAAATAAAGAATGGAAAAAAAGAGGGCGTGAGGAAAAGAAGAAAAGAGATGAAGAGGGAGTGAAGGAAGGAAGAAGGGAAGCAAGACTTAAATCTTTAATGACTGAAAATTTTCATAAATTAATGTCAGATACCAATCCACAAATCCAAGAAACTCAGACAACAGCAAATAGTTTGGCATTTCATGTTCAAATTTCATAAAATCAAATGAAAATGTGAAATGAAATGAAAATGAAAATATTTGAAAAATGCCAGGGAGAAAACAGACCCTATCTTTAGAGGAGTAAAGATAAGGTTTATAGTAATAAGAATTACTTCTTCTTTCAAGTTAGGGAAGAAAGGAGTAAAATATTTAAAGTAGAGAGAGGGACAGAGAGAGGGAAAAAGAGAGAAAGAGGGGGCAGGGAAGCTACCAAAGTGAAAGTTCATACATGGAGAACTATTCTTCAAAAGGGAAGGAGGAAGGTTATTTGGGGGTTTTGTTTGTTTGGGCTACTTTTTTTGTGTGTTAAGTTTGTTTTTTTATGTTTGGAATTTTAATCCCTTTTCAGAAGAGTAGCTGGCAAAGATTTTCTACCATTCTATAGGCTATCTTTCCAAACTCTTGATTATTTCCTTTGATGTGAAAGTTTTTAATTTATTGCCAGCTCACTTATTGATTCTCAGTTTTATTTCTTGAACTTTAGGAGTCTTACTAAGGAATTGGTGCCTGTGCCAATGTTTTAGAGTGTTTCCTCTGTGGTTTTTTTCTTGGCAGTTGCAATGTTTCCGGTCCAATTCCTAGATCTTTGATCCACTTTGAATTGATTTTTGTGCAGAGTAAGATATAAGGATCTAGTTTCATTCTTGTGTGTATGGATATTCAGTTTTCCCAACAACATTTGTTTAAAAAGCTGGCTTTTCTGCAATGTATGTTTTTGGCACCTTTGTGAAGGATGAGATGACTGTATCTATGCAGCTTTGTCTCTGTGTCTTCTGCTCCATTTTTCTTCATGCTGGTGCCATGCTGTTTTTATCACTATAGCTCTGTAGTATAATTTAAGATCAGGTATTGTGATGCCTCCAGCATTGCTCAGGATTTCTTTGGCTTATCTGGTTATTTTATCCTTCCATGTGAACTTTAGAAGTGTTTTTGTTTTTTGTATTTTTTGCTTGAAGTATGTCATTGCTGTTTTGATTTGGATTACATTAAATATGTAGATTATTTTTAGTAATATGGCCATTTTGATGCTAATTCGGCCTATCTAAGAACAAGGGCAGCCTTTCCCTCTCCTAAGGTATCATTCAATTGCTTTCTTTAATTTTTACTTTAGAGGTCTTTCAATCCTTGGTTGGATTTATTGCCAGGTATATTTTTAGGCTATTGTAAATGGAATTGTTTTTCTGATTTCTTTCTCAGTAGATTATTGGAATATAGAAAAACCATTGATCTTTATATGTTGACTGGTATATAAGCCCTACAAATGGCCAACAATATATGAAAAAAAGGTTCAACATCCTTAATAATTAGAGAAATAAAAATCAAAATTACACTGAGATTTTCATTGTACTCCATTTAGAATGGCAATCAAGGATACAAATAATAATAAATGTTCACATGAATGTGGAGAAAAAGGGAAACTCATTGTGGATGGGACTGCAAACCTATTCTAACCACTTTGGAGAGAAGTATGAAGATCCTGCAAAAGGCTAAGAATGGAACCACCATATGACCCCAGCTATCCCACTCCTTGGTATTTATCCAAAAGAACTAAACATAGAAGATTATAGTGATATATGCATACCAATGTTTTTAGCACCACCGTTCACAATAGCCAAATTATAGAACCTTGTGAATGGATGAAGAAATGAATGGATGAAGAAAATGTGGTACATAGTCACAATGGATTTTTTTGTCAGCCATAAAGAAGCATAAAATTACGTATTGCTGGTAAATGGATGAAACTGGAGAACATCATGCTTAGCAAAATACACCAAATCCAGAAAGTCAAAAGTACGTTTTCTCTCATACGTGAAAGCAAGAAAGAACAAAAGAAAAGGGATAAAAAAGTGGATCGCACAAAATTAGAAGGGAGATCAATAGAGTAGAGGAATGGGATGAAGGAAATGAAAAGGGAAGGGCATGGGGAACTACTGAGGAACAAATTCCACCAAATTATACTATGCCTATGTATGAATATACCATACTGAATCTCAATCTTATGTATACAATTATGATGCAGTAGTTAAAGTAATAATAATACTACAAGGGAGATCACTTTAGAAGAGCAAGTAGATCTCGAAACAGGGGAGGGGAGGAAAAGGAAAGGCACTGTGGAATGAGATTTATCTAATTGTTATGTGCATACATGAATATGGCATAGTGACTCATACAATTATGTTAAAGTATAATGTACCAATAAAATAAATAAATAAAAGAAAATAATAAATCTAGACAAAAAGAACTTACTCTTTTCACAAAGTGGATCACATACTAAATTATAAGATGAAAAATTATAAAACTACCAGAAGATAGCAGAGAAGAAAATATAGATATCCTTGATTATAGTGATATCCTTTAGGCACAACATTATAAAGGAAACAACTGATAATATATGCTTCATTAAAATTAAAAATACATGCTCTGAGAGAGAATATAAAGAGAATAAATGCCATAGAGAGAAAATAATTGAAAAAGATACAGTTTGTAAAGGACTGTCATTCAAATATACAAACAACTCTTAACATTTAAAAATAATAAAAGAATCAACCCAGTTAAAAGAATAAGCCAAATATCTTAAGAGACTTTACCAAAGAAGAAATACAGATGACAAGAAAGCATATGAAAAAGTGTTCAAGATCATATGCATTTAGGAAATTGCATATTAAGATGCCACTCTATATCTATTAACATAATCCAAATCCAAAACACTGACATAAAAAAATGGTGAGGGTGTGGAACAATAGTAATTCTTATTCATTGCTGATGGGAATACAAAATGGTACAGTCACTTTGGAATAAAGTTTTGCAGTTACCTACAAAACTAAATATACTCTTACTGCAAGATCCTTGGTATTTACCCAAAGGATGTGAAAATTTATGTCCACATAAAAAATCTGCACATGGGTATTTATAGCAGCTTTATTCATAATTGTCAAAACTTGGGAGCAACCAAGATGTCCTTCAGTAGGTGAATGGATAAATAAACTGTGGTACATCCACAATGGAATATTTATTCAGCACTAAAAAGAAATGAGCTATCAAGCCATAAAAATACATGGAGGAAACTTAAATGCATATTACTAAGTGAAAGAAGTCAATTTGAAAAGGCTTCACACTGTTTGGTTCCAAATATATGACATTCTGGAAAAAGCAAAACCACAGAAATGGAAAAAAGATCAGAAGTTACCAGGGTTTCGGAGGGAGGTGTACAAGGAATAGGTGAAGCCCTGAGGAATTTTAAGGCTGTAAAACTACTCTGTATGATATTATAACAGTGGAATACACTTATTCAAACCCAGATTGTACCACACTAAGTATTAACTGTAATGGATTTGGGAGGATAATGGTGTGTCAACATAGGTTCACAGGTTGTAGCAAATGTACCACTGTAGTTCAGGATGCCTGTTGACAGTTGGGAAGCTTGTGGGGATATTTGGATATATGGAAACCCATTTACTTCCTCCTTAATTTTACTGTGAAGCTCAGACTGTTCTAGAAGATAAATTTTATTTATTAATAAAAAAGAAATGAAGAAAAGCAAAATGATTTATCATTTGTATGTTTTGACATTCTATTTAGTGGGAACAATGGTTTTAATGATTAACTGAACTTTTCCTCTTCAATAAACAATGATATGTCTTGATATTGTATGTTTCCATGAGTCTCTGTTATTTACTAGTGGAGTAATCATGAAATTTTTGATATTATCTTAGCTGTATTAGAATCTTAAGCTTTCACCTTCTTTCCAAAACATGTACAAAAGTATATTTAATCTGTGCTAGCATGGGTTTCTGGATTTAAAATAACTTAGTATGACTAAAATCAAAGGTTTAATCCTAAAATTTTGTAATAATCTATCAATACCAAGTGTTAACAATAAAATTATTGTGCTTCACCCTGGGTTATTTCCACATTAATTTGCAGACAGGACCCACAGCACACAGCCAGTATGTGATTTGTGAAAGGGAAAACTCTGTGCTCTCTCTAGGGCTCATCTCCTGCCAGCCTAGTGAACAAGATGAGTTTCTTTTTATAACGACAAGGCACAGAGATAATTTATCAACTGGAGAGCACAAACAATCCTTTATTCAGCAGAATGACAAAAGGTTATTTAGCTTCTGGCATCTACTATCGTTCTTGCAAGAACCAGGCCCAAGAGCCAATATGATAATTAATAAATTTCCAACATCTGGGCAATCAAACAATTTTTTATGAATGTTAAACAAAGCCAGCGGCAAATGAAATCCTCCTCTTCTCATATTTATCTATCTAAGTCCTCCACTGGATAGGCGAATTCATCCATGCTCTGGCTATGAAAAGGGGATAGTGATGACATACTAGGAAGATATTACCCAATTTGGGAAGTCCATATTACTAAGTGTCATTTAATCATATGGACAGTGATGACATCACCCTCTGAAGCTAATGGAGACTAATGGTTGCCAAGAGTATTAAGCTAAGTGACAGGTGATTGATATCAATCATCACACAGAATAAAGGACCCAAATTTAAACGAAGACTTAGAATCTCATTTTCTCTAATTGTTCACCAACAATGTATTTCTGTTTAAAAAAAAAAAAGAAAGCAGGAAAATAATTATGTAGTTATGGTTTGCATAGATTGAGAAAGGTGACTGATAAAACAATGTATGTATTTCCCTCAAAATTTATGTGTTCATGTGTTGAATGTTTGTGTCTCCTTCCACCCAAATTAATATGTTGAAATTCATCCTCAGGGTGATAGTATTTGGAGGTGAGGTCTTTGGAAAGTGATTCGGTCCTGAAAGTACAGCCCTCATAAAAGGATACCACCCTTATAAAAAAGACCCCAGAGAGCTGCCTTGCCCTTCTATCATGTGAACTTACAGGGAGACAGTGTCCACCTATAAACCAGGAAGTAGCCTTCAACAGACATCAAATCCGCTGGTACAATCCAGCTCCTACAATGATAAGCAATAAATTTGTATTGTTTATAAGCCATCCAGTCTGTTTTAGACTGTTTGCTTCTGTGAACAAAGGACTTGAGAGCAACTGTCAAGGAGGAAACATTTATTTGGGGGCTTACAGTTTCAGAGGTCTCAGTGCATAGATAGCCTTCTCTGTTGCTCTGGGCTGGAGGTGAGGCAGGCAGAACATCTTGGTGAAGAGTGTGACAGAGGAAAGCAGCTTGGAACACAGCACCAGGAAGCAGAGAGAGAGCTCTGCTCAACAAGGTCAAAATATAAAGGGCAAAGGCACACCCCAGGGACCTACCCCCAATCCAGCCACATCCCACCTGCTTACAGTTACCACTCAGTTAATTCCTATCAGGGGATTAATTCACTGTTTGGGTTAAGGTTCTTGTAACTTAATCATCTCACTTTTAAATTTTCTTGCATTGTCTTGCACATGAGCTTTTGGGGGATACCTCATAACTAAGCCAGAACAGAGTCTAAAGTAGTGCTTTTTTGTTTGTTTGGGGGTTTGCTTTTGTTGTTGTTTGTTATTGTTGGTAGTAGGAACTGAACCCAGGGGCAGATTATCTCTAAATTACATCCACAGTCCCTTTTCCTTGTAATTGGTTCCTTTTAGTCATACTCAATAGCAGAGTTAATTTTGATATAATTATACAAACATAGAATATACCTCATTCTAGTTAGGATCACATTCTTACGGATGTACATGATGGTGGGATTCACTGTGTTGTTTTCATATATGTATATGGGAAAATTATGTCAGACTCATTCCATTGCCCTTCCTGTTCCTATCCCCCATTCCCTTCCTTCCATTCCCCATTGTCTAATCTACTGAACTTCTATTCTTCCCCATGACCCCCACCCCTCCTTATTATAGGTTACTTCCACATACCAGATAAAACATGGGTCTCTGGTCTTTTTTTTGTGAGACAGGGTTGCTGAGGTTGGCTTCGAACTTGTTATCTCCTGCCTCAGTCTCCCAAATTGTAGGGATTACAGTCATGCAACACAATTCCTGACTACTGTAGTGTTTTTTTTTTCTTTTTATAACAGCCTGAATTGACTAGGACAGTTACTTATAATTTCTAACTGCCTTCATAAATTGGGAAACATCATATTTTAGAATCAAACATAACAAGTCCTTCAGTTCAAGCCTTTACCCCTTCCTTAGATTTCCTAACACAAAATAGGATATGATTATGACTATGGGTGAGTGAATTGGAAAATAAATGCTACTAGAATTTTAAGGAAAATAAATGTCATCTAAAGTATTAAAGATATTTTATGAGTTATTATAAATTGCACAATTCGTAAGTCCTAGAGCATATATTGCAATTTATGAAAGAATCAATAGATGCAAATTGAAAACAACATATTCTGAAATAAAATGTGGTTGTATTTAATTGAATTAAAATAGATTTTTCAAAGAGAAAATGGCTTGACTGTAGGAGGTTTTCCTTTTTTGTTTAACTAATATGTCTGGCTATGAGAAATACCCCTTTCCCCCATTTTGATTGGTATCCACCATTAAATCTCTACACAGTCGTTATGTTTTTGGATGATATTTTTAGAAATCATTGGTCTTGAAGAGCATATATAATAAATTTGAAGTTATTTGACAGAATCAGAAAATTCAACAGTGGCGATATTTTCCAAATGAAGAAAGTGTACTCCAGGGGACTTGTAGATGATACATAGGAATGCAGGAAGGAGGGGAAAAAAAATTGCAAAAAAGAAAAAAAAAGACAATTATCTTTTACTTGCTAATCTCACATTTTTATACCACTTGAGTTTTATTTTATGTAATTGTAAAGTACCTTAGTATGATGATAAAATATATGTTATAATAAGAGTATATTTAGATGTGTACCTTTTTACATGTTTTACTTTGGGGAGTGTGTGATCAAGAGAGTTTGGAGAACAGTGTTTTAGAGTGATGAGGCTAAGTTATGTGCACTATGGAATTAAAATCTGAGTTGTATGATAAAAATTCATAGTGAATTATAATAATAATTCGTTTGATTCTTCTTTCAACATACTCACATAGATTGAATCATCTGAAGTGAGCAGTATTTGATCATTTGTGTTAATTTGTTCCTAGACAAACAGACATCTGTGTCATTCAGTATGAATATTTGCCAAGTACCTTTTATGTTCAAGAATCCTGATACCTGTTAACAGTCTGGATCTGGAATGTCTCTAAAGGTCCTTGTGTTCAACCCCAGAGGTGGGGCCTTTGGGAAATGATTGGATCACGAGGCATTAATCTCATCAATGGGTCAATCTGTGGAGGGATTCATAGCTGAATGGACTATTGGAAGGTGTAGAAACTATAGGAGGTGAAACAGAACTGGGGTGAGTGGGTCCTTCAGTGTGTGTCTTGGAGACTTCATCTTGTCCCCAGCCCCTTTCTCCCTCTCTTGTTGCTTTCCAGCCAAAATGAAGTGAAAGGCTTTCTCTGCCACAGCCTTCTGCCATGATGTACTGCCTCACAAGGCCCGGAAACTATGGAGCTGTCCAAGCATTGACTGAAACCTCTAAAAGCACAAGCCAAAATATACGTCTAAGTCGATTTTTGTCAGGTATTTTGCCACAGGGATGAAAAGTTGACTAACACAATATTTGTTGCTAAGAACACAATGAAAACCTTCCCCCAAAAGGAAAGTGATGTTTATACAATTTGAACAGAAACAACTTGTTAAACTTTCATGATATTGAAGAGAAAAATATGTTGAAGAATGGCAATTTCTTATATTTTGTTACTTTCTTTTGTATATTGGGCTTATCATTCTATGAATATGCGACTTATCATTCTGTGAATAATTTTCTAGTACTGAAGAAAACACATACTTCACTTAAACTCAATGATCAGAAATATAAAAATGGGGCCCTTACTGAAGTTCCACCATCACACGCTTTGGTAACTGAGCTAATAGAGATGAGGGAGCTTTACACAGATACTATGAGATATAAGTGAATTAAAATCTCTTCTGTTTTCTAAACATGGTCTCTAATAAGCTTAAAACGTTTCTGAAGTTTTCACAAAAAAGTTTCTATAATATAAACAAGTGTCTTATCCTAAGCCATTTATTATCTGCTGCATTATTCTAAAAAAAAGGGAAAAAAAAACTTTTAGATTCAGTTAATAAGTTTTATCCAAAATGGCATTGTGACAAAAATAGGCAATTGTAGACTACCTGTGTCTAGAAATGTGAAATTCATGTTTCTATTGAATAGCAAGATTGCCTCAAAGTCATACACAACCTTTGGGAGTGAAAACTATGTGTATTTGAAATAATTTATTCAATTTAAATCAGAAATGTTCATGATTTAGAAGAACCCTTCAGCTAACAACAGCTTTCCTGTGGTCCCATTTGACTGCATACTGCTCCCCAAAGAAAAGTAATTGTGACACAGATGCTTCTTTTGTATTTTACATCAGTAACACTTTCTAGATCTAAAATATGTAATGATGATAATCCATATTATGCCTAGGCTATTAGTTGAATCCTGGGTCTTGAAACCCAGAGTCCTTCCTTTTCCCCAAGGATCTACTCAGGAAACACACACATGATCTTTACATTGTGTTTAGCTCCACCCCTCTACATATGTGCCACACCTCACATTTACTTTTGCTGTGTACAGATCAGTTGCCTGTCTCCTGCCTGACTAGGTTAGGAGCTTGTTCAGGCTCATTCCTCATTCATTTTTGTCCCTCCACAGAACCTAAAGAGCTCTTTTTTGTTGTCCAATGAAATGGTGAAAAGTGAGTGAAGAAATAAACAACCTACAATAAATGATGATTAAAAAAACAAAAACAATAAAAACTCCCAAATAGAGGTACACAGGTAAGTCCCAGGAGAGAATTATGATGAAATAACACCACAGACATTACACCAGCAATTCTGGAAGATATTTAAGTATATTTTACATTTTGATTCTATAAGTGAAGAATTTACCTTGCTGAACTGTTCCATATGCAAATACCTATTGAATCTATTCCTCTGACCGACAACCCTGCTCTGTGGACGGAGCACACCCATGTGCTCATCTCCTTTCACATCATGGGTCATTTGAACATTGAAATTAGATATTTCCCACAGTTCACAAGCAGATGTATTCTCCTAAGATTCACTTGGTGAGAAACACATCAATACAATCAATTCATATGACTAGAGAAAATATATTATTATACAATGTCTTAAAAATTCTAAACATGTACTACATAAACCTTTCACACAAAGTACAATTTCTTAAGTTCTCAAAATTTCCTAACATATGAAAAAAATCCATAAATATATAGAAGTACTATTTATAATTTAAATACATTTTTGTTAGCAAAAATTTGAAGAAATAAAAGCAAATTCATAAAAACAGAAACTGGATATGGCAAACATATCAAATGGGATAAAAATGGATTTAAAAAATCCTTCTTCAATATATTCAAATGCTGAAAATATTAAGATATGTTATATGTATTTGTAACAACATGTTTTAGCTTAGCCAGAGCTGAATAGTTCATGCTAGAATTCTATTTGATGCCTTATTTGGGGCTGAGGTGTTAACTTTGTAAGAGACTATTTGATGACCTTTCTGTGTTAAATATGGACCCTATGGGAAAGAAAGTTGAACCTATTCCAGAAGTAACATCTTTCTGATGCACTTGGGATGCTGAACATATGAAGTGAGAATGTCAGAGGAATCGAGACTGTCAAGGAAAATTTTTGTGTTAGGTATTAGAGGAGACACCTGCTAGAAATATGTTGGTTCAGCTGGAGCAACAGAGCCAGGGTATCAGAATGAGCAGTCAGGCCAAGCACAGAATTTAGGCTGGGCTTGACCCCACTAGGAACCAACCTGCCTTCCTCAACCATATCCAATAGCTATCAGCCCTGAAGAAAAGAGATGGATATAATTAGAGACCTGTATTCTTATGGGAAGAAACTGAAGGGCTGTGAACCTTTCTCTTAAGAAAGAGAAAAAGATGCACTAATAAAACATTTAAAATTTAAAAAAAAAGAACTCAGGATTATATGATTCAGAGGAGCAGACAAATGTCTCAGCATTCAGAAATGTACCAGCACTCAGAAAAGAAGAAAGAAAGCAGAAGTATTAAAATCCAGAGGAGAGGAACTATAGGTCAACAGAAAATTCCATGAAAAAAAAAAAAAAAAAAGGCCAGGTGTCTCTTCCCCAACCCACTGTCTCCTGGCATTCCTGATTATATGACCATGTGTAACCTAGAGAACCTAGACATCATTGAAGGTTACTCAAAAGTGTCCCTGGATTACATACACATTTTTTGGTAGCTCCTGTCCTGTAAAACAATACCAAGCACAAAAGAAAAAGTCTCTGAACAACGTAAAATTACCCAAGACACAGAGGATCTATGAGAAAAAAAAAACAACTATGCATCATAATTCATTGGTTCATTTCCCTGATGGCTAGTCATATTGACAATTGTTTTCATATACTTTCATATGTTTTATTGATGAAATTAATTCTAAATGCAATATGCCATTTTTTTGTTTTTCTAAACAATGTGTATATATGTACACAGATCTGCATTCTAAAAATGATTTAATTGTGATCATAAGTATTGCATCCTGTTAGTTACCTCTTAGTCACCTTTCCTGACATGGGTTAGAGTACAAAAAAGAAAGCAAATATTGGTATTGAACAGGGCATTGTATATGTAGGAAAGACATTGTATAAGACAAAAGAATTGTTAATGATTACACTAAAAATTATGAACCAAAATTACAAAGAGAAGAAGGAAAAGTCAAGGTAAAAATAAAGAAAGAGATACAAGCTAGAAATACTCTTTCAGCAGTGATATGCAAGCAACTAAAATTGGACAGGAAAACACTAAAGTAGATATTTCACAGGAAAAAACACCAAACGTTAGGTTGCCCAGAAGAAGGAGTTTTACAACATGCTAATTCTTCTACTCCACTTACTAGGGACCTGATGGGCACCTCTCAATGTTCATTGACTATTTAATTCGATTAATAAGTTAGTATGAAGTAACATTAACATCCTCTTTTTGTACTTGAGTAAACTGAGCTGTGGCTTAATGATCATAAAACTACATGCTGAGCCAGGTGCAGACCTATAATCCCAGAGACTCAGAAGACTGAGGCAGGAGGATTGCAAGTTCAAAGCCAGCCTCAGCAATTTAGTGAGGCCCTAAGCAACTTAGCAAGAGCCTGTCTCAAAATAAAAAATAAAAAGGGCTGGGAGCACCAGAGTAGTGGCTCAGCGATAGAGCGTTTGCCGAGCATGTGCGAAGCTCTGGGTTAGATCCTCAGCACCACATAAAAAAATAAACAAATAAAATAAAGGTGTTGTGTCCAACTACAACTAAAAAATAAATACATAACAAAAAGGGCTGAGGATGTAGCTCAGTGATAAATGCCTCTGGATTCTAGTACCAAAAAAAAAATTAAATAAGTAAACAAAAAAGCAAAAAAAACCCCAAAAAACAAAAAAAAAACAAACAAAAATGTTGAGCAAAAGAGCCATAAATTAAACCCAGATGTGTTTCTTCAAAGACAATGCCCCACTGAATACCAACATTTATTCTCCTTTTTTGTACTCTAACAAATTTCAGGAAAGGTGGACCATAACAATGCCATGATCATAATAAAATCATTTTTATAATACAGATGTGTATACATATACACACATTGCTTAGAAAAGGTATTATTGCATTTAAAATTATTTTCATCAATAAAACATATGAAAGTATATGAAAAATAGTCAATATGAAGTATAAATTCAAACCACAATGAGATATCTTCTCACTCCAGTTATAATGGCTATCATCAAAAAAAGCAAAATACAACAAATGTTGGGGAGGATTCAGGGAAAAGGGAACTCACACATTATTGGTGGAAATATAAATTAGTACAGCTGCTGTGAAGAACAGTATGAAATTTCCACAAAATAACTAAAAGAAGACCTTCCTTATGATCCATTTTAGGTATATTTCCAAAGGAAGAGAGAGACCTATACCCCGATGTTAACTGCAGGATTATTCACAATAATCATGATATAGAATCAACCTAAGTGCCCTCAGTGGATGACTGGATAAAGAAAACGTGGTATATATTCACCATGGAATTTTATTCACCATAACAAAGAATGATATGCTGTCATTTGTGGCAGAAATGTATAGAACTGAAGGATATTATGTTAAGTGACATAAGCCAGCCACAGAAATACAATATCATATGTTCTCTTTCATATATGGAAGATAAAATGTTTGATCTAAAAGTGGAAGAGAATACATTAGTAATTACTAGAGTCTAGAAAGGGTAAAAGAGATGGAGGTAAGGAAAGATTGGATATGTATATGAAAACATAAGAAAAATAAATAGAAAAATAAATTCTAATGTTCTCCAGTTCCATAATGAGATTACAGTTCATAATGACCTATAATATTCTGTAAAGAATTAAGATTATGAATTTAAAGACTCCAAACATAAATGATAAAGACATATCAATGGTAGTTATCCTGATCTGATTGGCACATATTGTACACATGCTCTGAAATATCATAATATGTCCTGTAATTATGAACAATTATTACAAGCTAATTAAAAAGGAAAAAATCAGGCTAATTAAAATTGAAAAAAAATAAATAAAATTTAATCATTTACATAAATTAAAACTACCTAAAAATTTCACTAAATTAATGGTCCGTGGCTAACTTGCTTAAGATCAAGTGTATGATGGAAATACTGAAGAATCATAATCATTTCAATAGCAATCAAAGAATTTTCAAATGTACCACATCTTATCAGCAGTTAGCAATGACCACAAAAAAGGAAAAAAACTTTGGTTCAAACAACAAAAATCCAGTTAAGAAGAGAAGGCTAATTGTGATCCCATTTTTTCATTTTAATTGGATGGATTCTATTGTCCCTTACCAACTGTGAAAGGCTCCTCTACCAACTCTTCAACTCCCAGTGTGACAAAATGATAAGGGTGCTTCTTGGATCCGCCTTCCATTTAGAAGCATAGATTTGTGTGGCCCAGAATAGAGTGATCCTGAGGTTAATTCTTTCTCATCATCAACAAACATGTATTTATTCCCTACAGTGGAACTGAAAATTTTATCTAAAAGAATTACTTCCCTGCAGAAAAGTGTAAAGCAGCAAGTGTTCAGGACCTCAGCTCTACTGGAAAATCTATTTCAGCCTGAAGTGAGAAGAGTGTGGTACAAAGCTGGACAGGGATGAAAAAGAATACTGCTCATTAAAGCAAGAAGCCCACAAAATCATTTGGAAAACCAAGGTTTGGAGTTTGAATGTAGGACTTGTAATATCCTTTTTCATCTTGACTTTCCTTTTTAAAACGAAAGCCTCCTCCTTAAAGAATTTTTCTGAATGAAAAAAAAAAAAAAAAAAACAACGAATGACACAACTGAAACCAAAAGTAGCATAATTCAGTGTTCTTTACCATTTTTGTGATATAGGACTCCTTAGCAATCTGGCGAAACCAAAACCATTTTCCCAGAATAGTGTTTTAAAACTCATTAAAAATAAATGAGGGAATAAAGAATTCCAAAGAAACCCAGTCATACTAATGTTATCAATATTTTAAATAAATTGATTTTGCAATGTGGTAATTAATTATGTGCCTATCAGCACATTAAGTGACAAAGCATACAGTTGGTCACATGGTAACCATAATTTCAAGTAGAGGTAATCTGAAAATGATCTTAGAAATGCTTGAAACCAGTGTAAAATGATATGAAAATGCTTGTGGTTTCCACAAGTTATATAATCAGAAGTGTAGCCAGTACTAGGGGAATATGTTGACTACATTCATAACTAAAAGAACTGCTACCACTCAGCAAAAATGAATAATTTGCTTGTGAAATCTTGGGAGTAAAACATTGGAATAATATAATGACAAAATTGGTTCAATGGAATTTTGCAGAAAGGTTTATTCAACTTTACTTTGTTAAAATCTGAAATATGTGGGTTCTGAAAGGGAAATAATTCCTAGATATACAATGGTAACCATCAGCTTTAGTATGTTGCAAAAGATAACAAACAACATTTTGATAATATAAGCTGGTCAGTATTTAATGAAACATTTTTTAAACAAATGCATTGTCATTATTTTTATTATACTCACTGATTTATTCATAAACATTTATTAAGATCCTACTATATGCCTCTGTTTTTAGAAATACCAAGTCTCAGTTATCTTAAGGTTGTTACTTGTAACTTTGGTCATTAAATACAAACAGGTGAACCTTCTATCATGGGAGGAACTACCAGTTGTTATGCAGCTGTGAACAGCATAAATACAGTTCTTTACTTCATTAAGCATACATTATAGCAGGTGGGAAAGACTTTAATTATTTAAGTTATTTAATAACTACAAAATTCAACAACAGAGATGAGCAGACTACCAATGGAACTTTACAAGACTATCCTGAATGGTCAAAGAAGGGTTCTGAGGATGTGATGTCATCACTGATACAAAAGGCAGATGACAGAGGATACAATAGGCATAGAGAATGTTCAAGATTGAAGGAATGGGAACATGTATAAGTTCTGGGATGAAAAGGAGAATGAATTTCAAGAAACTTTAGGGAATAATGGTATACAATAAAGATAAAGGAAGTAACAGAGATTAAATTCTACAGGGCATTCTAGATTATATTAAACACTTGATTGCTATTTTAAGAATTATAGGAAGCCAGTGTTGACTTTGAATTATGGTAGCAACATGATGAGCCTATGCCCTGAAAATTTCACTTTGGCTGCCATATGATGGCTAGTTTAGGTGCAAGGAGCTCCATTATCTATCACCAATGCACCAAACCAAGCAAGAGATGGAAGTGAATTGAATTCATATTATGACAGTGGAAAAGAGGGAATAGGACAATTCATCAATTCATAAAGTAAAAGTGATAATTAGATATGGAGGATATAAAAGAGCTGGGGATTCAGTTTGATTCTCTGTTTCTTGACTCAAGCAATGGTTAAGGGAATGTCATTTACTGAGAAAGAAAACAGAAGTTCAGTTGTGATGGAGTATGAGTGTGTGAGGGAAAGGGAACAGCAACTTTGCTCAGTTATCGGCTTGTTAAACTTGAGGTGTCTGAGACATCCAGCTGGAGATGTCAAGTAGTTCTTGGATCTCTGGGGATGTTGTTTAGAATTGATGTTATTTAGAATGGAGGCCCTTGACTGGAAGTATCTATTTAGGAGTTATCAGTCTTGAGGAACTCTGACACAAAATAACCAGATTTAAAAGGACTTGCCTGCAGGGAATCTTAAAAAAAAAAAAAAAAAAAGAAATGAAAGTGGTAGGAAGAAAAGATAAAGCAAAGAGGAAGTGGTCAATGGAGGTCAGATGCTGCTGAGAGATCAGCAATGAAGAGAACGGAAAAATGATATTTGCTGACATCAAACTCTGAGAAAATCCATTTTGGTGCAGAGTTCATGTGAAGCCAAAATAGATACAAGATGGGAAAATAGAATCTGGAAAGATTGGGTGTAAACAGGTCTTTCTTAACGCTGGGCTATGAATGGCCATAGATTAGTGAGAACAAGAGTTCTCATACTATCAAAACATATGAACCATAGATATGTAGTTTGCAATTCTAGTTTCCTTCTTTGGGGACTAGCTTTTGCATTACTGATGTTGATGAACAGTTAAGTTTGAAGTAAAGTTGAGGTAAGAGAAATCAAAACATTATGTCTGAAAATGCTAAAGTAAATATGTGAACTATTAGTTTAAGGATCTGAAAATATATTCCACACATCTCTTCATAAATTCACCTAATGCTCTATAGTCATGATGAATATAATGTATAAATAATCAAGTGTGTAGATTATACTAGATAAGTAGAAACACTCCCTCCCGTAGTCTACAGGTGAAAATTGGAAAATAAAATAAAAAGATGCACCCATGGTTGTAATTCAATGAAACAGAAGCAAAGTTAGGAGCTGCACAAACCCTTGATGGTTGCCAAGATCTTCTGAAAAAAAGGAATTACTTGTAACTAAATTTGATTGCTTCTTATCATCAAGATTAATTGGCAGTTCATGACACATATGTGCCATCACAAACCTCCTAATTACCAGGTTTCTGATGTAGCTGTTTTCCTATTTCACTGCCAATAAGTCATGTGTTTTATTTCTTCTTTTCCATGAGCAAAGGAGACAAAGAGCTTTTAATGGAAGATAATGAGAGAAGGAGAAAGAATACCACACAAGGTTTTCTTCTTCTAAATATGCATTCAGAATTTCTCATGAAAGATTTTAGAAAGTGAAAATTAAGTATCAGATTTCCAGTGCTGTACTATATACCATCTTTGGAAATGGCATTGAGTCTTCCAGGATAATTAGAAACCCGTAAACTAACAAATTAATAAACTACCCCCAGGTGGCCTCAAAAAGATAATATGGTTCCTATAAAGTGACAAGCCTCCCTGGGGAGAACTACAGGCTGGCACAAGGAATGTCTGGTTTTATAAGAGCTTAGTAGGCCAAATTTATCAACAATCTTAAAATCTAAGTGAAAACAAATGGTTTAAATAAAAAATTAAAATATTTTACAAATGATTTTAGATAAAATATATTTATAGAAATCTTTCTCATGGACATCTTCATTTTTATAAATTATCAGATGACAAGAATAAGCCTTTGCACATTATCTCATGCTGTTCAGTATTTGGCTGGAAGCCCAGAAGAGGGTCATGCCTTTATAATGATGGAAAATGCAACTATAAAACTTCTAAGGGGTTTAAAAAGTGCTGCTGAGCACTGAGAAAACAAGGTTCCCACAGGGTTTTGCACACAGTAGGCACTCAGCAAATATTTGCTAATGGATTTGTTCTATTGGTTATCATGTTGCTTAATTCTCATGTATTTACTTAGTAGTTTTTAACAGTGTCTGTTTCATTGCATATGGCACTTAACTGTTGTGAAGTCTCAGGTTAACCATTCAATGTCTTTAGTGTCAGTTTCCTCATGTGTAAAATAAAGTTATGTTTATATGCATTACATGAGAGCTATCGGGAGCAAAGAAGATACTATGCAGAAGACTATAAGTTGCAAAGATCTATAAAATTATATATAATTCATAACTACCATGTTTTTCATATATAATTAAGACTTAGCTTATATAATTACAACAAACAACAATTCAAATATCAGTAGGCACCAAGACTTGGAAGTGCATTTTAGCTCATGCTTCTGGCTGGATCATTGCTTTCTCTAAATATTTTAACATGGAACACTGTTGTGAAGTTCATGTAGGAACTACTAAATACTGCTAGGGAGAGAGTGTCAATTATAATTTGGTGATGTGTGTCATTTGCTATTTTTCTTTCTCAGTTCTTCTATACTTAATACATTTATGTTAAAACGAATTATAAATGCCACTCCCAAAGTTGAGTAATTTCATAGAAGATAAAACCTCCATAAACTACTAAATATAAAGAATAAAATTAAGTAATTGGCAAACCCTACAGCACCACCCCCACACAAACATGAATTTGAAGCATGTGCATATGAAGAATAGAAAATTAAAATTCCTTTTGTGACAAAAAGCCTGTGGCAATATCAAAGCAGTAGTTCCTATTCTCTGCAAGCATTTATTAAATACATAGCCTGACATGGTGCAAAACTCAAATCAACTTAATTTGTGTCATCTAAGAGTTCACACACGAATAAAGATATCACATTTCATTGAAATTACTCCTTTAGACCTGCACATTTATTTGTATACTTTCGAAATTTGGGGACACAAGATCCTCTCTTCCTAAGTCTCTAGGAAAATTGCCAAGAGCTAGAATTTAATGTTCATGGCCAAAAAAAAAAATTTCATAATCACTTCTGAACACTGAAAAATAGAATATCCACTCTTGATAATAGAGTTTGATTGCTGTCAAAATGAACTACTTACCACTTGAAGTGTCTAAACTTGCAAAAAAATATTTGGGGAAAAATTTTCTACAGTGTAAGTTAAGATATGAAGTTGTAAGTGTCTAGCAACCTCAAAGTCTAGGTCATAACAAGCATTATTAAATCAAGCATGAGTGAGACAATAACATGTTAGGATCTGCCATGGGCTTGAAAACTGTAATGGAACTCACTGTTTGATTATTATAGTATAATGCTGTACTAAGTTATGTGGGTGCCCTGGGTAGGCGTTCCAACAAATATTTCTTAAATGGCTGCTCAGCATTTACTTAATGGTCCATGAAAAACCAAATTTTAAAATAAAAATCTCATATCTATATCTGTTATTTAACTTATAAGTTTTATTACATGCACTAAACATACAAATAAAAATTATAATACATGTGAAATTTTCTGCTGTTTCATGTATCTCCCTGTCTCTCAAAACTGAAACAAATCTGTCATTCAAAATTGCTGTTATAAGTGGCAATATAAATGGTGAATAGTAAACAGAATTTTTGTAGTATGATAAATGAGAATTTCTGAAGAAGTATGGAAAACCTTCTCTAATTTTGAATGTTAGGTTTTATTTTGTTTAGCTGTTTGGTTATTTTTAATATTTGCTAGGTTTTTGCAAAATGACTATTGCTGGAAACTGCAGAAGTCTGAAGATAAACCTTCAGAGGTCATCCAATTGCTCATTTATAATTCCAAAAATCTTGTTGGAAATATTTAAACAAACCTGAAAGATGTCAACTTGGAAAGTACAAATTCATGATTTTCAGCTAACCATAACAAACCAGGAGACATTTCCCTCACTGTCTTCTAGCTGCCAAGAGTTGTATTAGGTGTAGTGGTAAATAGGAAATACCTGGTTCATGCATTCACAGAGCTCCCAGGACAACAAGGAATAGAAGCAATTGGTCAGGTGATATCATTACACACACTCAACGTTGTGACTCAAGAAGTATAAATCCTGGACACTGGGAACTAAACCCACCCTGTATCCTACTCAGATTGAGAAAGGCTTTAGGAGCTGACATTCACCACCCTAAAGTGAAAGTGTAAATTAATAAAAAATTGAGAGAAAGCCAATAGCTAATCATTGCTAAAGCCTTAAAAAAAGTGTTTATTGTCTATCTAGCAACAAGGGATATTTTATTATGAAAATTACCACACATAGTTAGATAATATGTATATATACAATAATAAATACATACAATTATATATGTACATATATATACACACACACATACATACATACAATAATTGCATCATTGTTTCTGTAGACTATTTTTCTAGTTACCAGAAAGTTTAAAAAGTGCCAAACTTGATAATCATTTTAAAGTAAACATTAAAATTACTTTAGACCGCTTAGACCTTGAATGTACATTGATTTTTTTCTAGTGTAAATGTTTTCCTTTCATGACTGAGTTTTAATAGAATATCAATTTGTAAATTGTTGAAGTTCATATCCAAGATTTTTGCAAATGTGAGGACGGATTTAAAGACAAGTTTTGCTGCTTACAAAGCAGCTTGTGGCTGTTATGCTTTGTTTGTTCTTTACAAATTGTCATGAAATAGCTATTTGTCTATATATGTGCAATTTTAATTCTAAGATTTTCATAGAAAGAAGTATTTAAATTATCTAGTGAGCTGATTTATTATGTATCTATGCACATTTAGAAGAGCACATAAATAAGTCTTTCTGAGGAAACAGTAGCAAACAAGTCAGAAAACAAACTCCTTTGTCTAGAGAAAATGAAGCACTTGGTACTCTTCCATATGATTACATACCTTACTTGAATAAATAGAGAATCTACCTTTCACCTCTCCAATATCCCAGAATATTCTAGAAGATTTCTACTCAAAATGTAGTTCTTAAACCTACGGTACTAGCATCACTTAGGAGCCCAACATGCAAAAACCAAGACCTACTCAGCTTTCAGAATTAGTCTCCTTTTTAACAGAATCTTCAGATGATCCATATTTATGCTGAAATTTGTGAAGCATTGCTCTAAGAACCTTGAACATTACTGTAGATAAACAATTATCAAGATGTTTACAACTGGGTTGTTTAGCAGGTTCAGATAACTATTAGGAAAAAAATGCATTCAATGACAACACCACCAAATCTAAACATTTCAAATTGCTAATAAAAATCAAAAGGTTAAAGTAAGTAAATTAAAAAGTGTTACAGAACATAGTAAAGATAAGAAAGGGCAAAAATTAAAAATAAAATTAATAATGCAAATTAGGAAAAAATAAAGTGATTATGATCTTAATAGAACAGTTAATAGTATAAAGACAAAAATTTTAAAAAACACTACAAGCAAAAATAATATAAATTTAATACAAAATAATTTAAAGAATTATGAAATTTTAGCCAGGTGTGGTGGCACACGCCTGTAATCACAGAGGCTCAGGAATCTAAGGCAGTAGGATCTCAATTTCTAAACAAGCCTCAGCAACAGCAAGATGCTAAACAACTCAGTGAGATCCTGTCTCTACATAAAATACAAAATAGGGCTAGGGATGTGGCTCAGTGGTTGAGTTCCCCTTAGTTTAATCCCCAGTACTGCCTCCCTCCCCCACAAAAAAAGTATAGAATCTTAAAAAGCTAAAGGTTTTAAAAGTAGAGGCTCTAAAGATATCCAGCATCACTAATTCTTAAATTTCAACCTAAGGCAAATCCTGAATATGGAAATCAATAAATAATACATACAATGAGGAAAAAAATAACCCTGAAATTTGAGGTGTTGCCCGAGAGAGTCAGCAGTTTGAATTCAACTAAATTAATTGTCTGAAAAAAAGCAAAATAATAACATTCTACAGGATGATAATAAAACTCAGACTTTGCAACATAACCCTCAAAATAACCAAGATAAAAATAAAAGATTGTCCAGCATATGAAAGAAATGCAACCAATTCTCAAGAAAGAAAATAAAGGTTAGGGAAGAATTATCAAAATGGGCGAATCAGCAGTTTAATGCATTTATTATAATCATGCACAACGAGGAACAGGAAAA
The DNA here is from genome assembly GCF_001458135.2 of Marmota marmota marmota. NCBI lineage: Eukaryota > Metazoa > Chordata > Mammalia > Rodentia > Sciuridae > Marmota > Marmota marmota. The sequence goes on from NW_026000075.1 coordinate 9,262,999, forward strand.
CACATTCATAAAAATAAAAAGCAAAGAGTTCTCTGAAAAACAATGTATTAAAAAACAACATATTAAATTAAGAATATTTGAAATAAAATAGTTTATTGGAGCTAAGTATGAAGATGGCCAAAAACGAGTGAATTTTTAAGGCAGAATAACAGTAGGGCAGAAGGGTACCTCAGTGGTAGAGCACAAGGCCCCGGATTCAGTCCCCAGCACACACACACACACAAAAACAATCAATAAATAACAGAAGCTGTATAGAGAAAAAAAAATTAAATTAATGGAGCCTGAAGGACCTCAGAGACAATATCTAAAAGTGTATGATATATATCAAATGAGCCCTGAAGACACAGCAGAAAGAGAAAATGGAAGAGAGTATATTAGAATTAATAGGCAAATATTTCACAGTTTTTTGAAAAGTCATAAATTCATATATTAGAAAACAGCAAACTACAAGCAGTATACATACAAATAAAATCATGCTTAGGCATATTATAATCAAACTATTAAAAACACACATGTGTACAAAGATAAAGTCTTAAAAGTAGAGGGAAAAAATGTATAAAATTCAGACCAAAGAAATTCAAGTAACCATTTGGCTCTCCCCAGAAGCTAAAAGGGTCACTAAATAGTGAAAAACAGGTTAATGTTCTGGGGATGAAAAGATTCTGTCAACCCAGAATTCTTCATCAAATGAAAATATTTTTTAAAAGTAAACATGAAAAATAAAAAATTTGTTATCTAATCCTTAGTAAAGTAAATAATAAATAAAGTTATTGAGGTTAAGATAATTGGGACCCAAGGAAAATTTGGACCTTCAGGAAAAAAATGAAAAACTTTGGAACTGAAAATATCCAGGTAACTATAAAAGACATTTTTCCTTCTACTTTCTCTAAAACACATTTTTAAAATAAAAATACACTTACAGTGTGAGGTAGAGAATATATGCAGATGTAATACACATGACAACTGTAAGTGATGGGGAGAATAGGAGAAATAGACCTATTCAAGTTTTCTATTTTTGTTATGTGTAGTTATAAAATATTAACTCTAAGCAGACTGACATGTTAAGAAGGTTCATATCAGAATGCCTAGAGCAACTACAAACATGCAAATAGAGTAAAAAATAATAAATTAATTAAATAACAGTTCTAAAAATATTTTAAACAATCCAGAAGAATGCCAGAAAGAAAAAAATAAAACAACAAAACAACAACTGGGTGAACAGCCAAATAATAAAACAACATGCACCAATTAAACAATAATAATAACTAATGTTAAATGATAATGTTCTAAGCATTCCAATCAAATGGCAGAGTTTAATTAGAATTTTGAACATATTCAAAAGAGAATTACATGTTATCCACAAGAGATATACTTAAAATGTAAAGGTATGTTTTCAAAGGAAAAGGAAACAAATACATACCATATGAACAATAAAAGGAATTATCTATATAAATATTGGATAAATAGACTTTAAGACAAAGAGTACTCCTTGAATATGTTTGCTAATTAAGACAAATTAATTGTGGCTCAGTGGTAGAGCACTTGACTAACGTGTGAGGCACTGGGATCAATTCTCTGGAGCTTCTGCAGAGAATGTAAGGTTGGCTTAACTAATTGAAACCCAACCAGTGTATAAGTTGTCATATTAGTTAACTATAGTGGCTAAAAAAAAACCCAACATGATCTTCTCAATAGATATTTTCAAAAACCATTCCACGGAATTAAATATCCTTTATAAACTCCTAAAAAATGAAATCTCAACAATTAGAAAAATATGGATATTCCCTAAAACTGATAGTCTCTATTGTTTTAAAATAACTCTGTAGCTGAAAATAAGAATAAAAATTGTATGTGTATGAAAACAATAAACTCATATTGAGGAAGCCTTTTTAAAAACAAAACAAACAAACAAAAAACCCAAAACAAACTGCTTGATTGTAAAAATCATGAAAGTTTGAGTTTTTCCCCTAAAACTAGTATAAAGCCAATAATGTCTGCTTTCATTATTATCATGCAAGTTTGTCCTGGAAGTACTAGTTAATGCAATAAGGTAAGAAAATTAATATAATGTAAGAAAAGGAAAAATGTAAAAGCATGTTATCCATGGTCAACATGATCAACTACATAAAAAACCAGAAAGAAGCTATTTAAAAACTAGACTAAAAATCATAAGACTAAAAAATAAATTTTTAGAAAGTCAATGATATATAGTCAGTATGTGTGTATTTATATAGACTAATGACAAACTATATATTAAAATTAAGAGCAATTCCATTTCTGAAATTCTAAAAGAGATAAACTTAGTAGATAATAAGGCAAATCTATGTAACACACTGGAAATCATAACAAAACAAATATTTCAGACAAATAAGACCAAAAGAAATGGTACAATATGTCATGTTCATAAATTTAAAAATGCCTATTTTCCCAAATTAATCCATAGATTCTGTGCAATTTCAAATAAATCCCTAAAGCCTTTCCTGTAGAAATCAATTGATTATAAAATTTATGTCTCTATACAAAGGACCTTGAACAGCCAAAACAATATTGAAAAGATACTGGAAGACTTACATTACCTGATTTTAAGATTTAGTATAAAGATAGTCATCAAAAAGGTGTCAAAGAAGCATAAGGATAGACATAGATCAATGAAGCACAAAAGTCACTTCATAGATGGATCCACACATTTATAGTCATTTGATTTTTAACAGAAGTGACAAGGTTATTTGATGGGAGGGAATGGACAATCTTTCCAAGAAATAATGCTGGAATAATATATCTCATGTAGAAAAAACAGAACTATCATAGATCCATCCCTCATAAACAAACATAAAAAATTTAAAATGACACTGAGATCTTAATATGTAAGATGAAAACAAATCCTGTCAAGTAAACAGAGGATAAATTATTTTTTTTATTTTAGATTAGGCAAATCTTTCTAATATTAGATACCAAAAACAGAGACCCCCAAAAGAAACAAGTGATAATTCTACCTCCTCAAAACTAAAACTTTTTGCTCTTTGATTAACACTTTAATGGAAATGAAAATGCAAGTTACATGCAGGAAGGAAATATTTATAAAACATGAATCTGATAAAGAAATTATTCTCAGAATATATGAATAACTTAATTAAAAAAATAAAGAAGCCAGTTTTTCATACAGCCAAAATATTTGGAAAAACACTATAATGCTTAACATCATTGGTAGTCACAGAAATATAAATTAAAGCCACAGTGTTATCATTAGATATGAACTAGAGTGATTAAAACAGAAAATTAACAATGCCAAATATTAGCAAAGGATATGGGGCATCCCTGAGACTCATATTTGTGATAGAAATGTCAAGTGATAAAAGTGTCACTCTTCTTTTCAAATGAAAGAAGATATGACCCAGTTCCTCTCTCCAAGACCAACAAAAATATATGCTCCCATGCAAAAGATTTGTATATTAATGTTTATAATTGGTCGAATGGGAAACAATACCAATTGGCACCAACAGACACCTATACATATAGATAAAGGAATACTATGCATCCACATGAAATGGAATAAAATATGGACACTCACAACAACAGCAGTGAATCCCAACATCATGTTGAATAAAAGAACTACTCACAAGAGAGTGCAAAGTCCATGATTCCAATGATATGAGAACATTAGTCTTCTATCTTTTTAAAAAGGATATATTAGACCTCATAAAATCAAAAAGGTCTACTTATTTAGAAACACTATTAAGAAAATGAATAGGAAAACAATAAACTTAGTCACTACTACAAATATTATGTGCGTCCAGGGGTTGGTATTCAGGATGTACCAGAAGACAACTCAATAAATAAAAAGATAACCAATAAACCAATTGGGAAAACACCTGAGTGGGGGGATGAGGGGGTGTCTTCAGTAAAGAGGATGTGGCTTGTGCAACAAAGATAGGAAAAAACTGCTCAAACTCAACAGGAGCAGAATGGAACACACACACACACACACACACACAGAAGGAGAGAGAGAGGGAGAAACAGAGAGCAAGAGTGCAAGCTTGTGCTACAAACACTAAAAACATTATGGAAGCCAGCACAGTGGCACACTCCTGTAATCCCAGCAGCTCAGGAGGCTGAGACAGGAGGCTCGTGAGTTTCAAAGCCAGCCTAGGCTGGGGTGCTAAGCAATTCAGTGAGACCCTGTCTCCAAATAAAATACAATATAGGGCTGGTGATGTGGTTCAGTGGTCAAGAGCCCTTGAGTTCAACCCCCAGTACCCCCAAAACAAACAAACAAACAAACAAAAAACAGGACAGTAGAACAAATTAAAAGAAACCATAAAGAACCCATTTTTTGATAAGGCAAGATGCTATAATTATGGACTCTGGGAATAGCCATATTTGTGATGGAAATATCAAGTGTTCTAAGGGGTTTATGATCTTTTTTCAACTTTTATAAATCTTTAGAAACCTTCAAAAACTTTTAAAAATCAAAATATAATTGCTGAAGAAATACTACTAACTTTTCTATTAAATCATTACACATGTTGAATTTGTTTAAGTATTTAAATTCTTTTGCTTCGATGTCTGATTTTTAATCTCAGTTTTCTACTTATTGATTGTGTAAATGTAAGTACAACATTTGCCTCCCATTGCCTCAATTTCCTCATCTGTAATACATGACTAATAAGAGTATTTTTTTATATGGTGGTTGTTAGCACAGAAAGAATTTATACATGTAATACATCCAGAATTTTGCCCCAAATGTGTAAACATTAAGCATATTAGCTAGTATAATATTACATATGTGTGTGTATAGTCATGTATATTTACCACTCCAAATATATTTACAATAGACAAGATTATCCAGTAAAGTTGTTGGGTAGCTAGCTAACCACTACTTTACTGATGAACATAAATTGCAGTTTGTTATTAGATACTGAAATAATGCTATTTTATATTCTTTGTACCAGGGAGCATGCAAAAATGAATTTCTCCACAATTTCAGCAAAATATGGCACACATCCAGAAAGCAGAGACTATGGTTCATACCTCATAAACACTCCTGGATTGAATTCTCAGACAAGTAACTCAACAGCTGTGTGACCTGGGGCATGATATTTAATGTTGCTGAACTTCAATTTCTTCATTTATAAAATGAGGTTGACGATACCCCATAGGCATATATTTAGGAATCAATGTAATTCGATATGTGCAAATTTACCATATACAAAGTATGGAATATAATATAAACTCAATAAGTGAAGCTCTATTTTTTTACAACTCAAGAATTATTTATCAATATAAAATAAGAAGATGTCTCAGGGACCAGGGACAATGATGCACAACTGAAGGATGGGCTCAAAGGTCCAGAACATTCAAAGGACCTAGGGACATGCTCATATTTGCCATATTAGAATGTTGGTACATATTCCAAATTTTAAACCTAGAACAGAATTGTGCCAGCACAATCCCTTTGTGCTATCATACTTTTTAAAGATTCAGTGCACATAATTCAATCAAAGGTTATAGTTTCCTTCCTTAAGATTCTTCCAACCTATTCTACTTTCCTATTGGTTCACTAATACAGTGAACTATTGCATTTGCAATGAATTCTGATTGAAAATCGTCCCTTGCCAATTATATTTCTTATTATGTAATTATGACCAAGTCATGATTATATTCTAATCTCTTTCAGATTAAATTAATTTTAATAGAAACATGAACAACATATATGTACACAAATTTAAACCTGGTCTAGAAAATATTCAAATATACAGGAAATCCTAATATAACAAATACTGCCATTTATAATTTTGTTCTTTCTCTCTCTCTCTCTATCTATCTATCTCTCTCCAGTCAATATTTCTTGATTGACTCATATGAAGTATATACCTATCAAGCAATATTCTGCAATTAATAATTACAATGTCTCTTTTCCTAATCATAAGTGAATTAGGCACCATTTCTAAGAGGGTTAACATTAAATGGTGAGGCTCAGTAAATGACTACATGTGACAGCTTTTCTTTCCACAGAACTGTTATTCTCAGAGACAGGGAGACCTATTCCTAATAGTTACACTCACTGACACCTACTATATGACAGGCATTGCAATGGTAGGTACAAACACTTCTCATAATATTTTCTCTTTAAATGCTTATATCAATTTCATGATTTGAATATTGTTATCCCTGTCATTTTATGTGAAAAACTAAGGCTTGAAGATATCACATAAAGATCACAGAGCCAACTCAGAGATATAATTCAAAGCCCATCTGCCTTGCTCCAGATCCTGATCCTTATTTTACCTCCTTCCAGGGAGGAGGAATTGCAGAAATCCAGGGATCATTGATAGGGGCTAAAGCAATGAAGGTTTAAGGATGGGCCACAGTTCAGTAGCAGATTTAACATGATCTGGTGACTGGTGTCATACAGTTGGATTAATGGCCCAGATAAGGAATTTATGGCAAATCATGATGACTCCTAAAACTGGCTTCAGCAACTGATTCCACAGAGAGCTGAAATAAGACTTATGAAATACAGGTATGGAAGTCCAAAATGTATGGGGGATAGTTTAAACCCAGAAAAATCACAATTCCTAAAGACACTATGAGCAGAAATGAAATACAGAATAATATAATTTAAGAGGTAAGCAGGAATAAAGAAGCCTGAGAGGAAAGAGAACAGGTCAGAAAGGGAATTGGGTATTTAAAAATAAAGCTCAGATTCGATGGAGGTGAAGAGATTTTGTGAAATAAAAAAAAAAAAAAAAGGTTTATCCAGAATGTAATGTAGAGCAATAAAGAAATTGAATTGGAAAAAAAAGTCAGAAGGATCACCTAATAGGAGTCCCAGAGAAGAACAGTGGAGAAACTATGAGGAAAAAAAGTTATTTCAAAGAAGCAATAACAGAAATTTTCTATGATAGATGAAATATATTAATTTTCAGATTAATAACAAGTTATAAATAGAATAAATGAAAACACACTAGATATACCACAACAAAAGTACAGCATATCTCAGAGGGAAAAAATAAAAAAAAAGAAACACCTGAACAAAACGAGTACTTCTGAACAATAATTAGACAACAGCAGATTTTTAAACAGCAGTGGAGACCAGAATACAATGGAATATTTATGCAAACTGTTCTGGGAAAAAATGATGGTTACATTTAAAGTCTATATTCAGCTAATACATGATTCAAAACTAAAAGTGGAGTAAAAGTATTTTTAGATAGATAAAAGCAAAAGTGTACCACTGAGAAATTTTCATTGAAAAAAATAATAAACAATACATTGTAGGAAAAAGGAATTCAATTTAAGATGAAGTTATGGAAAATAAGAAACAATGTATATCCACAATAAGGGGGTTCCAATTAGGATTAGATATATTGCATGTCTGTATAATTATATCATAATGGATTCTACTGTTATGTATAGCTGAAAATAATGAATAAAAAAACTAAAAAAGAAACAATATCTAGCAAAGAAATGGGAAAATACATGGATATATCTAAAAATAAAACTAATTAAAGCAAATTAAAAATATTAATAATAAAAAAGAATTTAATGTGTCAAGCAATAAATACACATAGTAGAATTTAATTTAAGTTTACTTAAAAACAAGTTGAAACTAAAATTCTAAGACAAATCTATACAAAACAAATAGAAAAAATGGTACATAAAATAGTGAGATGGGTAATGATTCGAATAAATAGCATTCTAAGATTCATATGTTGTTAGAAAAAAGATATTATTAATTAGACATTGTTTTGGTAAGTAGGGACATTAAAAATTTAAGGAAATACCCAAAATAGAAATAAAACATATAACATATAAAGGAAAACAAAGAAAATGTCATTAAACAGAAGGCAGAAAAGAATGGAAAAGCAAAAATATATCATAAATAATTAATTACTCAACAAAGCAACAAAATAAAACAAAAACTAGTGCTCATGAAGGATATAACAAGATGGAAAAAAATTAATTCAAATGGATTGTTTACCACAATGAGTATACATTAAACCCACCATTCCAGAGACAAACTTTAAAATGCATTAAAATGAGAACTATAAATGGTTTTAAAAAGAAATAAAATGTAACAAGAAGTATTAAAGGAGTGAAAAAAACAGAAGTTAGGAAAATATTCCAGGAAAACTGTGCAGTTACACTAATTTCAGATAAATTTTTTGTTATATATATTAACATAATAATATATATTATATGGTTAACATATATACATATATGTATGTGTGTGTGAGAGAGTGTGTGTGTGTGTGTGTATATATATATTAGATGTAGCTCAATAGTAGAGTGCTTGCCTAGTATGCCTGAAACCTGGATTCACCCCCAGTACCACACAAAAAAGAAAAGAGAAAAGAAGGAAAAGAAATATAAGAAGTAAATTAAATAGTGATGAAAATACAATTCACTAAGTACATTTTAACATACTTTGCCTGTATGTTCCCAAGAACACTGTTGCAAAATGCAGAAACTTTTGAGATTAAATAATAAGTAGAAATTGACAAAAGCAAAAATTAAATTTGATCTTTTTAGCAAAGCTATTTTAATATTTTGCAGATGAAACAAATAAAAGCGGGACTAAGATACTAAGACTTGAAAAAAGAAATAATAACTAATGCTTAAGTACAAAACTCTAGCCAGAAAAATTAGGAAATTAATATCATTTCAAATATACAAAGACTATTCACAAGAAATGATCACAAAGTCTGAAAAAATACCAAAGAATTAAATATTATACCAATCACATTTTAGCAAAAATGAAGCCAAATAACAAAAGGGTAATTCCCAGATCCTTATGTCACAGTTTGAAAATTTTTAAATCTACCTTTAAATAACGAATGAGTCAAAGGAGAAACAGCAGAAGAAATAAATAAATACATAGGTCTGAAAAGGCGGTGAGAACACTACATATGGTTTGTGGGATCCATCTACAGCAGTACGTAAGGGAATATTCGTAAGCTTGCATATATATATTTATATATGCAAAACCTTGTTTTTTATATATAAAAAAAGTTAAAAAAGAATTAACTTAATTTCTAAGAAGATAACTAGAGTTCTTTGGGAAAACTATTAATTTGAAGTTACTAGGAAGCCTGAAATTCTATTTGAACAGAAATTAATGAAATGCACATATTACTTACAATAAAAAGGATAAATAAAGCAAAAGTTGACTCTTTGAAAATACACAGAAAAATGCAAACTCCAGAACTGAGTGAACTCTTTTGCTCAGGTTTGCATCTGGAACAGAAGATAGCCAGCCATGACTGTGGGAGGATACAATAATAAAGAACAATTAGAGTGATGCTTTTGCTCCTCTTGTGCCATTGCATTGAGTACAGAATGCCTGCCAGGAGCTGCTGTGACTCAGCACTCCAGTTCAGGTATCTACAGAAGCAAGTCAGGGTAGGACAGAGCCCTTTGCTTGCAGAGGGACAAAAACCAGAAGGGGAACTGAAAGCTTCTTGTAGTCTTTTCTCCTCAGCTTTTGCTCCATATTTCTAGACCAACAATTAAAATCTAAGATTCTGATGTTGGCTGGTTGTGCCTGTGTGTGTGCATGCACTCCATTAACTCCTTTTTCTAAATGCAATTCAATTCCAAACAAAATTCTAACAGTTTTTCATTGGAATTGAAAAAAATTGACCCTGGAATGCTAATGTAAGAACAAGTAAAAATAAGCACAAATTTGAAGGAGAATTAAAAAATAGGAAAGATATACCCTGCCGGTGACATGAAATATTAAAATCTACAGGAAAGAATTAAAGTACTAATAAAAGAACAGACAGTAGAACAATACAACAGAAAACAGAACTTAAATCTATGTGTATTTGGTGAATACACAAATTTAGAGAAAAAATTCATTGAGCAGATGAGCTGGAATGTTTGGCTACTTACATTGAAAAAGATAAATATATCCTTAATTTACAATGGACAATAAAGTGATATCCACATAAACTGAAGACTTGTATGTGAAATTCAAACTTTGAAACACTTCAGAAAAAAACTATCTTTTTGATCTTGGAGGAAGAGATGGATTTGATGTAAAATTAATAATATAATAAAATTAATAATAATAATAAATAATATATTAATTTTACACATTAATAGGACTCATTATGCTATTTCTATACATTTATATAGCATGTATTGATCATATCCAAACAACTTCTTCCACTCTCACCCCCACTCCTACCAGCACCTTTCCCAGTCCCTACTAATCTCTATTCCACTTTCAGGTCTATCATTTTTATTCTTTTGTAGTTTTCACTTTTGAGGAAGAAAGTGCAATACTTGTCTTTCTGTGTCTGGCTTATTTCACTTAAATCATGTCCCCCAGTTCCATCCATTTTTCTGCAAATGACCTGACTTCATTTTTCTTTCTGGCTGCATAATACTCTACTGTCTTTCTATATCATATTTCCTTTATGTATTTATCTGTTGATGGGCACTTAACTGATTCCATAATTTAGGTATTGTGTTGCAATAAACATGGGCTTGCAGATATCTCTGTTATATCCTGATTTATTTGTCTTTGGAGTTATACCCAGGAGTGGAATAGCCAGGTTTTATGGTAGTTCTACTTTTAGTCTTTTGAAGATCCTTCATACTGTTTTCCAAAGTGGTTGTAAAACGGTATATAAGAGTTCCTTTTTTTCTACATCCTTGCCAACATTTTTTGTTTTTGATAATACCCATTTTAATTGGGCTAAGATTGTGTTTTACTGTAGTCTTAATTTGAATCTTCCTGATGGCTAATGACCTTAAGTATTTTTTCGTATGAATAAATATTGGACATTTGTATTTCTTCATTTCAGAAATATTCATACTGATAATTTCCCCATTTATAAGTCTGATTATATTTTTGTTGAATTTTTGCATTCTCTATATATTCTGGATATTAACCTTTTGTCAGATGAATAGCTGGCAAATACTGTCCTCCTTCACTCTCTTGTTTACTTTGCCATGCAGAAACTCTGTAGTTTGATATAATCCCATTTGTCAATTTTTGGTTTTGATTAAAACAAATTTGTAAGATGTTCAAAATTAAAGCTACAAAATGATCCACAGACTGAATGAACTAATATACAAAGTATACTATCCTTAAAATTTTAATAATCAAAATGTTTATACAAAATATCTTTTAAAAATCAATGAGACATAAATCCTAAAAAAAGACAAGGAGGTAGCAAAAGACACAAACAAGCCAAGATATTTATGAGGAGATGTTCAAATCCAATGGAATCAAGATTGGTACAAATTTAAATTTGGAGAAGATTGGGAGAAATGAGAACAGTCATGTATTGCTGATTACAATTATTTTTGTAGTTTGTTTTGGCACCTGAGATTTGGCTCTGTGTTTACAGAGCCACATCCCCAGCTATTTTTATATTTTATTCAGAGACAGTGTCTGGCTAAGTTGCTTAGGGCCTTACTACGTTGCTTAGGCTGGCTATGAACTCATGATCCTCCGACCACAGACTCCTGAGTCAGTGGGATCGCAGGCATGCACCATTGCACCCAGCTTGCTGATTATAATTTTAATTGGTACACTTGGGGTAATACTGAAAAAAAATTGAAAATAGGCATATTCCTCAATCTGTTCATTTATATAATTAAAAGAAAGAATGATAGTGGTGTAGAATTGGCATGCAATGGTTTTGTATTTAGGGGTATGGGCCAAGATGGCCTGTCTTATCTTTAGCTCCTGATCTTTGTGCTGGACTAGATGATCTGAAAGGTCCTTCTCTACTCTATGAGTCAGTAACTAATCATATATGAGGATTTTTTTTTTCTTCAAGCAGAACAATTTTACAAGGCTTATAGAAAGAAATTTCAAATATACTGGCTGACATGTTAAAAATTTAATATCATTAATCTTTCTTGTAACTGTTTGTAAATTCTATATTTTCCCATTTAAAAATTAAATCTTTGTGCTTAATATATTAGTGCACACCTGTAATCCCAGCTACTCTGAAGGCTGAGGCAGGAGGACTACTTGAGACCAAGACTTCAGAGCCATCCTGGGTAATATAGCAAGACCCTGTCTCTAAAATAAATTTTTTAAAAATTCAATTAAATTTAGTGATTAAATATATTTGTGCATTTTAAAAATAATAAACTATTACCTTTCCATTTGAAATTGTGAGACTGGAGTAATGATGTTAATTGAATTAATTTGGTGAATTTTTCTGTTAATGTAAATTTTCTATATGAGCTGTATCTTCAGCACATGCTGCTTCAACTTTCATGAAATTCTATGACCTTCTATTGTCATAAAAGGTTAGAATGGCAATTTCACATACATAATGGAAAAGCATGTGCCCACATGTAAGTATTAAAAGGATATTCACCAATATATCCTGACATGGAAATTAGTCTCTTTAAAATTATTTTATAATTATGTTTTGGAAGTTTAGAACATGTCATTCAGAGATGCAACATCAGGATCTGTGTAGAGATAATCAATCTATGGCTATTGATGCATGACTAATTTTATTATAAGCAGTTATTGCCAGGTGGGAAGTTTAAAAAAGTGGACATATAAAAGGAAGTGAAATGTTTCTTCTTTAAAATTTATCACCAATTATTAATCTATAACCTTATATTCTGAGACTCTTAGTTCCTACCATTTAAAGAAGATTTCAAACCTGATTTTTTGTCTTTCACTTTCCTTCTAATTCTTAGTAGTCCAATATTCTTCCAAGAAATTATAATTGTAAATAATTAAGGGTACTGTCTGCCTAAAATTTTTTGTGTTCAGCAAATTCATGTTCTTATTAATTTCATGGTCTGCACAATCTATCTCTGACTAGACTGCCCTTCCTACTGTGTATGAGTAGTTTGGGGTCTCTTCCTCACTTCTGTCTGGCCTCCCCATGCAACTATCAAAACCTCAGAAGGACATTCCCTCACCACTGTAGCTAACACAGTCTCCAAAAGAAACATCCAAAAATCCATAGATCAAGCTGGGTGGTTGTGCATACCTGTAATCCCAGCAGCTCAGAAGGCTGAGGCAGGAAGATTGCAAGTTCAAAGCTGGCCTCAGCAAAAGCAAGGTACTAAGCAACTCAGTGAGACCTTGTTTCTAAATAAAATACAAAATAGGGCTGAGTATGGGGCTCAGTGGTTGAGTGCCCCTGAGTTCAATTCCAGGTACCCCTCCCCCCAAAAAAAATCAATAGATCACATTCAAAATGCCAAGGGATTGAATCAATTTTTAAATTAAAACCCTTATCACAAGTCTTTGAGATATTAGAGAAACATTCCTATAATTCACATAGTGTAATAGAGATGTGGAGAAGCAGGGGATTGAAAGTGGGAATTTAAGAGTATCCAAACCAGAAGAGACAGATAGGTCCATATGGGAAAATAATCTGTGAAAACATCATAGTGCATGATAAATTAGTAATTTCAAAAGTACTTTGGAAAGATGTTGAGCTTCTTCTCATGATTTACATAAATGAGAAATTTGGTTGTATTAAAGCTTAATAATAAAAAAGGTACTATAAAAACACCAGAAATGTATGGAAATTACTACACTCTTAGAGCAAGGAAGATATTTCCATATATGCCAACAAAATAAAAAATAACACATAAAGGACCATTTGATTTCATTATATACAAATGAAACATAATCAAATATCACCATGAACAAAATCAAAAAAGAAGTAATCCATTGGGGAGCATGAAGAAGAATTTGAAGAATTTGAAGTTCCTTATACGTAAACTAATAAGTAAAAGAATAAAAAATAAAAGATCCTAGCAATTCATAAAGAAAACGAAAATTATAAACAAATGTAAAAAGTGTTTCATTGTATTAATATGAAAGATATAAAACTTAAGGCACCAACAAAATATAATTTTGCTTCAAAGCTTCTAAGATGAAAATATTCATACTAATTGGTAAATGATGAGATAGGTACTTTCACGCTGTGCTGGTGAGAATGTAAACTGGCATAATGATATTCCCAGAAAGCAACTAAAGAGCGTCTTTCAAAGAGGCTTAAAAACATTCATATGTATATGAATATGGCTTTGTGCATGATAGGCAAGTATTTTATCATCGAGCTAAAGTAGAGGAACAGGCTTAGGGAGAGGAAGAATGACAGGGAAATGGGAAGTAATAGGGACTGAAGTGGAGAAGATTATATTATATGCATTTATGAATGTGTCAAAATGAAACTAGATAAGTGATTAAACCCCACTATATTGTATAACTGCTATGTACTAATAAACACATCAAAATAGGTATTACATAGTTTTTAAATTTATGTATTTTAATTGAATAATTCAACCTCTAAGTGTTATATGAATTTGTTTTCAAAATTCACAGCAATGATGATCACAGTTACTTAAAATAATAAATTACTGGAATTCACAAAGTATCCAACAATAATAGAAACTATTTAACATATGGTACATTCATATGAAAATACTATATCCCAAACCAAACAATTTGCTGAACAGTGGCATATCTGAAGAATATGTAGAGGATTATGATCTTTATAAACTGTTAAATGAAAGAAGTTAAATATAAAAGTTTATTGAACATGAAAAATTAATACAGTATCTTAAAAAGTTGGCTGGGAGGAAATAGAGCAAAATTAACAATTGTTATCAGTCCCGTAGCATAGTTAATATGCAATATTTGGTTTCTTCTCAATCTTTTTCATGATGATTTATATTAAAAGCCAGAAAAACAACAAATGTTATTCTAAAATAGTAGGTGCTTCACTATACATATTTCATTAGTTGCTTTGAATCATTACCAAATTTATAAGTTCTGGAAAAGTGAAATCCTGTGTATGTAACCTAAAATGGCATACATTTGTAGCATAATCATTGTGTTGTTAGAAGGACAGATTATGGAACCAGACTTCCTTGATTTGAATGTCAACTTTCTGTACATAAATTTCCTCATCTAAAAAAATCAAACTATTACTTCTAGCCTAATAATAACAACAATATGAATCTTAAGGCATGTCTGTGAAGAGTAAATGCATTAATATATTTTAAGTATTTTGAAGTGTGCATGATATATGATGAATGCAATGTAAGGGTTTACATGTGCACACATGCACAGACACATCCTCCTTGTACTCATAAAATACTACTTAATACCTAATCTTATTTTACTTCTTTTGAGATGTACAAATGAACTAAACAGTATAGGTAGTTTCAAAGACTCTGTAATTACTAAATTCAAATACAGCCAAAGAGCTTAGAGACCTAAATAAGTGATTGACTAATTAAGTGGAATAATTAAAAAGCAAGAACTATCACCTAACCAAATTATCCAGAGATTCCTTATTGATAAATTAGAAAATTTACTACATTTACTACCAATTTAATCAGACTAAATCCTGTTGATGTCCTTGAGTGGGTAATTATGTAATGAGATACAGAAAGTAACCACTATAAATCTGTCTTCGTATCTATGCAGATCTCATGAGTAAAATCTTGGACCTATTCCTCTTCTTAGGCTCTCCATTGGTTTATTTAAATCTGAGTGTATGTGTGCAGAGCAAAACCAATATAGCAGATTCATCTTTAATATATTTTAAAACTGGAGAAAGGAATGTCAGCTTTGCTTTATTTCACATTTTATGTTCAGTGGAAGTTAGATATTAATTTCAAATGGAAATCCATTCCTCATTTCTTTTCTAAAAAGTAAACCATGCATTTATCTTCTATATCACTTTAATGTTATTCATCTGATTCTCAATCTAAGAATCCATAATGCAAAACCTAGTTTGTGGCCACCACTGAGAATCAGAATGCTTTGCACATTTCATTTGCTCAAATGGAAAAAAAAAAAAAAAGGTTAGGGAAGAGGAGTTTCCTAAGCTCATGAGAACAATATCTGGCAGCACTAGAACATAGCCTGATCCCTCTGAACTAAATCTAGTATCTTTTCAACTTGCATATAATAAATGCCCTACAACTTGCCCATGTTTTTTAGATACCCAGGTCAGATTTCTTTCTAGTCTTTTCCAACGACTTTTTCATCACAGTCTGCAAGTTCCCAACAGTATATTAATCCTTTTCTCTTTTTACAACTTCTTCTACTTCACACACTCAGAATAATAATAAAAAGGAAAAATAAAGATGATCATGATTTTACTTACATGATTTTACGTGGGTCTTCTCTCAAATTGCATCAAAGTTTTCTCTTTGAAGGTAACAGATCATCTTCTTTTGTTCTCTCTTTAGTCATCTATTTATTTTGTGGTACTGGGGATTGAACCCAGAGGTGCTCTATCACCTTTATTTTTTTATGCTTTTTAAAATTTTGAGATAGGATATCACAAAGTTGTCCAGGTTGGCCTTCAATTTGCAATCCTCCTGGCTCTGCCTGTGTTGTTGCTAGGATTACAGGTATGCACTGCCACACCTGGCTGTCCCGGAGAGTTTTTACTGTTCTCCTCTCCCTATTCCTTGTCTTGCGAATCTGACAATAAGTTCCCCACTCACATTTTTGTCTTTGATCTGAGATGGGCACGTGGCCAGTAAAAAGGGTAAGCAGAGAACTTCTTTGGATCTATACACCAGCATTTGGAGTTGAAGTCTTTTTGCCCTTGGAGCATCAATGAGAGGAGTAGAATCTGGACCCTCATTGGCCACCAATCTCAAAACACAAATAAAGTTTGGGTGTAGAGTCAAGTGAGGACCATACCTGTGATGTTTTCATCTTCTTAATCTACCTCTATGAATACCAGATCCATCCCAGAGCTGCCTAGTTACATCAATAAATACCCTTGTTTTGTTCATGAAACTTTGGGTTTGCATTCTATAATTTTATCAGTTCCATCATGACCCACTCCCCTCCTCTCTACCTCACTCCTTTATTTCCTTACTTTTTTTCATTCTCCCTCATGCCCAAGGCCAGATATGTATCCCCAGGTATTCTGCATCTCATTCTTTCCATCTCCTTAGGAATCAAATTATTCCTTCATTCCCTTCATTTTCTTCAAATAATGCCTTTCCATTGAGTACTTTTATCATTACATGCAAACTCAGCCATTTTGATTTAACAGAAAACAGAGACATCTTCCATGGCCTGCCCTGCCCTATCTACTGCTTTCTCTATTTTCCTATACAAATATTTTTTTAAAATATAGTCTAAACTCATTTCCTCTAGGTCCTCTAATAGTTCCAACCCTAATTACTCCATTGAAATGCTTCATGCAATAGTTAAGTTGACTTACTATTTTCTAAATCCAATTGGCTTTTCCATCTTTGTTTTACTTGGCCTTTCTTCAGCACGTGACTCTAAACATGACAAACTCCTTGAAACCTACTTCCTTTGGCTTCCATGTTTTCATTCTCCTTTTGGTTTTTCTCCTTCACTATTCAGCTTCACTATTCAACTCTTAGGAGTCCCCTTTGGCTTATTACTTAAAGTTTATCATTACTTAGGTTTTCATTCTTGACCTCCTCTCACTTGCAATGTCTTCCTTTCCTTACCATATGTAAATAAGACTCATTTACATTTTATTGTTACATTTTAAGTATTTCATTGGCCCCAGTTTATATTGCATCTCTAATCCAGGTCTTACTCAAGAGCTCTTGACTAATGTATTCAACTGACTGCTAATGATTACTCCTCTTACATGTTATAGATAATTCAACTTCAACAAGGCCAACTGTGAATTGGTCACAGTCTTCCCTGATCTATTCCCTTCTTCCTTTATCTTACACAATGTCTCCACCTGCTTTCAATTTCTCCTACAACTTCTCCAATTCACCTAATATCAAGACTCTGCCTTCTTCCTCCATCTCATACCATTTATATTCAAATAAATAAATTTTCTATCCCACCTAACATGCAAAAATATTCTACTAGTAGTCTTTCTGTCATTAATGATGCCACATCCACTCACACTCTATGGAGATGTCAGAATGACCCTTTAAGGTGCAAACATAATTTGTCACTACACTTTACTAATGGATAAAGCATAGACTCCTTAGCTTAGCACACAAAGACCTTTTATCATCAGACCCTTCTCACTTGTTCAGTCTTACTTCCATCATCCATAACATCTATTCATCACACAGTTTCCCTAATGCTCCAGATTTTCCTCAAAGCTTTTACCCATCATGTTCTTTGTGAAACCCATACCTTAGTGTTAATCAGGCTTATGCATACCAAAAATAATTTTAGGATAATTTTTAAAATAAATGAAGATTTATAATTATAATTATGCATATGATTATCTTGCCTAATTGTTTTAACTCCCAAAATTACAATATTAAACTTACCCAAACTTTCTTCTACATGCAGGTTAATGAAAGAAACATATTTTTTTACATTTTATTATAGAAATTTTATTTTTCACTAATGCCTCCCTAAACACCCATCTGATCCCTAGCATTAGTATGGCATCTACATGGCAGAGTCTCTGCATGGGTTGCACTTTGCTGGTCAAAGAGAAACAGCAGCTTGCTTCTGAGCTAAATTATATCTCCTGGCCACATGGGGTGTTAATTGTCTTCTTGGCCTCCTTCTCAGGTAATTCTCCAACTTGTCTCACTCTACTCTCAAGTAATCAATATTTATAAGATATTAGAGGCAGAGAACTGCAGTCCTAAAACATAGTACCATGCCCACTCCACTAACTTCTCAGAGAAGAAGATGACTGCCTGCCTTCCTTTCATGACACTAGTGTCACTGAACACCACTTCTCCTAAGGCACAATATCTATTTAGTTAGTGAAGAGACCCAATTAGCTAATTTTCAACACCCTCCAGCCATTCTTTCTTTTCCAACTCTTTCAGAAGCCAACATTAAAATATTTACATTACTTGTAAAAAATGCATAAATCTTATTAAGTGTAACGTGCTCATCAGAGACAACATTCGGCCTTTGTTTTTTTGGGATTGGTTTACTTTGCTTAGTATGATATTCTCCAACTCCATACATTTACCTGCAAATGCTATGATTTTATTCTCTGTTAATACTGAGTAATATTCTATTGTGTATATATATATATACCACAGTTTCTTTATCAATTCATCTATTGAAGGGCATCTAGGTTGCTTCCACAGTTTAGCTATTGTGAATTGAGTGCTATAAACATTGATGTAGCTGTGTTACTATAGTGTGCTGATTTTAAGTCCTTTGGGTATAAACGGAGGAGTAAGACAGCTGAGTCAAATGGTGGTTCCTTTCCAAGTTTTCTAAGAAAACTCCATACTGTTTCCAGAGTGATTGCATCAATTTTCAGTCCCACCAGCAATGTATGAGTGTGCCTTTTCCCCCACATCCTCGCCAACACTTATTGTTGTTTGTATTCTTGATAACTACCATTCTGAGTGAAGTAAGATAATATCTTAGAGTAGTTTTGATTTGCAGTTCTCTGATTACTAGAAATGTTGAACATTTTTCCATATATTTGTTGATTGAATGTGTATCTTCTTCTGAGAAGTGTCTGTTCAGCTCCTTAGCCCATTTATTGATTAGGTTGTTTGGTTTTTTGGTGTTAAATTTTTTAATGTTCTCTCTGATAAGTGGATGCTGATCCATAATGGGGGGCATGAGGAAAATGAAGAAACTTTGATTGGGCAAAGAAGAGGGAGGGATGGGGAAGGGACATGGGGGCAGGAAAGATGGTGAAATGAGATGGACATCATTACCCTAGGTACATGTATGACTGCACATATGGTGTGACACTACATCATGTACAACCAGAGAAATGAAAAGTTGTGCTGCAATTGTGTACAATGAATCAAAATGCATTCTGCTGTCATATATACTTAATTAAAATAAATAGATTAATTAATTTTAATAAAATAAAATAAAAGTTGGCAATGTACTGTAGGTCAAAGAATTGGTCTCCCTAATAAACAATGAAAATATTAATATTAAAAAAACGAGCAATGTGCTTAGTCAGAAAAGATAAAGCATACACTTAATAAATAGTAGTAGTAGGTGAAGTTCATTAAGTAAATCTATGGTTCACTAATTTGTTCCACAAATATTTGTGAGATCCTACCATATGCCAGTCATCAATAGGATCTGGGGATTCGAAAGTCGTCAAGATATAGTCCTTGGTCCCAAAAATATTTGTTCTAATAAGAACCAGATTTGTAAGTGGAAATTAACAGAAAATACAAGGTAATTTATGTTTAACAAGCTGACATTAATTTCTTCATTTTGTTGGTGATTTGGAAATGAAACTGAGAATTAATTACACGTTTGAAATGAGAGAGCTGAGTAATCAGATATTAAATAATGAGTATCTCTATGTATAGATAGATATGTCTGAATATTTGTGAGAACAGAATATATATGTCAATATCTACAAATATATACATAAAATTATATATAATTATCTCATAAAGGCAATTTTATTAATTATACAGAAGGCAAAATTGATTCACTTAAGAAAAATTTAGAGCATCGCATACACGTGACTTGTTATTTATATATATAAATAGCATTAATACACTAATAAGTCAATGTAATGACATAACTCTAACAACTATTTACTATTTTTCATAGTAATTATAGAGGTAATGAGTTATAAATTAATTACAAAGAAAATAGTGACTTTATTATCTAATCTCTGTTAGGAAAATTTATTAGCCAAGGTATAATTCTATTTTAGTAAATTTGATGCTATACTTAAGGTAATATAAAAGCTATTTTTAGATTATACATAATTTCAGAATCATATTGGCTTGCTATGCATAACGTTTGCCATTTATGAAGACATATAATAAATAATACTTATATATTTTGCCAAAGGCAACCAAGAAAAACTGTCACAAAAAGCATAGATGGGTTAATCAAATTGCATGTCACAATAACTTCATATAATATTCTGTTTTTTTTCTATTCTCACAATTAATTTTGAGCATTTCACTTAAGAGCTACATATTTGTGCTTGAGATTATATATTTTATAGGTGTGTTTATATACGTTTATACACATTCAGAGCATATATACATATGTGTGTACCCACACACACACACTTATAAATAGATTATTAAGGAAAATAAATTGGAGAGTTATATTTCTTCGAATGATGTAACATTTCATAGAATAAGTGATACTTTTCCAATATGTGAATTCCAGATATGATTTAGGTTTATTTTATTTTCAAATATAAGGATGAAAATTTCAGAATCATATTTCGTAAATATTGAAGAACCTACCTCATGCTAGTTTAGGGTGATTTTAAGACTCCCAAATGAAAAAAAAAAAAAAAACTTCCAAAGGAGAAGATTTTGGGGAAAAAAAATAGACAGGGAAAAAGAAGAGAAAAAGGGAGAAGAAAATGATAATTACTCACCATATAAAGTTCACCTGAGGCCTGGCCTGAGCTAACAACGTGTTTTACTTCCAGTTTGCCCTGGGTTTGAGGCTAACAGTGGCATTCTTTCTATTGCTACTATAAGACATTTTATAAGGAAACACAACCCTGTGCCAAATTACTGCAGAGACCAATGCTCTTAATTTTCAGAGGCAGGAAATCTGCCACCTCATTAAAGGGAGCGCTGTGTCATTAGCCCACTGGCATCCCAGCAGCACTAGAACACACAGTGGACTTGTCCTCCTGACCAGCAAAAAGACACAGAGAAGCTGGTTCCAGAATATTTCTTTGAGGGCTGAGTAGGGAATACATACTTTAAAATAGATTAGGAATTATTTCCTTATATAAAAACTATTATTTTATTATATAACAAATCTACTCATAATCAGACAGTTGGGGGTGGCAGAATGAAGGGGAGGACTGAGAGGGTTTTCTCAAATAGACGGAGCTATGTCCTACCTGTGAGTTGCAGTGCCGGAGGTTCAGATTCCTCAAGGAGCAATTACTTCACTAAAATTTAATACTGTCTTTTTCCTTTCTGGAATTTCAGGTTCATATTTGCAGATTAAAGAAGGGAAAGCTGAATTCATTATGAACATCTTTTCCACAAGTTGGTACCCACCAGCATTTCAGTGCCCCTTTTTTTCCCCACAGTGGGGATTTAATCGCTACTTCAAAATTAATAGCCAGCCATCCACATGGAGAAAATAATATCTTCTTAATACAAGAAAATAATATCTTCTATGATGCTTTATTTCATTGTTCTTGAAAAGGCCAGGCACTCTTGTTGGAACATTGAGATTCGTAACTTATAATAACTATCAAGCCATTGTTTATATTTCTTTTGCTTTGTAATACTTGAATTCATAGGTTTATAAACACAGTATTAACATTTTGTGGGAAACTTAATATGGAGGCTTTAAAAGATTACTGGACTTTTCATAGATATCCGTTGTATGCTTACTAACACTTTATCTATCAAGGATTTTGATTTTACATTATATGAAAAAATCCTTTTACTTGAAAACAAGCTTTATATATAATTGGCAGATTTGATTCCACAGTATACCTCTTTCATGAAATGAATACAAATTTCTGAGAGAGTCTATTTCTGATGGGATGTACAAACCAACACTCTTTAATTATTCATGATTTGAGGTTTATCAAACCAGAGATTCTTAAGGGTTGAGAGGAAAACAACTCCTTATTCCGTTTTGGCCAAACACTAAAAGTTGAACAAAAATCATTTACACAGTATAAACAACAATTCTTCTGATATTTATAACTGAAAAATGATAAGAACAAGATATAGCCACAATAATTAAATTTTCCAAGAACACACTTTACATGTTCCCACTCCACTTGTTTATTAGAAATAAAAAGAAAAATACTAATTTTAGTCAAAAATATTCAATAAGGTACAATTTTAATAAGTATAAGGAGGATGATGATATTAATAAATTGTCTGTTCCAAAGGCACAATGCTGGATAGTGGGAGTTCCTCAATGTTAACTCAAATACAATTTGTTAAGTGAAACTAGTCTCCATTTTCACTCTTTAGTATAATTCCAGCTCCATAAATTTTATTCTTGAAATATCCTTTCTAGACAAGAAACACACACTTCCTGAACGACTCATATTGAAACTTTCTATATAGGGCATGATTTAAGGAAGTAAAATAATGAATTGACTCATGAAGATGTTATGAATAAGGATAAAATAATGCAAAACCAGTTGCCAAAACCAAAAAAATAAAAAAGAAGAAGAAAGAAAGAGACAGGAATCTAGTTTATTTATGGTCAAATCTTCAGAGATACTATCACTAAGCACAATAGGAAGCTAAGCATTTTCAAATTTATCTTACGTTAATGTAACCAACATCCTATCTCTGTGTTTGGAAACTGAGAATACCGTGTACTTTGCTTTGGATATAATTACTTTTTCTTAGGAGAAGGACCGCACGTTCCTCAAATTTTACAACATCTCCACTATTCCTTTACATATTTTACTTCTGATGAGTTTTATATTAACCCCAACACTTCTGCTTTAATAATCAGATTTGAATTTCTAGAAGTCATTACTTTCTTTCTTGAAATGTCAGTACTGCTTACATTTACAAACCTTCCCACTTTAGTAGAGTTCAGGTTCATGATCTCTGAGCAATCATAAACATATTTGAACAGAAATGTTTCTAGTGCACAGGAATATCAAGTACCACAGACGAAAGTTTAGAAACATTAAGCGTGTTTCTTATTAGTGCTGAGGTTCTGAAACACGGAATCAAAAACAAATTCATTGGAGGCATGATGGAAAAAATAAGTGAACATATATAGAGATATTCTGCCTTTAATATGTCTCTAGTATGTCTCTAAGAGCCTTTTTGCCCCCAAAATTTGTATGTTGAAGACCCAGAATTCCCTCATAATGCAACCCTGTTTGGAAATATGGTCAATACAGACATAATTAGTTAAGATGAGGTCAGGCTAGGGTAGTGTGGGCCTCTAGTCCAGTGTGAGGTATGTTCTTATAAACAGGGGAAATTTGGACACAGATAGAACACCATGGCTAAGTCAATAAGCCAAGGAAGGCTGCCAACCATCAGAAGCTGGACTAGAGGTGTGGAACAAATTCTTCCTCACAGCGCTCAGAAACAACCAACCCAACTGATATCTTGATGTCAGACTTCTAGTCTCCAGAACCTTGAGGCAATAAATTGTTTAATCTGCCTAGTTTGTGGACTTTATTATGTCAGCTCTAGCATGTCCATACACCCAAGATAAATTTTGACCATAGAACCTGATTCCATGATATTATTGGCTTATTGTGAATTTTTATTCTAATTAATGTTTCTTTATAGTCTCTCTCCTTCAAATATGTGCAGTCTGCAATACCTTAGTCATTTCCTAGAAATTAAATTGCCTTTATTTTTTTTTTTTTGAGGCTGGCCTAATTCAACATTGGATTTCAAAGTACAATGTCTTTTACTTCAATATATTTCTGATAGGACAAAGTCTTTTCCTTTTTCCTAGAGGTCAACTTATTCTTTCAATTTGGTCTTTCTCCTAGGGAAAAAAAAAGTAGAATTTTTTTTTCATTTTTATTTGCTCATTACATAGCATATAAGTAGTTAGGAACTAAAGACTCCTCAGGGCAGATTTCAACTTGAAGTTGTATCACTTTGTGATGCCTCCCACAATACACTGTAAAGAGGATATTTCCTGTATAGTCAGCAACATTTATAATTCAAGAGTAACCTCTCCTGATGGCTAGGCTGGCAATATGAAGATGAATAAGCAAGATGTCGTTAGGAAGCTATAACTTGTTATGAGAGGCTGATAAGTAAATATATAAAAATATACTGATTTTGGGGATGTAGCTGGGGTAGAGCATATGATTAGTATGTATAAGGCCCTGTCTTTAATCCCCAGCACCACAAAACAAAAAGCAATATATACACAGTTGTTTGTTCAGTGCAGATACACACACACTGAGGCCAGCAAAAACCATAGTTAACATGTTATTGAAGAGAAAGGGAAAGAGAAGAAAGAGCAGAAGAAGGCTTAAGACCAAAATGATCAAAGCATGACATATGATATATGGAAAAATACCACAGTGAAACTTATCAATTTGTACAAATATTAAGCTTTATTAATTATAATTCTGAAAGAGCTTAGAAAAAACACATTATGAAGTGCTTGCTATCTTCCAGATTATAAGCACTGATAATTGTTATCTCATTTAATTTTCCTACAGCTTTAAGGGCAGGTACTGTTTTATTCTCATTTTGTAGATGAACAAATGGGAAACTGTTCCAGTTCATATAACTTACAAGTGGTAGACCCAAGATTAGATCCAAGCCATGCTCTTAGTTTCTATGCAACACATACTATGTGTGTTTGGGGGTCAGGAAAGAGGTAAAGGAGGCAAGAACAAAAATAGTCATGTAGTTGAGCCA
This sequence comes from Marmota marmota marmota, assembly GCF_001458135.2. Lineage (NCBI taxonomy): Eukaryota > Metazoa > Chordata > Mammalia > Rodentia > Sciuridae > Marmota > Marmota marmota. Next base: position 9,288,271 of record NW_026000075.1, read on the forward strand.
TGGAAGGATTTGACAAGGAGATACAGAGAGATGGATATATCTGGAGGAAGAAGTATCTAGAAATATGGTGGCTGATGCAGGCAATCAGTTCAATATAGGTGGGTCTGGTAACAGATAAAGGAATAGTGCCCAGAAAGGAAGTGCAAAGGGGAATGAAAACAAGTGGTAAGCATACTGAACACTCTCAAAAGTAATCTGGAGATTACTCTGAAAAAAATAAAGTAGTCCCCATGGAGTGTATAAGACACACAGCCATGTCTGTTTCAAATGAACTATTAAAATGGCCATTGAAGATAGCAAATAAGTTCTAAAGTTGAATCCAAACCACCACAAAGATGTCTGAGGGTCACATTGAAATGGATCAGAAAACAAGTGTACATATATACATAGAATTTTCCACTTAATAATATGTATCCATAGAACGATAATAATTGTGTGTCTCTAAGTAAAATGGCAAATGGAGTAAAAAGTTAACAACAGATAAATCTGGACAAAATATATATAGATGTTCTTTGGGCTTTTCTTAAAAGTTTTCATATATTTGAAATTATTGTCATATAAAAATTTTGAAAAGCAAAAAATTCAAATTGGCAGTTGCCAGGGTCTATGGGGGAGAGGGAATGAGGAAAACTGCTTTATGGGTAAGGAGTTTTACTTTAGAATGAAGAAAAATTTTGGAAATAAATAAAGGTACTAATCATAGAACAGTATGAATGTACTAAATGTTCCTGAATTATTTACTTCATAAAACATTTTGAAGTATATATATATATTGAGGACTTAATATTAACATTTTGAGAGCTGAGTTCTGCTTCTCAGATATCATTCAAGTGTCAGTACTATTCAGTCATACTAGGAATATTCTCCTAGCTCTTTAAAGGTGTCTGGTGTAAGTGATACAAGCCAAGGAGCATTTTCAAATGACATAGTTATTAATTGGCCAACTAAATATGCAATGGCCTATGTAATCGGGCGGCTTCCTCAGGAGCCATTAGAGAAGAGCAGGTGATCATGAGTGTAAGTGGGAGTAGGAGAACTAATTGACAACCTGGGAGGCACTGCTGTGTTTGAGTGACCTATTCATGACCACAGGCCTAGCTGAAAATTAAGAGTTGTCCTCTTTGAAGAAAGATTCTCAAAACCCTTTTAAATGTGCATCATCTTATTGTGGTAATAACAAATTATTCAAGAGTACTTTATTATAATGTTGAGTAAAATATATCTAAACCAGTATCAACTAGAAGGAAATAGATGATTAAAACATTAAGACTTTATATGAAATGCAAACATACCTTTCTGATGAAGAACATATATCTAGCAGGAATTGAATCAGAAGTAACTCTTTCTACCATATCCTAGTCACATACCAATTAAGATCAGTTCAATTTCAGAATATAGACTGAGATGTCCCATTATACTCTGGCTTTTAATTCAGTCATAGTGATAACCCTTCGAGCAGACGTTTTAGTTTAGTTTTTTCCAACTATAATATGAAACTAAGTTGATTCGACTCATAACTGTGCTATACTTTCAAAGAAATGAAATGGACAGAATCTTCTTAAATCCTCAGTCAAGGACACTTTGTTTCCTTTTCTTCCAAAAAAAAAAAAAAAAAAAAAGGATTCTTGCTAGAGGGCACAAAATACAAGAAAACACTGAATTCAAACATTCAAACATGGCAAACACTATTGCCAGGAAGAAAATCATTCATCAGCTGAGGATGAGGCACATCTGGTATTTTAGGTAGTGGAGTATCAACCTACACTGATTAATAAGCATACATCATTCATTTAGATGTGCACTTAGTAATCATCATCCTTTATCTGATGGCTTTAGTTACCCAAAACATAGTCATGAACCAAGAAGTAAGCAACTAAGTATAGAAGTAATTTTATTAAAATTTTTGAGATTAATTCCTTGAAGAGTTTTGTTTTGTTTTTCAAGCCCTCAGAGAATTAATGTTATATTTTATATTTACTATCCTAGAAGTTTTAAAGAAATTTGAAGAAAATTAGTATAACTGATAGAAGAAAAAAGACACACCAAAGAACAGATGAACACATGAATAAAACTACATACACACACACACACACACACACACACACACACACACACATACACACACACTCAAAGAGCAGGAAACTGACCAAAAATACATTTATTAATGCAGTTATTTATCCTTTGGCTTTACCTCATTTATTGACCTATTAAGTGCCAGATACTATATCAAGTACTGAGAACCTACTTGATGGTGAAGCTGGGGTCTCTGAAGGGCTGCTCCAAGCAGACTTCTCATTGATCTATATCAAATGGATCAAAGAAATAAACCTATCTGTGTCAAGCCACAACTTTGACCTATGTAAACATTTACTAAATAGACCCTATGTGCCATGGAGGATTGTAGGTGCTTTCTCTTGCACTATCTCACTCATCTCACTTACATACATATTAACTCTGAATCTTTATGACAGGCAGCATATTGTTTGAAAACAATAGTAAAAATCATCATGTCTACGGACAGTAACAAGAGAGAGATGGGTTCTTGCACATATTTCTAAGAGAAGTATTAACTGTCATAATCTTTCAAAAGACAAGCTTTCAATAATTTGCCCTAAAATTTGATCAACTTCACTAAAAGTCTACAAAAACAATGTGATCTTTTATTCACTAATTCCAGAAATGTCAAGTAGGCAGAGACATATGAGGTAGCTCTTTTCAGCACATGATAGTTACATAAAATGAAAACAATCTCATTACTAATTATATATATATATATATATATATATATATATATATATATACACATATACATACATATATATTCAATTTTTTTTCTTTTATCCATTTGATGAGATATTATGCAGCACTATTAAAAACCAGGCATCCCAAATATATTTAATGGTATGAGGAAATGATCACAAATAAATTTATGCTATATATGATAGATAAAAATATTTCAATTTTTAATAAATATACAGGCAGATAGAAGGAAGAAAAGAAGGAAGGGAGGGAGGCAAAGAGAGAATAGAACAAAGAAAAAGGTTGAAAGAAAATGAAATAAGTCAACCTATTAACACTGGTTATCGCTAGAAGACAGTGTTAGAAATAAGTTTTCTCCTTTATATGTCTCTGTTTTCAAAATGTTATATAATGATCACACATTATTTTTAAACTCAAAATATATGTTATAAGAATCAAGAATACAGAGAATTTTCTAATCCACTTTTGAAAGGTTTCCATATACACTTGTTAAAATTAAAAAGTGCTACTGTTTAAATCTGTAAGTTTTATTTATTAAGAAAATTCACTTGTGTGAAATGGCTCATTCCCCGCTGATGTTAGATGAGTGAGGTGTTATTGCAGCATTTCTAAAAGTTGTCTACCATCTGCAGATTTATTTTTTAATTGTCTCTGGTTTTTCAAAATCTAAATTTAATATTGTTTTCACATATGAAGATTTAACTATGACTTATGGTGATGAATTTGATAGCTTATATTTCTCCTAGATTTAGTTCTGCCAAAATTATTTCTTTTAAAAAAATCTACTTCCTCATAAAAATTGAAAAATATTTTCTCCATTTACAGATGAATTAAGTAAAGGGTGAGGTATGTTATTAGATCTAGAATACAAAGCAAAGCATGACAGTACCAGCACCCTGGTGGATCTGGCTGACTGCCAAGGATAGATCATTCTGCACCTCTTTCCCAACTGCATCAGGGGTATCTTATTGGCAGCTAGAAATTGTCTATGGTGCAAATATTTGTACCAAGGAAGCTCTCAAGCATGATATCAAGGTTATTTTTTAATTTTATTTTTCCCATTAATCCAGATTATCAGCACACCACTTCCTATAACAATATATTTCTTCTAATAGTGTTTAAAAAGCCCAGGACCAGCAGCCTGTCAAATATTCAAAAGGTATCAGGTCCTACAGCGTACAGATCCTAGTTTAAATTGTTCCCTGGTGATTCACAAGCCCCTACGACAGTACCTGTAAACGATTATTGCTATATATTTATGTTTTTTCTAGATTTGAGAGAAAAGATGAACTTTTAAGTTTCCCATGCATCATCCTGATTTTATCTTTTAACCTTCTCTGGAATATTTTACACAGTTTATAGAATCTTTTTTTTTTCTTAAAACTTCTTTCTTACCAGACCTTAAAGACACCTGCATATTCTAATTGCATGTTCTATTCTATTTTTCCTCGCCTTTTTAAAGTGATCCTTGCCTTCATCTCTCTGTCTAACAATAGTACTTATATGAAGTTTAACAGTCATTCCTTTGAGGTCCTTTCTTTGTGATTTCTTCTCAAAAAAAAAAAAAAAGAGTATGGCTTCATCTCTTACCTCTAATCTGAAACATTCACTTCTATAAATTCAGTCTTATTTCCCTAAGCTCAGTCAGAGATTTCTAATGGCCTACTTGACATTTTCATTAAAAAACTAGCCTTCAGGGCTGGGTTGTGGCTCTGTGCTGAAGCACCTGCCTAGCATGTGTGAGGCACTGGATTTGATTCTCAGTACCATATATAAATTAATTAATTAATTAATTAATTAAATGTTCATCAACAACTAAGAAATTTTGGGGGAAAAAGAAGCCTTCATATCAAATTTGCCTAAAACCAAATGCAAGATTTTTCTTAAAATTCCTTTGCTCAGATAACTCCTATATTTCCTTTTTTAAAAAATATTTTTTAGTTGTAGATGGACACAATAGCTTTATTTTATTTTTATGTGGTGCTAAGGATCAAACCCAGTGCCTCACATGTGCAGGGCTCACCCTCTACCACTGAGCCACAACCCCAGCCCCAGATAACTCCTATATTTTCATAAGATAAGTGGGAGGTTTCTCTGCTGCCATGGTAGGTCATCTATGTAAGCTCTCTCCTAGCTCAAGATTTACAAGATACTACAAGATGAGTCAGTTGTCCTGCAAACCTCCTTCTACCAAGTGCTCGGGAACAAGTAAAATGAATTATTAATGTAGGTTTTTCCCCAAAGCTTTCATCTCCAATGCTGGCCCTGTCTACAAAAGCCAGCAACCTCTGATGCTGTATCAGTTTCCCAAGAGGTAAGGCCCAGCACCCTACAAGCAAGGCAGCAGGCTAGTCAGCTGAACAAGGTTTAATTATACACAGATAACTTTGAAAATCTTAATTCCTCTGAAGAAATGACTAAGCATATTATCAGGAAATGAAATTATGAAATGTTCTCAGATCAAGATAAACATCTACAGGTGGATTAATATTGAATTAAGCTTAAGTAGAAGTTGAATTAACTGTGTTCATTCTTTGAAACCTATTGATTTACCAAACCCATATTTCACTGTCTGCAATCGGCAATCTGGAGTTGAAAATAATTTTGAAAAAAAAATACTAATGGAAAATAAATGGTTTTAAAGAAAAAAATAGTCATTTAAAATGTAACTTTTATTATTAAGGGACTCTGAAAGCTGGGCTGTCCATATCTATTCAATAATCAGTCTGTTAATTAATTCCTTGCATGTAAAATTGTAGCTGACGCTGTAGGAGATGGTTAGATAAAAATAGTGGTAAATATGAAGAAATATCAGGGACTTGCAGTTAAGCATTAAGACTGATTCTATCAGTTAGTTTCTGGGAAAACTTGACATATCCCTAAATTTCCTCTAAACCCCAGTTTCCATACTGATAAAATTAAAGTAAGAAATCTAATTTATAGCTTATTGTGTAAATATAATATACACAGCATATCTCTCTATAGCAGACTCTCAGTAAATGATATTTATTATTATTATTTATGAAATTAAATAGAATGTACCAATAGAGTAACAAATGTCCCATACATGTTAATGTCTAAAGCAGTAATTCCCAAACTTTTTTGTTTCTATATTTTTTTTTTACATTTCAGAAATTATTAAGGACTCTGAAGAGTTTTCTACATTTCAAATATATCTTTGAATATGTAACATAATAGAAATTAAATTTAAACATTTTTATAAATTAAATCATCTTTAAATAACAACTATAAGCCCATTGAATGCTAATATAAACAACATATTTTATATCAAATAATATTTTTAAAAATGAAACATTTTAATGAGAATAGTTGCATTGTTTTACACTTTTGAAACTGTTTTTATACTGGACTTAATATAACACAGGTGGATTGCTGTACCTGCTTTCGCATTCCATTGGTTGCAGTATGTCAATCTGTTCAGAGTTGGATGAAAATCTATAATTCCTCATAGATTTGTAGTCAAAAGCTATTAGGATCTTGAAGGGATCCTCAGGTCACATTTTGAAAGCTACAGCAGTTAGTCAAGACACTTTCTTGGAAGAAATAAGTCATAAGTCAATTCAATGACAATGATGATGATATTGATGATGATAAAGAGTAAATGAACAGCAACCGTCAGAGAAATTACAAGAGGACATTCTAGGCACTGGTAACCTCTGTACTTAACGTTGGAATGTGAAACTGAATGTTCACTGTATAAAATTTCATGGAAAGACAAGGCCAGTAGGAGTCATAAACCTCTACAGAAGAGAATTAAAAAGAAATAGGGGTAAATTAGGGGTTTCAACTGTGGAGAAAATATGGGATGCGGAAACTTATGAATGCAACTGAGAATAAGTATACTTCAATTTACATTTTACAATGAATACATTTCAAATTGCTTAGAATGAATAATGTTCTTCTATGTTTCTGAACAAGATGCACATTATTAGTGAAAGTTTAGCTTTAATTATTCAAAATAGTTAAGAATACTAATGCTTCAGGGTACCTATGGAGTCACAAACCATTAGCCAACATTCCATTATTCTCCATGGATCTTCAACTGATAGTCTGGGCACAAGTGGTTTCTTTATAGAATGAAGTTTGAGGAAATAAAGTGTCCCAGAGAGATTAGAAGAAGATGGAAATCGTGCCTCTTTTATATAAAACAATTTAGCATGAACAGAGTTACAAACAATCCTCACTGAAGATGTGAGGAATTAAAAGAAGATAGCTGGAGGAAACCAAGAGAAGACAGACTTTGAATATTGAATAGAATAGCTAGAAAGACCACTGGAGTGAAATCTCAGAAGAAAATAAACCCCTTTTCTTGAATACGAGTGGTAATATCAACTTATCCACTCTTAGAAAACAAGCCCACATAAATACAGTTATCTCATACTAGACAAAGGTCCCAAAAACATACACTGGAGATAAAACAGCCTTTTTAACAAATGGTGTGGGGAAAACTGGAAATCCATATATAGAGAAGAATGAAACTAGATCCCTATCTTTCACTCTGCACAAAGACCTAGGTTCCAAATGGATCAAAGACCTAAGATTAGACCAAAAAATTAGACTTCCTTAATAGGACTCCTAAAGCACAAGAAATAAAACCAAAGTCACTAAGTGGGATGCCATCAAATGAAAAAGCTTCTACACAGCAAACAATTAAGAGTGTGAAAAGAGAGCCTACAAAATGGGAGACAATTCTTGCCACCTGATCCTCAGGGAATTGAAATCCAGAATATATAAAGAATTCAAAAAACTTTAATGCCAACCCCCCAAATAATCCATTTAATAAATGGGCAAAAGAACTAAACAGACGCTTCTCAAAAGAAGAAATAAAAATAGCCAACAAATATATGAAAAATGCTCAACATCTCTAGCAGTTGGGAAGTGGAAATCAAAACTACATTAAGATTTCATCTCATTCCAGTCAGATGGCAATTATTAAGAATACAAATAATAATAAGTGTTGATAAAGATGTACGGGAAAAGGTACACTCATACATTGTTGGTGGGACTGCAAATTAGTAACCATTCTGGAAAGCAGAATGGAGATTCCTCAAAAACCTAGGACTGCAGCTGCCATATGATCCAGCTATCCCACTCCTCAATTGTTAGAGTCTGTAAACAAGTCAAAATAACACCTGGCATTTTGCCAGGGGAATGTTAGAGTTCATAAACAAGTCTGGATGGTGCCTGGCAAAATGCCAGAGGGAGTGGTTTGAAAAGTAACAAAAGCGAGCCATTAAGTGTGGAGATTCCTTATTGGTTGACTGATGTATCTAGTTTATGCTAATTAGATAAGCTGTGTGGAATGTATAAATACTGCTCCTGTCCTGCAATAAACGGCTCCTACTCCTGCTGTATCAACGTACACAAGTTATTCGTCACCCCCCCTGATTATTCTGCTGCAGCCGGACTGCGGCAGATGGTGGCCCGTTACGGGGAGCCCCGGGACACTCGGGGGTAAGTGAC
>NW_026000075.1:9298852-9345622 GCF_001458135.2 Marmota marmota marmota
CCTTCCTTCCTTCCTTCCTTCCTTCCTTCCTTCCTTCCTTCCTTCCTTCCTTCTTTCTTTCTTTCTTTCTTTCTTTCATGTGGTGCTAAGGATCAAACCCAGGGCCTCACACGTACTAGGCGAGTACTCTACGGCTGAGCCACAACCCAAGCCCCAAATAAATGCTATTCTTATGCCCACTTTACAGATAAAGAACAGAGACCCTAGACTAACTCACACAATTACTAATTAAGACATTGAACCTACGTAAGTGAGGAAAATTTGGAAAAGCACACAAGGAGGAGGCGAGACAGGAGAAAGGGAAGGAGACTATTACAATATATTTTCAGAAAGGATATGAAGAAAACATCACAGAGGGTGAGAATCTTTCTGGCTTCTTTTGTGGGTTTGATTCAATATTTGTGACCTAAATCAAAAGTTCCTAGGACTACACCAAAACCAAGTTAAGAATTACAATAATCATATTGATATTGACTTGTGAGTTGTTATTGTTCTATTCCTCATCTCTGTACTGAGGCCTTCTGCATGTGCACTGTGGTACTATGCAGAAAGAAGGGCACTAGGGTCAGGTGTTGTTCAAATTGGGTGAAATTAAGTAAGTTAACAGCCCAAGTCTCAGTTCCTATGTCTATATAATGGTCATAAGACTAGAACTGTCCCCATATGAGCATTAAATGATGTGGCCCATGCAAAACTCAGCACAATGCCAGACTGATGCAAGTTCTCAAAAAATGAAAATAAAAAATAAATGGGATGAGAGAACTAGTGCACTCAGGAGCTTATATCTTCCCAAGAGGATCAGATAACCATATGGTTGGCTAGAGTGTAAATTTCCCTTAGCGCTTACTAAAAGCTCTAACTGAATTTTGTACTTTACCACCCTTTTAATTCAGAGTCAATGATTTCAGCAATGCATAGACAGTTTAGTCTGTTAGATTGATCCCCTTACATCAGGGCTCATACAGGTGTTAATTGCTTGGAGTTGACTGGGAGATGTACCTGACTTGCCTGCAATGGACCTCCCTAGCACTCAATAATTTCTAGAGTAAACGCCTGTCTTTCCCTCTGACACATGCTTATGTAGGAATACTGTCCAGATGTCTCTGAGGAAACAGTCTAAATCCCTGTCAAACCCACCCCTCCAATATGGTTTCAGAGTGGACAGGATTTTGGTTTAGTCCCAGAGAGAGCCCACTAGATAGCTCTTCACACAAGCTTGAGACACTATGACCAGTGTTTATATTTCATGGTATATCCCTGAAAACCTCTTTTATTGCCATATATACAAATAGCAAATCATAACCAAATTAAAATTTCTTTACTCTTTGTAGGCCTAACTTCTGCCTGTGCCAAGGAAATAAAAATTTGGGGATACAGACTATGTCTAACTCTTGGCCAATGGTACAATCGTAAAGAGTCTGATCAATGCTGATCCTAGTATTTCTACTCTCTTTCACTTGAAGGGAGAAAAAAATAAAAAAGAAGAAAACACACCTGCAGTTCTTGGACCCTGAGAGTATTTGGATCCTAACATCCAACACTTCAATGTTTTAATCTTAACAGGTTGAACTACAATAGGGGAAGGGATGCTAGTGTTCAGAAAAGGACAGACAATAACAGTTTCTTCTCATAATTCCAGCTTTCAAAATAATTTTATATATGTATGCTTTTTATTATTATTATTTTTGTACTGGGGATTGAACACAGGGGCACTCAACCACTGAGCCACATCCCCAGCCTTATTTTGTATTTTACTTAGAGACAGTGTCTCACTGAGTTGCTAAGCACCTCACCATTGCTGAGGTTGGCTTTGAAGTCCCAATCCTCCTGACTCAGCCATCAGAGTTGCTGGGATTACAGGTGTGCGCCACTGTGCCTAGCTATGTATGCTGCTTGAAGGCTTACAATTTTCTGTAGGCCATGAAATATGTTGCCTCCTTTAATTTAATATGTTTCCTTTACTTCTCTTGGCTTACTTTCAGCCAGTTTAGGAGTATTTCACAAATAACTAGGAATATCTAAAATATACTAGGTCCAAAGGGTAATCACAGCACATAAAAATTCCTGTGTGATTTATAAAAATACATATCACAATTCTGAAATTTCTAATCAGCTCTTATTACTAATGAGGTTAGCCTTCATTAGTAGCTCTCTAAATATGTTAATTAATAAATATTGATTTTTGAAATTATTGTTTAGGGTCTGTGTCTGAGAATTTTCATAGCAAAAATAAAATTCCCACTGCTGACTCTCATCAGCATATGCTATAAAAAACTTGCTTCTCATAATATTTTTGTTTTAAATAAAAGTTCAAAATTCCTAATAACCCTGGATAATAGCTTTATAAATAAGATCCCCTGATTATAATTTCTTTTTAAAAAATAAAAAAGTATCTGACACATTTAAAAAGTTCTATTATAGTGTTTAACTCCAAATTATTGAGCATTTACCTCTCACTGAAATCTATTATAAAGACTCTCCTGAAATGGGTTTGTGTATGCCTTATCATTATAGAATAAAATTATCATAAAACACTTATGGTACTATTTTTATTTTACTTTCTTAAATGCAACCATACATTAATTTCTTTCAGATTATTTTTAAAAGAGAACTTAATTTTAAGCAAAACAGCCACTTGTGATTTCCCATGATTTTGTTTTCAACAAGAAATAAAATATTTCATTAATCTAAAAGCCAACTATTTGTTAATCTCTGATTACTATAACAAACTCAAAAACTAGAAAATTAGTGTGCAAGGTCTCTGATTAATTGAATAAAAATGCCACAGAGTTTACGCATTAGTTACAAGACAGTTATTCTTTCAGAGACAGTTATTTACTATGAAATTCACGTGCACTTTGCATGAGCACATGTGTGCGTGCGCGCACGCGCGCACACACACACACACAGACACACATGCACACACACCTGAAAGGATTTAGGGATTTGTTTAATTCCTAGCAAAGTGGAAACAGAAAATGAGAACTGTTGATGTGGCTAATTGAAAAGACACGTTGAAATCTACTTATATGTTCATTAAAGAAATATATTTTAAGTAACTGAGCTGAGCAATGAGCTTAGCATAAAGAATAAACAGTGAAGAAAACAGATATTGCTATAAGATCATGTGGTTTAGTCTGGTGGAGGAGACAGGCCATGAGCTGATTATGAAGAACAAAGCCCCACTTCTTTCCTGATGACAGAGCTTGTTCCCACCATTGAGGCTAATGGTGCTAATCTGTGCTCTCCTAGCCTCCCCTGTGGCTAGAGTGGGTGTGGTGTGTGTGAACAGGTAGAGCATGTGTTCCTGTACTGGCTAATAAAACCTTAGTAACACCTGTGTCTTCTCAAAAGGTTTTTCCTCTTTAAGCAAATGTGAAACAGTGAGAAATAGATGCATCCTACGTGATGCTTAAAACTTCTGCAGCTGCCTGGCCACCATGAGAGGAGAGGATGACAGGGCATTCATATCTCTGAGTTTCTGGATTAAACAACCCTGAAACCTCCAACGTGCAGGCCTCTTACATAGGACAATAAATCTTCATTTTCAATTTTCTCTTTGCTGGACAGTCAGTAACTTCCTATGAAAATAACTCCACTTTAATTAAGTGGATTAATAAAGGAGTCGGTGACGATGAGGTGGACCTACAGCATTTAGACTCTGTGGAAGGGAAAGGAGACATTGAGGACTGGGAGAAGTTGCTGGCCTGGGAGTTTGGGGTGGAGGGATGGTGATTTTGTTTCCTTTTTTAAAAGAAACAATTTCAGCACATTTGGATGGTGATTAGAAGGATCTAATACAGAGGAACAGATAAGTTATACAGAGGAGTGTCACCTTTAAGGTAAACTCCTACAAGTAAAAGAAGGGTGGGAGCCACAGGACACTGATGATCACTCCCTCTTTCTTAAAACACTTGGTTCTTTTGATGTTGATGTCATTAACAGTACTGGTTCCCCTCCTAACTCTCTGTCTGGTTCTTCTTCTTTTCCTACTTTCTCTCCTTTTACTAGAATTCCTCACATGGAGGTAGACCTAGGGGCTCCATCATTGATCCTCTTCTACTTACCATAGTTTTAAATAACCACCAATATGATGATGACATCCAGATGCATATTCCAGATCTTAATTCACACCCTAATTGTGGATGGCCTCCTGTATTTATCCACACTGATGTCTCATAGGCATCTCAGAACTCTTGATTCTGCAATTGCCACTCTTCATGTCCTTTCTCCACCCACACTGACACACACACAAAATACACATTTCTTCTATTTCCAGTCCTTCACTTTTAGTAAATGCCAATCTCATCCACCTAGCCACTTAGACCAAAGACTTTCTTATCCTCCCTATTTCTTCTCATATCCTATCAGGAAGGCTTATTGGTTTTAATTCCCACATACCAAGATTGCATCCATTTCTATATATTTCCATACCCTCAACTTTAGTTCACACTATCATTATCTCTCATTAAGACCATGTGACAACTGTCCCTCCCCCTCATCTTGCCTGCCCACAATTTAATCTAAGTAGCATCCAAAGCTATCTTTTATAAATATATATCAGATCAAGTCTGTTCCTTATTTAAACCCTCAAGGACCTTTCTCTTCCATGCAAAACAAAAAGTCCAAACCCCTTAGCCTACTAACCTACAAGAACCTGGATGATTTGACTCTGCTTATCACTCCAATTACTTCTGCAATTCCCTTTTATTTTATGCAAGCCACAATCATTTTCTCCCTGCTTTCTGAACATAGCCTTTATGAATACCACCCCTAGACTTAGGTGGTACTAACTTGTCACGACCACACACATCAATCTTGCTTCAGGCATTGATACTAGCTGTTCTCTTTTTCTAATACTGTTTCACCTAATGTCAGCTCAAATATAACTGAATGATGACAATGATGATGAAGATGATGATGATGATGATGATGATAGGTGATGGCCTCATGTCCTCCCCAGTTCATTCTCTACCTTTCTCTGCCTTGCTTTGTGCTTTGGGAGAATATCCCCCAATGACCACAACATTTATATACTGTCCCTGAATTCTTGTTGGATGCCCTGATAGTAATCACTGCTGGGAGAATAAGACGTGGGAAGAGATCGATCAGGATGATACTCATCCCTACTCTCCCAGCTTCTACCTTGCCATTCTTCTAAAAATGGCCAAGTTTCTTAATGACTACAGTTCTTGTCAGGGTATCCAACACAGAGAAGCAGATAAGTGACACAGAAGAATCATCTTTCAGGTGAAACTGCTGATACTGAAAGACCAAAGATGGTATGTCTAGCTCCACAGATGGCAAGTGATCTACCAGGTTCTGATAAATACCCTCAACAAATCACTAACCAAATATTACTGGCAAATTATCTAATCTCCCCAAATATCTGGTACTGCTTTTATAATTTGAAACATATATGCCTTCATTGAAGAGTCATTTCAAGCCTGGGAATTAAGCTGTAATTAGGTTGAGAGCTTTATACATAAAAAATAAAGCATTCTAATACCAAATTTTAAAAGAAGGAAACTATGATGGTTATTCACACAAGCAAGTTTTAAAATGCATTTCTCTTTGCATGCTGCATTGGAGGCAGCTGATCAAAGTGCCAAAGTAAATGTTTCATCTAAGTCAAAGAGCTATTAATATTATGTATGATATATAAATTATATCATATGATATATATATTATATCAATTATCAAGTGTACTTAAATTAACAGTTGTTATGTTTGGATCCACCATGAAAAAGTTACCTTGTCAGGACTGGAGAAAAAGATGGCAGAAGTAGAGGTGGAATAAATGCATTCTGGACCTGCATGAAATTGCATCAGTGGCTCATTTAATTCAAGCAGAAGTCTAAGTTTTATCTTCCATTTTATGGATATTAGAGCCTATCCATTTTGATGAGCACTATTACCTTCTCTCCTTCAGTGGTACAGAGAGGTAGCCACAGACATCTATCAATTGTTTTATCTAGGCATACAAGATAATATCAAATATGGAATGGATTTTATAATAACCTTAAAAAAGCAGACACTGAACTTCCAGAAAAGATGTGTAAGTCAAAATTTTATGAATAAGACTGTAATTTTAAACTTCTATATTAGTATTATATCCTGTTAATATAACCAACATATTTGAAGAGGTGCTAAGTATATACCATATTTTTCAAACTGAATTTTTGGCAGATTTTTTTTTCAAGTTGAAATTATATATAGATATCACCAAAAATAAAAGGGAGCAAAAAGTATGAGCAAATTAATACCAAAGTTTTAATGCCATCTCATATAGTTCATTACTTAAGAAAGTATGTTCACTAGTCAGTTAAAAAAAGTTATTTGTAGAATGACCTGCTGCCAATGAATAAGTAGGTAAAAATTATCTATTTCAAACTGTATTACCTCCAAAGAGTTTGATTCCTTCTAGTCCTTTACAGCATTACAAGTTTTAGTACTTAATGGTTATAGGTTTAACTTGTGTAATAGTCTTTCTACTGAGAAAATACAATGAAATCTTTCTTCAGAACATAATTCCAGCCTAACATTAATATTTACACTTTTACCTTTGAAGGTAACAAAAATTTATAAATTTCCAGAGAAGTAAATATTGCTGAAAGTTGAGAACTGATTATCCAAAGTCCATATCTGAAGGTAAATTTAAAAGGTCTCTATGAAAAATCAAATATATAATGGTTCTCCAAGGTCAAACACCAAATCAGTACAGACTTGGGCCCTATGATATTGACACTGCAAATATAAATACATGTTGTTTACTCCTTTCTCATTAAATGCTTTCAAAAATAGGAAACAGTTTTTAGAAATATTTTAAGGCAATAGAAATCATAGTGGTAAAGTCCTATAAAACAGCATTGAGGATTTTTTTTTCAAAAAATAATTTAGTCACAAGAGCTTCAAGTTATCCTTTTATGATACATATCATAAATATATATACACATATATATTTGAAGTGGACATCAAATCATTTAAAATTATATTTTTTTTCAAAAGAAAAATTAAAAATAAAAATTGGTATTCAATTTTAAATTTTATGTTTCCACTTTAAAATATACAATTGTCTCCCATAGAAATATTGGTGATACAAGTGTTTTATCACAGATGGCTTCAGGCCACTCTTATGTTCTCTCTAAACTAGTTGGTTTAATTAATCCTGAAGTTTTCTGGGGGAAAGAGAGAGAAAATATACACCAAATGTGTATTGATGTATGTATGTGTATATGTATGTGTGTGTGTGTGTGTGTGTATATATATATTATGCTTGTGTATCTTAGTTGATTGACCAAGTCATACTATAATTAATCAGACAGGAGGACAATTTGGAAAGATTTATAACTACTACTAAATGTAGGCTTGCTATTAATACCCTTAAATTCAAGAATTCTGTATTATCTTGTCTCCCATAGTGCTACCACAAAATCTTGCAAAATTTCAATTAATAAAATTAGTCAAATACTTCCAATAGAATTTATAGTTGTTTCTAATCTGATGTAAAGAATTAATAACTACTGAAAATATACAAGAAAACTAAAGTAAATTTTAAATCCTTCAATACAGACATTCCTATTCTATCATTTATGTACTAACAAGGTAAATTTACAAAAATTAACCTTTACCAGTAAATTTCCATGAAAAAATAATACATTTTGAGTATTATAAATTATTTTTTGGTGGGAAATAAGAAAAACATGATTTGCTTTATTCAAAATGGGACTAAACCAAGTTAACCCTAGAATGAAAATAATTACAAGAATTTGATGAGTAAAATAAACATTCAGTACATTTTCTATATGACTATAATAAGTCAATACTTTCCATGCATCCAAAATCTCCTCTGGTTTTTTATAGTAGTAATATTTTCAATAATTAATGATTATGAAATCAAGAAGAAATTGATCCTATAGTCAACATAAGTTACTTCTGGGAGAAAACTAAATAACAGAATTAAGTTCCTAAATGTGTTTAGCATTTTTTTTTTCAATTTACAAGGACACTTTCATTCTGCAAATTTAAGTTAATTGATGTTTACACATATTTTTACATAATTTGAGAGCAGGTGTCATGGTTTTGACATTAAAAGGGCTAATAGGCACCTCAACTTTATACAATAAACATTTCTCAATGTTTATTTCAGAATACTAAAATTAGACAAATGCAGAAGGTATCCAGGCATTTGTGATGGATGGCCTCAAGTTTTAAAAGATTTGATGTCCACTTCATATACACTATTTTATAGGTGAATGGCTAGTGCTTTTAACAATAAACCTTTTAACATTATGCTTTTAACAATTTTAACAAAATGCTTTTAACAATAAACTTCAGATTCTCCAAATCTGTAGAACAAGCAAATTTTCCTTTGTGTTCTACATCTAAGGATGCACATCTCATGGGAATAGAATCATAAAACATTTTCTTGATGCCAAGGTAATTCTTTTGTATATTTTCCTAAATATATCTTATTTAATTCCCCCTTTTTTCCCATGGATTAAATTTTACAAGTTTATAACCATTCCTTGATATATTCTTAAAACTCAACAATGAGCCTCAAATGGTTTAGAAATTCATTCTTCAAGCTTTAAACTAGTGCTTTCTACACAGGTGTTAAAAGAAAATTAAAGAAAGTGATATGTGCTGGGGGGGTAGGAATTATTGCCATGTGCACATAAACTTGGTTGTTTTATTGATATTCAACAGACTTCAATGAGTGATTTTCTTTCCAAGTATTTTCAGAGCCTTCACTGTGTTAATACAAAATGTTAATATCCAAGAAAAGAACTGCATATGTAACATTTCCAAGAACCTTTTATGAAAGAAATCTTGAAAAAGTATCTCTGATAAGTTGTATTTTCACTGAATAGAACTTGTGAAATACTGAAAAGATACCCAGGTAAGACTATTTTTGATGAACTTCAGAGAAGAGAATTCAAAAAATGTTCACACTCGTCTTACTGATATATACCACCATTCTATTTTCTTACATTCAAGGAAGATAAAGGAACATCCAGTGCCCATTAACCCCTAAAGCAAATTGTATCTTCATTTTTTTTCTCTCTACTGAAAGATTCTAATGCCTTTCAGCCTCCATTGGAAGTTCAATTTTAAATTTGTTAGTCATTTTTAACACTCTCTGAATCATCTACAGTTTGTCTATGACTTTCTTAATAATTTCAAACTTAAATTTAAAAATAAAACTGCACAAAAACAAGTTCATTTTTTTCTTAATGAATAATAATTATTAATAGATATCAAGATCAGGATTGCATTAATTTTTTAAAATAAGTGTGGTATATTACATACTGCTTAGGTGAGAACAGTATACTAGATTTGTGATACAGCACTAGTAAGTATAGCTCAGAGTTCAGAGAAAACATTGAAGAAAGTTGGCAAGACTCTTTCAATTGGTTCTTTCCTTAATTTCTGTCATTTTTATATATAATAGTAATAGGAAAGACAGTATGTATAAGTTTTTCCTTGCCTTATTTAAACTCTATTCCTATCTCAACCAGGAAATTGTATTTTTGCTATAGAAAATTCACTGAACAAAATACATATGCATCCAGGATATGATTTTCTCCATTGTCATATGAAAAGGGTTTTGATTTGAAACTAAAGCCCAAAGGAAGAAAGAAAACACCATTAAAATGAATTTATCTCAAACTAACCAAATGATCAAAGGTTCATTCTTATTTCCTCAAGAGAAAAATATATTCATGTTCATCTTCTATAAA
The DNA here is from genome assembly GCF_001458135.2 of Marmota marmota marmota. Classification (NCBI taxonomy): domain Eukaryota; kingdom Metazoa; phylum Chordata; class Mammalia; order Rodentia; family Sciuridae; genus Marmota; species Marmota marmota. The sequence continues at coordinate 9,308,596 of NW_026000075.1, forward strand.
CCCCAAGCAAATAAATCCTTCAGGACTAACCTCCTTCTATATGAAATCTGCAATGTTAAAAACAAAACCCAAAACACCAAACTTCAAAATCTTTAGGAACTTAGATATTTGATAACTCAATTTGAAATTTAAAGGATGAGACTAATTGTTAAATTGTTAGTTGGTAGAAAACAGAGTTAACAATACAGGGGATGGCTGCAGTCGTTAAGGGTTAAGTGGTTAAGTGTTTAAGGCTGCTGCAGTAAGTAGTTAAAGGTTAAGGATGATTGATGGCAGGAAAGGCACAAAGATGCCAGACCAAGAAGCAGCACAGGGTGTTGTGTGGGAAGGGGACGAGGAATGAGGGGTATAGGTGGTAAAAGCAAAAATGACACAGGAACAGCAATGTGGGAAACAACATGATAATTTCAGCATGATACTCATCTTATTTACTGTCTGGGTGCAGGACTTAGAGGAAGTTAAACATGGTTAGACAAATGATAGGAAAGCAAGTCCACTAAGCTAAATGAAGAATTAAGTCAGTACAGGGAGAATGAGTTCCAAGCCAAGTGCAGGGAATACAGCTGGGATTAGAAATATCTTTTTTTTTTTTTTTAACCAAGGTTCACTAGCAGGAGGATCAAGAGGCTGCATACAGGAGTGCTGGATAAATTCCAAGTCATACTTTATTGCCACTCCAACACTCTTACTAATGTTCCTGAAAGAGCCTCACCTTCCCTCATTCATCTGAAAAGACTTCAGATCACTGCAGGTGATAGAACCCTCTCCATAGGAGTAGTGCACATGAAAGCAGTAATTGTTGCCACAAAAGGTGTGGTGGTTTGGGGGATGGTTGCTGATGCCAGGAGCAGAGGAGCTGGCTGTGATAACCAGAAGGCAGGAGCTGAGGAGCACTGGGGAGCACAGTCAAGTTATTTCCAATATAGTTACCATCCAGGCAGATCATGGGGTTTTCACCTTATTCCTATATCCCAAAATAGAATGTGGACTGTCAAACGTGTTCTGCAATGATTCTTGTTGCTATTACATGGCTTTGTCAGTCATGCAGGAATCAGAACCAATTAAACAAGTTTTAATAAAAATGATTTATAGATCTGGGCAGGGTGAAGGGAAATAAAAAGGAATGTGATGGCACCCAGAGAATACTGACTGAAAGAAGTCTTTACTGGCCTAGGACAAGGAAAAGTATTGTGACTGGAGTACAGTTAGAGGTGGAAACATGGACAAGCGATCACCCAGTCAGGGTTGCAGTCATGGAATGATGAAGTCACAGCTGGAAACGATGACTCAGACCAGGAAAGAAAAGGGGAAAAGTAACCCAAACATTCTCTCTTGCCTTCTGTTCTGCTATTGATTTGCATCTGTTGAATGTCATCAAGAAGCCAGCTGTCAAGGGAACTTGGTTAGGAGCAGTTTATAAGACTCAAGTTCAGCCTCCCAGGTCATAGACAAGAGCAACTCATGAATTGGATGGAGTGGTTTCCAATTAAACCATGTCTAGAAACAAACTCTCCTGGCCACAATACAACACGGTGCCATTTTGGCTCCCCTGTAGTATGGGATCCTCAGATTGTAAGAGATGGGTCATGAATGGTAAGAAAGTCAAAATTATTAAAATATGTTGCAGAACTCATATGGGTGCCATGCCATGGGAGCCATTGCCAAAGAATGGGAGCCATTAACCAGAGCAAACAAAATGTGTGCTAAGCAGTCACCTTCTATTTGTAAATCCTCTGAAATAACTTTAATAATAGAAAACACATTATAAATGTAGTAGCTATTCACAGATAATTCTGAATTTGCTCTTACCTAGAAGAGACATTCTTAAACACTGAATTAGATTAAAAAAAAAACAACTACAAGACTGGCTTTATAACTCCTTTTAGACTATTTTAGATGTTGTCATTTTATGAAAAACCTCAGAAGTGATAGGAACATTCAAGGAAATATAATGTTTTTCAGTGTTAAATACATTTCTCTATTGATTGAATGGTGACAGTGAAAAATTGTTTTGCTTTTAATGTTGGTCCTTTAAAACTAATCTATTAATTTCTTAGCAAAGACTATAATAATCATCTCTGTCTTTTGACTCAGAAATTGTAGATTCACTTAGGATTTGATAAGTTGATTTAATGATCTTTATACATAATATAGAACAACTGTTGATTTTGTTCTTGCTGTTGCAGGTCAGTTAGTTTGCTTCCAGGTGCAGTCATAAAGAGCATTCAGTTTGGAAAAGGTGATTTATTTGATAACAAAGCCATTATTTCTTCCTTATAAAATCCCTCTCTCATTAAATGCATTGTATAGACTTTTATTACATTTTTCCCTAAAAATTACATTCCCTTTATTGAGCTGCCGATGATAAATATCACAAAACAATGCTTTCATGAACACAAGAGATTTCTATATTTATCCATACTATTAAAAGAGGATCAAACTTTAAAACATAGAAAAATCCTATATTTAAAGTGAAAATAACAGCTTAAAGGGTAAAGGAATATTCAAAATTAAAATCAACTTTTCTATGGCTGATGATGGGCATTACAAGGAAGAATGATGTGTGAAATGGTGACTACATTCAAGCACAGTTAAAGAAGTATGCAAGCTGTGACAACTATACTCTATATTTTATGGAGAAAAGTATTAAAATTGTCCAACAACAACAAAAAAGTCAACAGAACAAAAGAGGTAAGTCATGACTATGGTGGACAGTCAGGAAACAGAATTGCTGTTTTCCATGGGAGCCTTTGTTGCCACTTTTCTAACACTTCAATGGCTGAAAAGAAATCAAACTGCGAGAACTTACTGCCACTCCAGTGAGCCCTGGGGGATTTGTCACAAATTTGGAACCTGAGTGGCCTCAAGCATCACAGTTCTGGTCCTCAGAAGTGACAGAAATCAAAGGGACCAACAGAGAAAGTGGAGCATTAGTTACACAGAACTGAATGCCGACATATTTTCAACAGTGGGGCTAACTCAAGCCACCTTTTCAGTTTTACATTAGACCAAATGACCGAATAATTTCCTCCAAAACAGGCGCTATACTTAGGAGTTTCCAAAACAGCCCATTATTTTGTAGCTATTCACAGATAATTCTGGACTCACACCCTTGCCTAGAAGAAAGGTTCTTATATACTGAAAATTGGATAAAAGACTATGAAACAGAGTGGCTTTGCAACTCCTTTTAGACTATTTTTATATGGTATCATTTTACTATAAACGTTCAAAAACTTAAGGCCCATTCAAGGAATATAGCTTTTGATCCCAGAGAGCTGAAGAACTTCAAGTCTATTGTGGCAGAAGATCACACATAGTGTGTACAGTTGGCTGCAACTTCATGATGACTTCTGTTCCTTGAATTCAAATATCCCCAACAGAAAAAAAAATACTTCTACTGTTTGCACTTTGAACAAAAGTGATTCAGTTGAAACATTTATTTGAACTGTGGCACTCTAAATCAGTGTTATTAATTGAGTTCCATGGATTGCATTCACCCAGAGTTTTGGATCAAAGTGTAAATTCCTAGCCCCCCAACCCTGGTAATTTACATGCATGTTAAATTTTGAAATAAAATAACTCCACTGCTGTAAAGATCTCCTATATTATTTCAGTAACAAGAATATAAATACTGGAATATATATTGCCCTGCTTTAGAAGATTTTATACATTTCCATATTGTTCTACTTTAGAAGATTTTAAGGGAAAAATGAGAACTTAGGAAAAATTTATTTTGTATAATTCAACTGGGAGGTCTAAAAACTGTCTAATATGAATCAGGCATAACAAATAGTTTTAATTTCATAATTCTCTACTCCATCCAACCCCCTCCTTCTGGTTAAGGATTTTGAATTAAATTTGATTCTAAAATTCTATGTAATTGTGTATTTTCTATTTCTAAAGACTAGAAGAAAAACATCTAAGTTTAAAGATCAATCATTATGTTAGCTGATTCTTAATTAATTTTAAAAAATATTCTCACTGTTAATGAATTTCATAATTTTATAAATTTTAATTCTAAACTCTGAATTTTTATGAACTCTTATTTAAATAACTCTTTTCTAACAAATACTAATTACACAATCTAAGCTATAAAGAACTTCTATCAGCTTAGGAAAATTTCACCTAAGCATAAAATGCTAGGGAAACTAATATAGGAAAAACCAGATTAAATATATATGAAAAGGAAGCAAATGATAATTATATGAAGATAAAATTTCATTCCTAAATTGAAAAATGATTAAATCTACATAGATCAGCTCAGGAACTTGGTTAGTTATAAATTAAACACTCAGCATATAAAATTAAAACTTTCCTTTATACTAATAATGAAGAGAAAATAGAAATAAAAATGAAAGAAACATACACAATACGAACAAAAACATAAAATATCTAGGAGTCTAAGAAAGTACAGAAGTATCTATTCTACTGAATGACATAAAAAAAATCTGGCTCTCTCCATTCCCCCTTCTTTTTTCTTCCTGAACAATTAAGTCAAAGTCGTTTAGCAAGGCAAAGTGGGCATCCTCACAGGGGAGGATATGGATCCACGGCAACATAGAACAAGAGGTCAGAACCTGAGCAGGGTGAGGAGGGGTTTCACTCAGGGAGGGACCATAGTTTGGGAGTCAGAGGACTTGCAGGATGAAGAGGCCACAGAAAAACAGGGACAGACACAGCCCACTGGAGACCAAATAACACAAGGAGGGTGTTCCCGCACCCCAACGGAATCTCAGTGTCCAGATGAGGGTTGGGAGGGCATCTATGTAGAGGAAAGGACAGTAGCAGCAATGAGAGACTGGTACCATAGAAAAAAAACTAATAAAATAGATAAATATATCTTAATAATAATAGAAGTCAAATTTCATTGACCAATAAAAAATGTTGCAAATACAAAAAGGGAGAAAACTAGAATGAATTGTGTGTTATATAACCAGAATATGAGGTATTAGTGTATGCTCATTATTTTTTAATAGAAAATATAGAAAAGCAAAGAGATGTCGATATAAATATATACTTCCTGGTTCATTCCAATGAAAAAACCTAAGGGAAGGGACACCCCAAAATTGTAAGGAGGATACTTGGAACTCAGATCTTGATTTTTATATCATTTACCTATAAAAGAAAAAAAGGGACTTCTAGAAAATAACAGGGAAAAATTTTGATGACCTTGGGTTTGACAATGACATTTTAGATACAACAACAAAGGCACAATCCATGAAAGAAATAATTGATAAGCTGGACTTCATTAAAATTAATAACATCTGCTCTGCAAAAGGTACTGTCAAAAGAATGAGAAGACAAACCACAGACTGGAAGAAAATATTTGCAAAGACATATATGATCAAGGATTTATATATAAGATATACAAAGTATTCATAAAAGTTCAGCAATATGAAAAAAGCAATTATAAAATGGTCCAAAGTCCTTAACAGATGTCTCATCAAAGAAGTTACACAGATGCAAAAAAAAAAAAAAAAAACCATAGAAAAAGACATTCTGTGACATATATCATTAGCAAAATAAAAATTAAAACAATAATAAGTTACATCTACACAACTAGTAGAATGATCAACATTCAAAATTCTGACAATCAAATGTTGGTGAGAAGATTGAGCAAAAGCACCTTTCAATCATAGATGGTGAGAGTATAAACAGGTACAGCCTCTACATGGCAGTTTGGCAGTTTCTTCTGAATAAAGAGTTGCTGAGGCTGGCTTTGAACTTGTGATTCTCCTGCCTCCGCCTCCAGGGCCACTGGGATTACAGGTGTGCACCACCACCCAGGCCACACTCATTGATATCTGCCTAAAAATTTTGAAAACATTTACACAGAAACCTGCACATAGTTTTATTTGCAATTTTCAGAACTTAGAAGCCACCAAGATCCTTTAGTAGGCATATGGATTAATAAATTCTGGTATATCCTTCCAGAATATTATCCAGTACTAAAATGATGTGAGCTATCAAAACATGAAAAGACATGGAAGAAATATATATATATGTGTTCTACTAAGAGAAATAATCTCATATGAAATGTCCATATTCTATACGATTCCAAATATATGCCATTTTGTAATATATTAGGTAAAGCATTAGAAAAAGTTAAAAAAAAACAATCAATGGCTATCTGAGTTCAGAGGAGAGGGAAGGCTAAATAGGAGGAATTCAAAGGACTTGAGGATAGTGAAATTATTCTGTGTGGTATAATGAGAGTGGATAGCTGCCATTACACTATAGACCAAAACCACACAATGTACAATATCAGCATTCAACCCCAAAGTTGATTATAGAGTTGGATTAGCCAGAATGGCAGCTATTATGAAGACAAACAATAATAAGTGTTGGCGAGTATGTGGGGGAAAAGGTACACTCATACATTGCTGATGAGACTGCAAATTGATGCAGCCAATATGGAAAGCAGTATGGAGATTCCTTGGAAATCTGGGAATGGAACCACCATTTGACCCAGCTGTCCCTCTCCTCAGTCTACACCCAAAGGACTTAAAAACAGTATACTACAGAGACATAGCCACATCAATGTTTATAGCAGCACAATTCACAATAGCTAAACTGTGGAACCAACCTAGATGCCCTTCAGTAGATGAATGAATAAAAAAAAATGTGCCCCATATATACACAATGGAATATTACTCAGCAATAAAAGAGAATAAAATCATTGCATTTGCAGGTAAATGGATGGAGTTAGAGAAGATAATACTAAGTGAAGTTAGTCAATCCCAAAAAAATAAACGCCAAATGTTTTCTCTGATATAGGGAGGCTGATTCATAGTGGGATAGAGAGTGGGAGCATGGGAGGAATAGACTAACTCTAGATAGGGCCGAGGGGTTGGAGGGGAAAGGAGGGAGCATGGGGTTAGCAAAGATGGTGGAATGTGGTGGACATCATTATCCAAAGTACATGTATGAAGACACGAATGGTGTGAATATACTTTGTATACAACCAGAGATATGAAAAATTGTGCTGTATATGCATAATAAAGATTATAATGCATTCCGCTGTCATATATAAATAAAAAAAAAGATGTGACAGTGTAGGTTCATCTATGGTAACAAATGCATGACTCTGGTGCAGGAGCTTGATAACGGTGGAGGCTATGTTTGTATGAGGACAAGACATGTGTAGAGAATTTCTGTACTTTCTACTCACTTTTGCTGTGAACCCAAAAACTGATCTAAAAATTAAAATATATTTTTATATGAAAAATCATGTAACAATAATTACTGAAATGAAAAATACAGATAATGATTTAATAAGATTTGCTCCTAAATATCCCTCACAAATAATATAGTTATATTTAAAATAAAGATGTTATATATAATACACACTGTGCTAGATTTTATAAGAAAACCCTATGATTAAAAGCAGATAACTGACTTCATATTTGCCTAAAATACTCTTTTACCTAAGAGAAGCCAAACAAAAAGTTTAGGGAAAGAAAGCAGAGCTCGTTTGAGAAATGACTGGGTCCAGGAATCTAAAAGGAAAAACACAAGATGGGCCTGGAAGATTTTGCCTAATCCAGGAAGCAAGAAAGTGCTCCAGGACACAGGGACATGTGTCAGGCACAGGACATGCCCAGAGTATTCTAACTGGTCAAAGAAATGTAATCCTGTGCATGAAAGAATGACGTTAGTACATAATAAATTTAACACATTAAATAAAATATAATATCAACACATGTTGATAAATATTAGCCAATTAATTAATCAAAAGTTAGTTGGGCATGATTTACCTTTAACTCCACTAAAATACTAAAGTTATTAATTACAAAGGGGGAAGGGATACCTTTACAGGTGAGAAGACTGGCAGATACCTCTTTAATCAAGAACCCCCTGACAGAATGCAATGAGACCAGCACGTCATCCCTTCTGTGATATTCTCTGCAGTGATGCATGCTATGAGGCTTATCACAAAGAAATATCAGACAAAGCCAAAATAAAGGAATACAAAACAATTGCCCTATAAATCTTAAAGTGTCAAAGTGTAAAGTCAAAGAAAGACTGAGGCTCTGTATCAGATTAAACAAGGGTAAAGAGATAGAGTCACTAAACTCAATTTTAAATTGGGTCCTTTTGGTATAAAGGATATTGGTGGAATACTTGGCAAAACCAAATAGGGTCTGAGTATTACATGGAATAATATATCAATGTAAATTTCCTAATTTTGATGGCTATTGTGAATGGGAAGAAGAAAGTTCTTATTTGTGGAAAATGTATACTAATGTATTTAAAAGGAAGATGGGCAACTCATTTTCAAACAGTATGGGGAAAATTCTTATTTGTACAACTCTTGTAACTTTTTACATGTTTAAGATTATTTCAAAATTAAAAGTATATAATAAAAGTGATTTCAAAAAATTGAGAGGTTAACTGAGTAAATTATTTAAACTTTACTTGATTTATTTAATATTGTCAACACATATCCTAAAATCTACCTGAAAAAATAAAACCAGTGGATAATAGCAATAATAAATTAAAAAAAAAGAAATAATGCAAAAAGCATGTACTATCTGACATTTTAAAAATGCAAGAAATATACAATGAATTAAAGCACTATAGTATTTTTCACAAATAAACAGATCGGTAAAATTCAATTGAAAGTCTGTAAGATTTAAATGTATATAAGAATTTTGTGCATAATAAAGAACACATTGAAAATTAGTTTGTAAAATTGAGTTCTTCAATACTATTATTAAGATCCTTATACCTTACAACAAAACACATTCTAGATGTAATTTTTTAAATTAAGTATAAACAACTCAAGACATGGAACTATCTAAAGAAAACATGAATTAATATGTGTATAGTTTGGTGTAGCAGAACTAAGTTTCATGTCAAAGAAAAAAACCATAAAGTAAATACAGATTGAGAAAGACATATAGAAGCACAACCCATTAGAAAAAAAATAGATAAATTCTTTTATGGATAAAAATCATTTGTAAAATAAATATGTCTTAAAATGTTTTAAATTTTTAGTAATTGAGGACCTGCCAGGTTAGGCAGTAAGAAAGAAGATCACATCTATTGGATAACAAAAATAAAAAGAGTAGCATCCAGTATTGAAGAGAGCACAATAAACCTACAGTAATGGGATCATAGATGGCTACCACCTTTACAGAGAGCACATTAGGAGTATATATTGAAAGTATATATCCCTTACCCAAGAAATTCCCAGACAAGAATTTAGCTTATGCATTGCATAAGCTGTGCTCATTATTAACAGAAAAAACAAACAACAAAAACCAAAACTATTTAAAAAAGTCAAGCAATAAGGAATTAAATTATAGCATACAAAGAATGAACTAATAATTGTCTTCTAATATCTCACATATAAATATGTATACATTTATATATATGTTACATATACATAATCTGTTGTATATATAATATGCATGCACTATATATACATAAACATGTGTGTGTGTATTCTTTCAAATACTACCCAGAAAGGAGGAGTTATTTGGGGATAATAGAACTTAAATTTATTCTATCTGCATAATTTTTCCAATTATTATAAAATGGACATGTATATCTTATTAATAAAAGTCACAAAAATTGTGAGTAAAATAATCTAAGAAAAAGGAAGAATAAGGAAGCAGAAAATTTATAAGAAAGTATTAAATAAGACACTAGTATGGCAGTATGTAAAAAAGTGGATGTGTAATCGATGTGAATCTGCAATATGTATATGGGGTAAAAATGGGAGTTCATAATCTGCTTGAATCAAATGTATGAAATATGTCAAGAGCTTTGTAATGTTTTGAACAACTAATAAAAAAAAGAAATAAAACATCTAAAGAATGCACTCAATTTAATTTTTTATATTATGCATCCCTATTACAATTTTCTTTACAGTATCTGTTGTGGAAGTTATATGTAGAAGAAATTTTCTTAAGTTACAAAGGAAGTGGATCACAGATAGAGACCCAAACATCATATCTTTGACATTACAAGTCATTGTTGCGAGCTATCCTTTGTAAGTTATTATATTTTTGTAAAGTGCATAATTTAAAACTAGGCAACTGCATATAATTAGTTTTAATATTTAATGCATATTTTAAGACATTATTTAAAATGAAAAGAAATATGAATTACTAATTTGATAAAGAAAATTATTATTTCCATGTAACTAGAAACGCTTATATGATTCAGATAATCAAGCAAAACTGAAAAAGATTCTTTTCAATATAAATGGATTATTTGAAATTTTGAACTGAAGTCTCACACCCAAAATGTTTAAAAATATTTTAATTACATAACTTTTAATAATTTATAGTCTTAAAAAAGAAAATAAAACATTTAAAAAACAATTATCAGAAAAGCTCTTTTTAATTCTTTCTACTGCCACAAATTCTCTTAGAATTTTATAGGATGTTTAAATTTAATATCATAAATGACTAACATAAATGAAGTTTGTGAGGCCACAGGTAGTACCGTCACATAGATGATCATGTCAAATGTAATGTTTAACACAAAAAAGGTAGATTATTTTTATAAACAAATAGCATGAGCATTAATTTCAGATAAAGGATTTCCAAGTTCACTGGCTTATATTCTCAAAAAGTTTCAATTTTATAATTGTAAAAGCATCTATTGCTAGTATTGAACACAGAATGAAATTAAAACAGCTAAAATTAACCCAGCTCAGTGGTTGAGCACTTGCCTTGTATGCGTGAGGCACTGGGTTCGATCCTCAGCACCACATATAAAAATGAATAAATAAAATAAAGATTAAAAAAACAGCTGAAATATTGAAGTTCAATCTACAGTAACATAATGATTTATTCTATATGATATTCCAAAGATATATTTGTAAAAGACCTCAAAATAAACACTTGGCCTCCCCTATATCTTTATCAAAGTACACTAGACTCTCTTCAACTGCATATTGTAAGGGGATGAAATCTCTGTCATTGGTCAGTTCCAACATTCATTTGTATTTTTAAAGGATACAATTATTATTTGCAACCATTTATTTTCCTGCCCCTTATTTCCAATCTTGATGCTCACATGCTCCAGAATTATATCCAAGTAAATAATAAAAACATTGTTTTGCATGTAAATTTTTATACGGGTTTCACTAGGCAAAGCCTCAGCACTGAGTGTGTGACAGATGTCAGAGTTTGATCACAGGCAATAGTTTCTGTACTGACCAAAAGAGGGAGTCATTTAGGAAATGGGAAAGCAGAAGAATAGTGAGTGAAGAAAAAACACACAGTAAATCGCATGGAGAAGCAGCTCTTCCTCGTGGCCCTGTTTTTCCTTCAGACTTTCAAGGCCATTGAGTTTGGGTTATCATCAAGATATTTTGGAATAATATAAATCCAGTGAGATGTCACACATTCTGTATACATTACTTCATTAAGTCTTCTCATTCTGTGAGGAAGATATTATGTCTCTTTTGCAGATGAAGAAATAAAGTTCAGAGAGTTATAAAGTTATAAAGACTGTGCAGATTATACGGGTCATAATTCGGAGGGATAGAATATAAAACCTTGGGCATTTACCACTCTTTAAGTGATCTAATCTACTCTTGTGGCTTAGATACCACATGTATGCCAACAACTCCCAAATACATGCCTTGCCCTCTCCCAGGACTCAAAAGTCCTCTAATTGCTCACTGTCCATCTCTACCAGATTCCTAAAAGACCCACTGAAATCCAATATGTCTGGAACTGAATTTTTGATACTCGCCTTTTAAAACCTGCTCCCTCCTTAGCCTTCTCCATCCTAGTCAATAGCAACTTCATCCTTTCATTTTCTTGGGGCAAAAACCTTGGGGTCATGTTGGACTCAACGATTTTCTCTGAATCCACTTTCAATACATCAGCAAATCCTGTAGAGCTCTCCTGTCAAAATATTTCCAGACCCCAGACACTTATCACTGTTAGTGTGGTGACACCATAACTATTCTCCCCACCTAAAAAATGGCTTTCCGTATGCTTTATAAAATTACCTTATTTTTTATAATTTTGACTTCTATATTTCAAGATTTAGTTCCTATGAAACTTTTGTTCACTATTTACTATGAAATTGAAAGGGGCTCTCAGGGCCCTATTGTACTTATTTTTATTTATCTACTTAGGTAACAGGGATTGAACCCGGGGCACTGAGCCACATCCCCAGCCCTTTATAAAATGTTTTATTTAGAGACAGAGTCTCCCTGAATTGCTGAGAGCCTTGCTAAATCATTGAGGCAGGCTTTGAACTTGTGTTCCTCTGCCTCAGTCTCCCAAGCCACTGGGATTACAGGCGTGTGCCACTACGCGCAGCTCCTTACAATTCATTATAAATACAGCAGTCAGAGTTACTCCTTTGCACACCGTTGCTCCTGTGATTACAACCTTTCAAAGGCTCATCTAAATCACCACTAACATCAAAATCCTTATGAGAGCCAAAAAGGCCCTTCTTGCCTAGTGGATGTTCCCAGCACCCACTGGGCATTTTCTCACTGTAGTAGTTTGCACTGACTGCTCTCACCACCTGAAAAGTTCTTCCCCAGCTACACATATGGTTTATACCCTAACCCCTTCAAGAGTTTCCCAACTATCACCTTCTTAATGAGGCTTACCCTCACCATCTTATTTTGAACCAGAATAATACATTCTCTCCCTCACATTCCTCATATTCCTTCTCTACTTAATTATTTCCTCTTTGGCACGTAATCACTTTTATTTTTATAAAGATCGTACAAATTTATTCATTTTGTTTACAATCATCCCTACAATAGAACGTGAGTTCCATGAACATAGAAATTTTTCTATGTTTAGTTCTCCATGTAGTATAAGAATATAAACTCAGTCTACCACCATAGATATTCTTGATTAAATTAATAAATTAATCTAACTTTAAATTGCACTCAATTTCCATTATTAGTCCTATCTCCCTGGATCTTTCCTCCCTCTTTTTTTCTTGCTAAGTACAATTTTACCCTTAGTTTAAATACCTCTGAATCAATTACCACAAATTGTAAAAACATCTTGATTATTCAGTTGCAATGCAATCTTCATAAAAATGTGCCCATGACTTAGACAATCTAAATCAAAACATGAAATATGTTCATTCTGAATTTTTATCAGCTGCTTTTGCAGAGAGTCCCATCTCGATGTCTAAATTTTTTATCTACTATTAATCCCAGGGAGTAAGAATACATGACCAGAGGAATAAAGCCGGCAAAGGGAAAATATCAAAGTTTGAAAGAATTGATGAAACTATAATAAGATGAAGGATAAATGCAAACACAAAAACAAACCAGAAAAAAAACTATAAAAGCATATTGACAAAGATGTATGCCTATGGCATGGAAATTAATATTTCAAGATTTGGATCTTGAAAAAATCTCTATGAAAGAATAAGATAAGAGATTGGAAAATAAAAGGTATATGCTATCTGGAATATTTAGCATCAAGCTGCTGGTGAAAAGTACTACAAACTTTCTGAGAAGGCAAGTCAATATCTGTCCAGGAAAAGTTAAGAAAAAAAGGCAATAAACCTTTATTGAGCTAATTCTACATCAACAAATTGGACACCAACTAATGTAAGTGACAGATTAAGGAACTTATGCTCCAACAGGTTAGTTAATTTCTCTGAGATCATGAAATGGCCAGAAACAAGACTGGATTACAGCCCAATTCTACCTGATTCAAAAACCCACTTGTGCAATTCAGAGAGAATTACTGTATCTCTGTTATAGGTCAAAGCAAAATATTTTAGAGCCAAATAACAAATAAAACTGGGAGGAAAAAATATCATATTATCCATAGGTCCAGGCAGAGCTATGTCTTTATTTATCTGAATACCCCAGTTGAAGACCTCAGTGACCGGTAAGTTCCTGTTCTTCTATAGAGACTGAATTAAGCTTCCCCTCACTATCAAAATGTCCCTGATCATTACCAGATAGCACTTACTAACCTGATTATGCAAACCTCAGTAGCAGACGTTGAAAAGAAATCGGTTCCAGTAGCACAGCAAAATCTACTGAAGAAGGCATCAGAGTGTCCATCAGTCTTCTAAACATTTACTGAGAACCAGAAAGGCCAAGTTCTCCATGTGTTTGCTACTAGCAATACTGGGCTAAAAGCTACAAGTCCTTCCTTTTGTGAATTTTAAATGGAGTAGGAAGACAGATGATAATTGATGACAATAGTACAGAGTTATATTGAAAAGTGTAGCCTTGGGCATGGGGGGCAAGGCAGAGAGGGAATCAGGGGAAATAAAATATTCAATACAAGGGCAGTATACAGCATCATCCAGATGAAGAGTTAGCTTGAAGAATAGCTAAGATCAGGTAGTAGGACCTCAGTCTCTCAGGTAAGGCTCAGGGCTCCGTGCTCTGTCCAAGTCCAACAAATACATGTCTACCAACCACAGAACAATGATAAAATAATAGAGCCTCAAGAACAAAAAAGTCAAATTTCACAAATTGAAATTGTTACATCCCCAGCTCCAGAGCTCTTTAAGTACCTATTTTATGTCATTGTGCTCTGAGGAAGTGAAGTAAGATCCCGGCTACAGTTATTGCTCCACAGATACCCACTTAGGGAAAAACTGCAGATGCTCAGAACTAGGAGGGACCAACAAAGATAAAAGGAAAGATAAACTTCTACTTCTGATTCTAAGAATTTGTCTGCAAATCTGCTAAGTTAAATCTACCAAGCTGAATAATTGGTAAAAGATTGTGAGTATTTGGAGTATATAAACAGTACTATAGAGGTTATTTTTTTAAATAATTTTTATTGGTACATTATAATTTTACATCATTATAGGATTCCTTGTGACATTTGTACATGCACATGACACAATTTGGTCGATTTCATTCCCCAGTGCCTCACCTCTCCCTTGTCTACTCCCTTCCCCTGGTCCCCTTCCTCTACTCTATTGGTCTTCCTTTTAATTTCATGAGAATCTCTCCCCAATCCCTGCAGTTTCCCTTTTTGTTCTATAGCTTTTACATGTGAGAGAAAATATAAAACCCTTGACTTTCTGGAGTCTGGCTTATAGTGATATTTGAAAGAATATTTATCTATTTTATTGACAAAGAAGAAAAGGTGAGGCACAGAATAATATAGACAGGCCCAAGTTATAGGGAAGAAAAAAAAATAAAAATGGGACAACAGTAAAGAGAAGGAAAAGAAAGACAAAAAGAAAAAAGAAACACTTCTGCCCTTTTCTTTTGTAAATATCTGTAAATCCCTTGATTTTGCTACCTAATGACTATAACAGAGTTGGGACCATAGAATGGGAAAGGAGTATTCTCAGATTCCTTCGCTGGGACCCAATGTGCCTATTTATTCAGCATGGTATCCACCCATCCTCCTGAGAACTATAAGGCATACACAGATGAGGCAGAAAGACACAACAATCATAAAACTAATTTAGATGGATGATACATACACAGACAAATGTATTCCAATAATATAACGCTAAATTCTAAATCACCAATATCCTCGCGAGAAAAAAAAAAGAATGCATTTCTTATGCATTGTTAACTATAAAATATACAGAGTTCAGTACTTTGGCTTTTCAAACTACAAACTTAGATAAACTGATGTGTTAAAAAAGAAACACAGAGCTTGGGTTTCAAATTCCATTCTGTGACATTCATAGGTTTATTATTTCCAAGATAAATAAACTCAATGGTGTTAACCACAATAATCACACCTAGTAATAGCTAATATATATTTTATTTGCACACTCTTATTTTGTGTTAGGCTCTGCACAAAGTACTTTGTATAGATTCTCCTTTACTCCTTGGAATTCCCCAAAGGCAGAACTGTCCTTACTTCCCTTTATAAATCAGAAGATTGAGGCAGAGAGAGGAACAGTAACTTGATGGCAGCCCCAGAATTCACCCACAGGCCCCTGACTGTAAGGTCTATTATATGAATCCCTCAACACTCTGACTCTAATATATTGCCTTTTACTCTGCTATAGGCAACAGGACTCTATCTTCCTACCGAGCTTTATGATATATAAAATGCATTTTTAGATTTTCACTCATTTGATCCTTATGAAACAGGCAAGAATGTATTATCTGTCCCATTTTATAGGTAAAAACATTGAGACTCAACCAGTTTAAGCAACCTCTGCCATTTTCTGATTGTGGCAAAGCTGAATTTTATCTACATCAACTTACATTGACATCATCCAACTTCCAGCCCAGTGTTCTACCCATTACATCATGCTGTTTTCTGTCCTTCTTCTAAAACCCAGCAATGTTTATCTTCATACTGCTAAACTACTTGTTGGGAACTTTAAAAATAATTACCGGAGGAAAAAAATATAATGCCTGTCAGTTGTCTTAAATTATCACCCCCTCCTACCCCCTGCCATCTCCTTAGATTTAAATAGCAATCCCTATATAATAGAGAGCTGTAAATTTGCTTATTTTGCACTTGATAGAGGAGGTTTTGGCTGAGAGCATTGCTTGAGGGTCCAGAATTAAACCATATACCATTGAGTTACTATAATTATTTGGAGGAATGTTAAATCTAAGTATTTGAAGTCACCCTTTAATCACAATTAGCTTGCAAAACAAATGTGGTTTTCAGGACACTCCAAATGTGCTGAGTTTTCTTGACATACCAAACCCGAGACCAAGGGGTTTTGCTCAGTTTGCAGGCCACCTCAGAGCTTTAGATAAGAAACTAGAACTACATTCCCCAACTTATTGTGTTTGCTTCGGTATATTAGCATGGGGGTTTCAGAAGTGTGTCTCTGATGAAGCTCTTCAGATGTGGCTATGCTAGGGCCTCCCCAGTGCTCTGCCCAGGATCCCTTCCAAGATCAGATTTCTTATCCATTTCCTAACATTTCTCTTTTTAGGCTCCACACCCTGTTCAGCCTTCTCAACACCACTCATCTCTCATGGTATTGCTCCTCCAAATCTGTCTTCAAAGTGAGATGTGGCTATCCAAATCCTCTTTCCTTGCTCTCCCCCAGAGCCCTTCTTTCATTTTCAAGGGTTTACTGATAAACCCAATAGGGAAACAAAGGGAAGAAGATAAAACTAACCATGAAGCTGTGTCACAATGTAGTTCTAGCTTCTTATCTAAAGCTCTGAGGTAGCCAATTGAATCCCAAAGGTACCAACCAGGTCCTAAAGGAAACATAGCGATAATTCTGGCAAAATGATAAAGAAATATCCATTGTTTTCTATGCTTCATGAGTATTTCTTCTTTTCCAGCTGAATTCAAATATAGTCACTGAATCATTCCTGAGCAGGGGATCAGGACTTCTACTGCCTTTGCCCAGCCTTTTCTACACAATGAAAGGTAATATAGAATAATCTATCTCCCTCTCCACACCTAATTCAAAGTTCAGGCATTCCCCTCTCTTTCCCTTGAGTCTATGACACAGCTACCAGGTTGCTGCCAGACATAGTTTGAGGACAAGTTATGAGGATGATTATTTCAGGTCTTTTTCCTCCCCTAGGCGCCAGCCTTGTTCCCAAATGCTGAACATCTTAAAACAATGTTAAGTATGGAGATGCTCGCTGAGATAATTTGGGAACAACTTCTTTGTGCAAAACTCACAATTTCCCTCCCTTGCTAAATACCTACCACCACCACCACCACCACCACCACCACCACCACCATCACCGCTGCTGCTTTTCCCTCCATTCTTTTTCCACAAATAGGAGGGCTTTGGAAACCTTCTGCACATGGAGTGGGGAGATGACTGATGTCTTTTGGTTCAGCTCTCCCTAATCCACTCATTGTCCCCACCCAGAAATTTTTAAGACATTTAGAAACCAATGCTTTTGGAGAGAGTGCTAAGCAATGTCTGACAGACTCCTGGCAGCTGGCAAAATTCCTGTGGATCCTTTCCTCAGTGACGGTCCCTTTGCTAGATGGAAAAGCATTTTATTTTGAAAAATTAAAATCTGATTGACAGATGGATAGATAGGTAAAATGATACATGCTTCCTTGTCTCAGAGGCACATTTGTCATCTTAAAGTCCCACAGATAGGACACTCCACTGGAATCACACATCCCCCAATTACCATTCCCAACCATTTTCCTCACAATGGAATGAGATATTAGTAGTTGGTGAGGAAGCAGTGTGGCCAGGATGGGCCCTGCAGGAAGAGAAGGAAAGACTCTTTAAGAAGAAGGTAAGGGAGCCGCTACTAGGGTCAAGTGCAGCTAATCTTCCCTTTCACGTTCTCCTTTCCATCTGACGCACAAACCACAAATAATCAATCACTTTTTTAAGGAGAATGATAGTACATGGAATGGGACCTAAGAAAGCATTTGTTGCCAGCATTGTATACTGCAAAACTTACTGTAATTAGGTTAACAAAGTTTCATTACATAAGCCAACAGAGTCTTTTTATTTTATAGAATTCTTCTTTCTTATGATCCTGTGACAAGGGATGTGTCTGATGCTGTCCAAGCTGGGGAGTAGAGGAGTATTAGGAATAAAGCCCTTTTGCTCACAGAAGGGCTGTAGCAATTCTGCCTCTCTAATGTCTTTATGATTTGGATTGGATTTAGTCAAAGTAAGAGAAGAGCTAGGAACCTGCCCCCCTCAGAGAATGGATTGATAGAATCACTATTTTTCCTGAAATATTTTTATAGTAATAAGAGAGTGTTATTCAGGATTGAATTCATTTAGCTATTACTTCAGAAAGAAAGACTAGTGTTAATGAAGATATATGCCTTCTGCTTTTCTTTTCTACTGATTTTCTCTTTCCCCTTCTTAGACTACAAGGCAAACTTACCTGATATCTTTACAGTAACTCTGGTTCTAGTGATTTACAGCAAAATCACCTGTGTAAACATGTGCACGTGTGTGTCTGAGATAGTCTGTGTGTGTGTGTGTGTGTGTGCACGTGCGCACGTTCATGCCTAAGCACATTTGAGCATGTGTTAGGGGGCAGAGAGGAAAAAAGAGAGGGAGGGAGAAAGGGAAAGAGGGAGAGAGATTGAGAAATAATATATTTAAGCACTGGTGTGTGCATGTCAATAGCTATATTCTTCATCTTTATTTTTGGTACCTTCATTTACATCACAAAAACAGTAAAATTGTATATAACATACAAACCTGCTAATAGTATTCTGCAAAGGGACAATGCCGTGATCAGAGAGAATACCTCCTGCTCCAAATACAATTTTATATTTTGAAATATGATTTACTTTCTGGATTACATCCAGGCAATTACCATTTGCAAATATTTCAAGTGGGAGAAATGAAGTGGTTGCTACTAGTTCGATAATTTGGAATTGCTGCTAACAGATTTTACATATCATCTTCTTTCTTCCCTTCTTTTTTAGAAACTTCAACAAAATCTTAATATTTCTGCATTTCCAGGCTTATTGTCAGCTTTGTGGATGTTGAGACAAAACTGTGTAAGTGGCTCCCTCTGGTGCTGCCACTATTATTAGTATTTTTATTCACAAACAGATGAAAACCAGCTAAATAGGGAAGGGTAAGTACAAGTTCTCAGCGCCTGCATTACTAGAACTGTCTCTTGATTACAATGCATGAAATAAGATTAGATGAGTATGCAGTCTTAATTTTTTTTAATTTTTATTTCTCAAGACCTTCCCTGACTTTTTTCCTTTAGTTCTTAGGTAAATTGCAAATGATAAAGAAAACTCAGGTTTTCTAAACCCTAGCCAAATTCCCCATTCTAGTTGCTGAAAATATTAATGCCTTAAGGGGCCTTGGCCAAACCATCAGTCACCACCTGTTCCTCCACTTTGACCTACCGCCTTCATAGCAGAGATTAGGGCAAAAGTAGGGTCATAAAAAGTCCGCTGCAAGCAACAACTGGAAATTTTAGAATGGCAATGGTAGAAGATTCTGGCAAAACCTCCTTCCATGGCTGTGACCCACAGTGGTCTCTAATTTCCATTTGTTTAATGGAAGTCATTCTACCAACAGCAATGTGTGAAATTTAGGCTCCCAAAGGGAATAATAGAACTCCTAAGTCAGCTGCCACAGTGTCAAGCCACAGGAATCAGTTTAAGGCAGTCTGTCGGCTCTCCCACGTTGGTCTTGTCCTCCTTTCTGCCTGAGAGGCAGCACATCTTCCCTCACATATTTCTCTAAAGCACAGCATATCCTCCACCACCAACCAGAATGTTAATGCAGTATCACTCTGTACACTGAGGAAACCAGTGACCATATGTAGCCTATGCCAGTGGAGCTGTAACTGTGAAGAACAATGGCTCTGAGTCAACAACAGAATTAAACTACTCCCTCTTGTGAAGCTCTTCTGAATATTTTAAGTGTTGCCTTGAAAGTGTGGGATTATGTGCAAGCATAAACATTAGCTTAATGCAATTTTTTGGTACAGAATATGCCAGAGTTTAAAAATCAGAATTGAAATGCAGAAAATAACATTGGGATAAATTTAATTTTTTTTCATGTGTGATTAAAACATGATTGAAGAGGCATACTTTATGTATAATTAAAGTTGCTTTGTAATTAAGAGATTTAGGCATGTATAGAAAATGATACAGCTTAGTTTGGAGATTTTACAAAGGCGCCTATTAAACACTCCCTAGCAAGCCTATGACTCAAATGTTTTCACATTCTAATACTGACAGAGTCCTTGAATTTTTTTTGCAGCTGCCAATTTCACCATTCCTAAATGTTTTATCCCTCCTTCCATGTATGAGTGAAATAAAAACAGGCCTATCTTCCCCCCTGAATTAGCTAAAACAGGGTAGAATATGCTATATTTTAACTTCAGAAGCCCCCAGGCAAAAAAACAAAGAAGAAGAATCACCACAATTTTAGCACACTGTTTGACTCACCTTTGCCTTCTCCACAGTGTCTAGCACCACATCTGACCTGATGTATTGATAATAGATAATAATTGGCTCAGGCAGGAGGATCACTTGAGCCCAGGAGCTCAGGGCCAACTTGGCCAACATAGTGAGATCCTGTCTCTTAAATGAGTTAAATGGCTATTAGTAAGTGAGCAGTGTGTTTGTGTACACATGTAGAGTACTATCGTGGCAGTGTGAACACTTTTGAACAATTTTATGTACCAGGCAAAAGTGCTATATTATTTCATTTAATCTCCTAATAGCCCTATGAGGCTGATATTATCAACTTTATTTTGCAGATAGAAAAACTAAATGAAAGAAAGGTGAAGACTACAGAGATCATGCATTTTTATCTCTAACCTAGCAATAATACAACTATTGAGCTAAAGTGTGCAGAATATGTATGTTTTCCTAGGTCTTGTTCATTGTTTTTCAGCCTCTTTCCCATTCTCTAATTCCTCAGTCTTCCACCCTCTCCAGAGATTTCCTCTTGGCCTCCATCTATGTCCCTAAAGCATCCTTCTAGTAAGCATCTGGCACAGACTGAGGCTTGAGCTCACTGGCAGTGGTCTTGGTTTAAAATGATCTTCCTTGCCTTCTCCATCAATATCTGCCTATTTTATTCCATTCTTTTTTAATAAACTGAGTATCATGGGGCAGGAAAGCACTCAGAAAGACTTATACGTCATATGAGTGTTGGTTGCTGACATTTGCGATTGGAAGGCTTTTACAATAGTCTGAAGGTACACAGGAAGTTTTTGAATTAGGGTTCTCTTTTTAGGTATAGGAAGAATGCTATGCAAGAAGGGTTATTGATCAACTAGAGGGATCAAGAAACATGGAAATGAGGGTAAAGAAAAAAGAGCATTCATGAGGATAAGCAACAAAGCATACAATGGATAGATATTAGCTTTATTTTGCTGGTGACCAAACTTTTTTTAGTGTCTTTCTCTTTCTCATCTAGAGTATATATTCTATGAGTAACTTTTCCAAGAAAACTGCTCATTTCTTCTCATGCTTTCTCATATAAGGCATTCATCTAGAATTTCCTATTAAATCAGATAGATGGCCAAATATACACACGTTTATAAACATGCATATATGTTACTGTTTTGCAAGTTTGAGTGCAGCAGCAGAAACAAAATATATTGCCATCTTAAAGATGTTCTGTATATCTCTCATAAACAATTCCATTTCCAGTGATTGTTGTTTCTTTATGTTCTTTAGAAACACCACCCCACTCTCTTGCTCTTCTCAGGTTTGTGTGGCAGAGAAAGTGCCACATTAAATGAAGCTGTTCTGTGAAGACTCATGCTTCTTCGGAGTTTTAGGGAAGAATGGAGAGGGAATGGCATTCAAAATTGAATACCTGAACTATTCCCAGGGTATTTCTGACTGGCAGGGTCGTAATGCACCTGTTCAAGAGAAATTATGACCATGTTTATTGAGCTCTGTAGAAAACATGCTCTTGCTCTTCTGGCTGATTCCCTCCCTGTTCCCCAAGTGCTGGTTATTCAAGACACTGACTCCCAGAATGACCTGCTGTTTTTACAGAAAGTGGATTTGAAGAGAGTTGGGAGGGACTTGTGCAATTTAGTGGAAACAGAAGAATATATGTTATTTGACACTGTACCTCTTAGGCCTTAAAATATTACAAAATATTTTTTTAAGTGATGATGACTGTGATCACTGAGTATTCAAAGACAGATTAATACTTACTAGAGTTATCTCTTTCTTAAGCTGATAGGACACTTTTATTATATAACCAATATAAAAGGACTGATTGAGGACCGTGTTGAAAAGGAGCATGGGAAATAAAGTATGTTTTTGATGCATAAGTGCTTCTCAAACTTGCCAAGGAGGCAGTGCTCAGGTTAGAAAATCACATCAAGACAGCCTTGTGCTAAGGATGACCTTGTCTGCTGACAATCAAATGATCTCAATTTGATTTTGTATCCAGAAATTATATGACTAGATAATGCTCCAAAAAGTTATATGTTTCATTTTAAATAGTTTGTTTTCCAGTAGAAATTCACTTCGAGGAAAATTTATTCGGAATAAATATATAATTAATATTTCTAACCTGCAGAGGTCCTAAGACAAAGTACTAAACATAGAATGAGATGATCCTTTTTAATAAGCATCTTTTATTTCTACAATAGGATTTGTGTGTGTGTGTGTGTGTGTGTGTGTGTGTGTGTGTCTGTGTTTACTTCTTTTTGTTTGATTTTGGAACCATGGACTGAACCAGGGATTCTTAACCACTGAGCTACATCTCTAGCCCTTTTTTCTTTTTATTACTTTTTATTTCAAGACAGGGTCTCACTAAGTTGCCTAGAACTTAATCATTTAATCTCCTAATAGCCCTATGAGGCTGATATTATCAACTTTATCTGCAAAAGCAGATAAGTTACTGAAACTAGCCTTGAATTCACAATCTTCCTGCCTCAGCCTTCCAAGTGACTGGGATTACTGGCGTGTGCCATCACACCTGGCTTTGTGTTTACTTAAAAAAAAAAAAAAAATCCAGACTGGCCAATTGCCTCTGCTACATGTCTTTGTCTTCGTTTTCTTTTCTTTTTCTTTCTTTTTTTTTTTTTGCTTTTGTTTAAGCAATATTTTAAAAAATACTTTTTAGTTATACATGGACACAATATCTTTATTTATTTATTTTTGAGGTGCTAAGGATTAAACCCAGGGTCTCAAATGTGCAAGGCAAGCGGTCTACCGCTAAGCCACAACCCCAGCCCTGTTTAAGCAATATTTTGATCCCTCATTTTCATTTATTCATATCCTAATCTCCTTCAAGAAACATCATCTTCACCTACCCTTCCTAAAAATATAACTCCCTTCTTTATCAGTTCTGGAAATTTTATCACTGTACTTCTAATTTTCTACTAAATATATAATGATAGTAATATTTATATATAAATATATTTATTTTATTTATTTATAAATATGTAATGATAGTAATATTATCATAATAGTATGATAATAACGTGTGTATATATGTATATATTTTTTCAAATTGTATATGTGTGTGTGTGTGTGTGTGTGTGTATATATATATATATATATATATATAGCCACTGCTCTTGAACGATCAGAGAAGAAAGCTGGGCACTTACTAATGAATAACAAGCTCTTCAGATATGTGCCACTTTTTTTTTCTCCTTGTAGCTGCAGCCACTACAGAGAAAACACTGTTACCTCTTATCTACCTGCTTTGCTAAAAACTCAGTTGATGTTGAAGTATGGTTTTTACTATCCCATACATCAAATTAATACATGGAAGCATTACCTAAAGATTAGGATATTTGAATCCAAGCTCCACCATTGTATAAACCTAGCAACTCAGCTTTCTCTGGGTCAGAGGTTCATCACATGTGAGCTAAGGAAGTTGGTGTACACGTGTCCAAAAATATACCACTATAGCCCTTTTAGCTGTTCATCTGGAAAGACCATTGGAAATTCATTGACGTTTTTTAGAAAAGAATTATTCCTTTTTTACAATATGTTTTACACCATTTGAGGTCAAAAATTGTGATTCCCCCCTTTAGTCATAAAAATTGTGATTATAGTCTGAATATAATCTTAGAACCCTATTTAACAGTCTAAAACTGTAAGCCATTAAATAATATTCTCTATCTTAAAAACTAGTATCTTCTATATCTTTCTTATGGACAAAATGACCCAAGTAGAGAATTAAGGTAATTTAATTACTAATTCAATAAAAACCTAATTACTTGCAGCAATATTATATCTGTATCTTATGTTTTTTAATGCATTGATTGTATTAAAAGGGTGCTTTAGGAATACTAGCACACATAAAAAATAAAGGTAAATTTTCCTCATGTTCTGTAAATGAACTCACTTTTTTAGCAAAACAGGTAGGTAAGAAGCAACAGTGTTTTCTCTGTGGTGGCTACAGAAAGAAAGGAAAAGAGGAGAGTGGCACACGTCTGGAGAGCTTGTTATTTATCAAAAAGTAAGTGCCACGCTTTTTGCCCACTTAAGAGCAGTGGCAATTTTCAAATACAATACAGGGAAGAAACACTGTTGTCTGTGTAACTGCATGGTGAGAACTGTCAAGATACATCCACAAATAGTAGCATCTGACTGAGCCAACCATAGACCTTCTTCCTTTTATTCACATTTTAAAAAACCAGTGGTATGTAGTTGAGTAATGGCAAAACTTTTAAAAAGGGAAATTTCATCATTATCTGCCATTTTCTCTTGCTTTTTACTGATGACTGTCTATATAAGCAGAATATTTATATATAGTGATAGTTAATTCCTGTATGAGTTTGCCTTATTCTCCATGGAAAATATATTTTCTTCTTTGCCATGTCCTACATTTACATTATTCTATTTGGCTTTGATTCATTCAGTAATATTTCAAAGACGGTATGTGTGAGGAGAAGAGTTCCTCAGTCCTATCTCCATTCTTTTCAAACTTCTGTGTTGCTTACAGTTGTTTTCAAGAAAAAGTAAGCTATGTATGGGTAAGCTTCCAAAAATCTAAAATCTTAAAACTCTACAATACACTATAAATATTAATACATATATTTTAAGCTAACTGGCTTAAAATACTATATCTCCTATTATATCTTCATAATATATTAAAATTAACATAATTATATGCAATATATTATCATTATGAACATTCTCTATTACTGACTACCCAAAGCAGATTTAGAGCCAGAAAGCACATTTAATTTTGAATATTTTCAAACTGCATTTTGAATGCTAAAACCAACATCCAGATAGGTGAAAGAAATTATAGGATGTGGCACAGATAGTTACCAGTAGAGTCTGCTTTACAAACGTAAGTCGTCTAATGATTTTTTGTCTAAAGTTTTTGTTTGTTTTCATCTTGCAATTACTTCCCTTTGGGAATCTATGTTTTGCATATTAGATAGGAGGGTAAAAAATAATGACAAATTATAGGATAGATTCTATTCATAGTCCTTAAGAATTTTTTTTTTTTTACCTTGTCTCTTGTTTTTTTTTTTTTTTTTTTTAATTTTTTATTGTGGGTTGTTCAAAACATTACAAATTTCTTGACATGAAGTGTTTTTAATCTTCAAACCAATGAATTTTGCTAATAGCATAATTTTATGCATGTACAGAACTGACATATGATAAAATCTACATCTACTTAAGTATAAAATTACTCTTTATAGAAGAATAAAATAAAATAAAAATTCTCAGTGGCAGAAAAGCGTTGTTGAGAGATATTTAATTGGGGAGCTTCTACTCTTCTGTGGTACAGGGAAGACAATGCATCCTAATAGTAGTGCCCCTTAGTTTGGATGATATCTGGTACAGTAAATACAGTGAAACATTCTAACTCCTAGGGGAGGCTTAAGCAACTTCCAGTGCCTTAGGTTCATGCTATTAATAACTGCAATTATTTACAACGGATTTGTTGAAGTACCAGGCACTGCACAGGTCTAACTGACAGAAGGTCAGGTAGATGCTTAGAAAACAGTGTCCTCTGATGGCAGTCACTTGATAAGGGAGCACCAAGTAAAATGTGGGTCTATTTAAGACTCAATGTCACTATCTTTCTACTTTTAAACCTACCTTCTATTAAATAAAAAAGGAAAAGCATCTGTTTCTGATCCTAACAGAGATGGAGTGATTAATTATCATCTAGTTCTATTCAGAAACCAGTTCCTTTGGAAGCAAGAAGCCCAACTCAGATGTGTTGTTGTGGTGTAAACAGCTTTAGGCATGGCTTCTGAAAGGAGAGCATTAGCAACAGAATAAAGATGTGCTCTGGGAGAACATTCTCTCTCCCATGCTCAAGGTAAACCAAGGAGACAGCCAATGCCCATCACAAAATTTATTTTGGAGCAAAAAGAAAGATATCAAACCTATTGCTGTTCTAGTTCATGGTTTCTTGTGGCTTTAGTATGAAAATTTATTTATTCCTCTATACTGGAGAAAGAGTTATTAAGATTGAGGTTATTGAAATTTTATGTCTAGAGGGAAGAAGTTGAAAAACAATTGATATCTGATCATAGAACAAAATAACTTCAATGAGTTCAGCTTGTTTATATAGTCTGTCACGTAAACCACCTTAGTTTGTCTGCAAACAAACACATGTATGTGACCATCTGTCTGCAAATGACCACAGGATGTCCATCAAATTGACTCAAGGAAATGCCTGAAAGCCCCTGAAACTGTTCATGCCTAATGCACCTTTCCTGCCATAAATTCAGCAGTTTATTACATATAACACCATATAATCTCCAAACATATTCATTTGGGAAAAAGACATTTATTGAGGGATCTAAAATACATGTGTTTGTACTTGTATTTATTATATTCTTCCTCCTTCCAAAAATAATCTTAATCAATTTATGATAAAATACTCTGTAATAATCAAATAATCATAAAACAAATTTAAAGTTTAAAACGTATTTGAATAATGAAACAGAGTAAAAGGAAATGCTTAAGGACTTTTTTTTTTTAATTAAGCATAAAACTGGCTCTGGGCTTCCATGAAATCTGACTAAAAAATGGAAATAAAGATTTCCTTGTTTCAAATAAAGCCTTAGGAATGTTCAATGAGAAAGTTACTTATTGTTACGTGAGCTAAAAATTAGAGATATGCCCTGGATACTCTAAGTAAACAAGTATGATTAAAAAGAGAGAGGTAATATCAAGTCCTTCTTCATGAGAGCAACTGGCCAACGGATTCAGTCATTTCTCAATCCATTCTCTAATTATGATGATAAGATTATGTAACAAACACAAATGAGGACAAATGATTTGTTTGATAAGTAGGGCATTCTCTAACTTAACTGGGGTTTATATTGCATGATAAAGATATAAGTTGAAAAGGTAGTTTTTTTGTTTATACATGTAATATAACAGAATTTAGTGTTTGTAATTCTCCTATCCGGAACACATTTCTACATTTTCAAATTGTCTAGGTAGTATAACAAATCAACAACCAAAACAAATAAACAAACTTGCAACATCACAAAAGCATGCATTCAATGTCAGAAGCATGCAGCATGAAACGAATATAGATTCTGTCCATGGATTCAAAGATCATTTAATTATTTTGTGCATTTGCTTTTAATACAGGCATTTTAATTGTAAAAGATTTGAGAAGGACAGGCAGAATACTTGTGGAACATCCCCAGTAACTGCCCAAGGTTACAACTGTTGTCCCTTGCCTCCCAGTTAACACAGCTCTGATTTCTGTGTATCCACAGGGAAATCAAACCTGTGGGAATGGACCAAGATTGATCATGATCCTAATAATACAACGTACTATCTCTTTTGTCAGTTCTTAGTTAGGAGTGGGATGTGACAGTTTTTGTCCATTAGGCATTAAGAGAAGTCTGTTGATGGTCCCTAGAAAAACTTTTCATCTTGATAAAAAGGTACATTTCCCTGAGAAGAAGACTGTTTTCCTCTTTTTGTGGGGGGAGGTGATGCTTGCTTTGTGGGGATCATTTTGCATATCTGGTTCCAAGATGGGGGTTAAGAGCTTGTAATGAAGCTGATATCCTTGCACTGCTAAGTTAGGCCAACCTGGATCAGCACACCTCCAGAATCCTTGTTTGTGAGACAATAAAAGTCTTACTTGTTAAGGACTTTAATTGGGTACTCCAGTACTTTCAGGTGAAAACTTCCTAACAGATACCATGTTTTGTATTTTTGTGTTCTACACAGAGCTAAGTAAAAACTGGCATTCAGCAAACTTACAGAGAATGAAGATCAAAGGGTTAGAAGAAAAAAAAAATCGATCAAACAAGATGATTGACCATACATAGCAATGTTGATGTATCTTTGTAAGGCACAATTCTTCTCTATAATGGTATCTGATGATTCCTATTATCATTCTGAGGTAACTAATTGAGCAACTCAGGTTAGAGTTGCTATAGTCCTGGCTAGCACATCTATATAAGTAACTTTTATTTGAAGTAATGTCATCACAGGCATGTGAGAACTTTCAAAATACAATCATTAGAAAGGAGTATTAAAGCAATGGTTGTACATTTTTTAACTCCTTTGACATTTTTTTTTTCACATATTTGACCACTATCTAATTTGTAAGTAAGAATAGCAACTTTTTTTGTTTTATTCAATAGACCGGAAGAGATGGGATAATGTGTGAAAAGAGAAATGTTAGGAAGACGAAGTTGCCTCCATTCTGCCCATTTATTCTCTAAGTAAAATACCATATGGGAAAAAAAATCACAACATCAACATAGTTATTTCAAGTGAAATTTTATCAAGTGAAAAAAATTATGTCCACCCTCTTTAGTGGCGGTTTACCTTGTCTTTACTTTTTCTACTTTCTGAAGTATTTAGGTGAGTATTACATATTTATTTATTCTATCATGGTGGCAAGCACTACTCGTTTTCAACCCTGAATTTGTTTCCCTTCTTCTTTTGTCATGGATTGTGATTTTGTGCAGGTAGCAATATGCCACACTACAATATGTATCTCCCAACCTCTCAGGTCCCTAGCAGAGGCCAGCTGAAATGGTTCTGGAGGTAATTTGAGAATGGAAGTCTATGGGGAGAATGTCCACCCCACAAAAAAAGATGCAATGCTCAAAAAAGGACTTATTGGATCCCTTCTCCTTTTTTCCTTGGCCTCCTCTCCTTCCTCCTCCATCTTTTTTGAAATCTCATAAAAGCTCCTCTACCACTTGTTAATTAAAAAACCAAACAGCTCCTCATTGTGCTGCAATGCAAATAAAATTAAGTGGGAAACAGGGAGGCTCTTCCTTCCTACCCCATTGCAATGGTTCACAACCTGGTAAACTTTTTCCTCTCAAAGACACTTGGTGATGTCTGGAGATATTTGATTGTCCTGATGGGGGTAGGTGGTGGGATGTACCATTGGCCTTTAGAAAGTAGAGGCCAAAGATGTTACTAAATATCCTATAATGTATAGGATCCTCTCCTAGAACACATAAAATGACTTAGCCGGCTCCAAATCAAAACAATGTCCAAGTTGAGAAACACTGAGGCATTCAAACACCATGGAAACGACATATAAAATACCATGAGAAAGACAAAGAAAGTACAATATCATTATAGTTATTTCATCAACAATTATTAAGTTTAAAAAAGTATATCCACTCTGTTTTATGGCTGTTTATCTTCTCTTTGTCATTTTTCTGATGTATATAGTATTTTCTGAAGTATTTACTCTTTTTGTTGTTTTTTATCTCCCCTCCTTCTCTGGAACTAGATAACACACATAGTTTGGAGGCATGGCTGCAATCTTGTGACCATGAGAATAAATTACCAAGATGATGGGGTAAGTTTGATTCCTTGATAAAATGCTTAAGCAATTGTCTTCTCTTGACTTCTTAGTATATGAAATCACACAAATCTTTATTTGCTTAATCCACAGTTAGGTTATCTGTTACTTGGTAGCCAAATATGTTTGTAAATTATATATGTATATTCTCTCTCTCTCTCTCTCTCTCTCTCTCTCTCTCTCTCTCTCTCTCGGTCTACTTCAGACATGGGGATAAATATTTGGAGTGAAATCATCAGTCAAATATGGTTTCTGACCTCTGGCAATATACTGTCCATTAAGGAAACCAACCATTAGAAATGTAAAAGGTGAGCTTCTCTTAGTGTGAATAAGATGTGGTAGGAGCTCAGAGCAAAGATAAAGGAAGGAAGCAGGTGAAGCCAAGACAACCTTAAGGAACTAAAATGTTTTCCTGTCCTGTGGTTGGTGGGTATGTGGGGAAATGGGTCCATGAAGAGAAGATCATATAAGCAAAACATAGAAACCTAAATTTGTGTTAGTACTTGGGAAATAGTAAGAGTCTTGTGAATGGACCGAAGAGAAAATTGGGGAGAAGTGGCAGCTAAGGGATACTTGCATATAAAAATTGTGAAAAGAGTTGAATGTCATGAGGATTGGGGACATTATAATAAATCATAGGCTATTGTGAATAAGAAATCTGCAAGATCAGAAATGTGTTTTAGAAAACAAAATAAGCCTAGTGCATTGGACTGGGATAATTGCATTATTTTATAAATAATTTAAATATAACTAACAAATCATACCTTCCTATTCATAATCTAATAAAAAGGAAACAGGCTTCAAAACTTGACTTCAAACACAAAACTCTTTAAAACATGGCAAAAGTATACTGTTATTCTCTTGCAGTTGCTAATCTTACTGTTAAAGCTAATTGGTTTGCTTCCCAAAACTACAAGTTAGTATTCATTAGGTAATTTGTGAAATAATTCCTTAGTATAATATTAAAGAAAAAAACAACAACTTCTAGAGAGAAACCACTATTCTTTCCCAAATTATGTTCAAATTATTTATTTTAACACACAGAAACCCAAAGAAAGAAATATTGATTGTATCTACATCCATATCATGAACATCCCATTAAAAGTTGTAACATCAAACTTTATGTGGAAATTTTTAAAAGTCTCAGAGATCTTAGATTTGTACCTGTGTTCTCCAATTCTAGCTACTTCATTATTCTATTTTTAAAAAAAAAATAAATAGAACTTAAACAAACAGCTAATTTAAGGAAAGTTAAAGAAAGTTGTAGATATTGCCACTGGATAACCATGTGAAAATACTGGAATAAAATATATGAGAAATTCTGAGTTGGAAGAGATTTTAGAGAGTCCTCCAGCTGAATACAGGGTCAGCAAGGCCTCTAACACCCTACAAACAGAGCAGAGTTCTCAGAGTACCTTCTGTAAATGTACATTCCAGCTTCAGAACAATTCAAACATTTATGTTGGAAAATATGTTATAACTAAATATAAATGGAAATTTTCACAAAATGAAACTCCACTAGGGAAAAAAGATTGACAGAATGTACTCTGGGGAGGGAGAGAGACAATGGGAAGCAGGCACTGAAGGAGGGCTTTTCTTAACCCCACACTCCAGGAATAACAGTGGTACAGTCTGCTGAAAGATGACTCCCTCAATTTCTACTTATGCTAAGAGGATTGGGAAGACTAACTGTAGAATAGCAGGCTTACAGAAAACAGTCACTTCTTTTAATCAAACCATGTAATCAGAAGGCCTGAGAAATATTAACTTCTACTTTCTCTGTGAATCACTCAATCACTAGGCAGCGCAAGTAGACTTAGATGCATTGTCTGCCAAGGGCACAGTAAACTTAATGTTTTTGTACTTTACATTTAATATTTTAAATACATGCATGGCCCTTGCCTCTGAACTCATTTCAAAAATCTGGTGTTCTGCTAGGTTACAACAGCTGATAATAATGCCGAGACATTATAGAGGTTTTACACTCAAACATAGATACACATATCTTTTCTCGGTGGGATTTTTATATCTATGATCCTGTCAATAATTGGGCACAAATAATTTTTGAGAAATACATTAAGGCACTATAATTTCATATACAGCATGAGAACTCAATTCAAGCAAAAATAGTCTACTGTAATTTTAGTATAAAAAGAGGGAAAATGAATATATTAACTACCTATACAAATGCAGAGTGACAGTTACAGGGTTAATTATCTAAATCCACATTTCCAAAGTCCTACGTGTGTCACTATGGCTCTGGAAATGGAAAAAGAAATAATACCTTTGTGGAGGCCAACCGTTCATTAGAATAATCACAAATGAATCAAATCTCAGACACATAATTTCCTTCATTTCTATAATACACGAACAACCTCCTCTAGAATAAATTATTCCTACTTCAAAAGCTCAACTTAAATAATTTTAAATTCACTGCAGGTAGCTTTTCATTTCTACTCACAAGTCATTGTGCTGAAGCGGGCAGGAGTCCGTGGAGAACGATTTAAATGTTTGGACTACCTTCTCTTCCCAGGAGAGTTTTTTTTGTTTTGTTTTTTTTTTTTTTGCCCAATAATGCATAAGATATTAGTTGCTCATCGCGGGGGATCTAAAGAGTGACATCTTGACTTGTACCACGCAGATCTGAAAACCACTTCTCAGCAAATGTTGTGGGGAAGAAGAGCAACTTTCTTATTCCTGTCAAACTAAGAGGCGGAACCAACCCCAGAACTCGCCGGAGGGCCTGGGGAGAGCAGAAGGCTGAAAGCAGCTCCTCTGCGCTCCGCCAAGGGTTCAGGCAAGGGTTTTCTTCTGGAGGCGGCATTGTTCCTCCATCTGCTCAGCCTCGGTATTTCTCCAGGAAACCCTCCCCGCACTCTCGTAATCTGTTCTTTATTTCTTTGGTACCTCTCGGCCGATTTCCTGGCTCTTGCTCTCTGTGGTCCCAGGGCACAGCTCTAGGGTGAAAAGCTGCAGTGACTGGGGCGCCGCTCTAAGGATTTGGAGACGACTGCACTCGTCCGCCTGGGCTCGGGCAGCGTGCGCGCAGCACACTCGCTTTCTCCCTTCTCTCTGGGTCTCTCCGGCTCCGACGGGCTTTCCCGGCCTCTTATCACCCACTCCGGCTCTCCTTTCCTGCGGTGTCTCGCCACACCAGCTCGGCGCTGGCCTCCTGGGCGCGCTCTCGGCGCAGCCGCGGGGTCCTAGACACACGGACTCCGCGCCCCCCGCTCGCTTGCAGGCCGGGACTAGGGATTGAAGGGTCGACCCTCCGCGGGGGAGGTGGAGAGGAACAGCCAGGAGAACTGGGGCAGGTGGGGAGCCGCGGGGCGTGGGGGGGGAGGGTGGCGAGAGAGTGAACCTAAGAAAAAAGATGCATCTGCTCTGAAAGCGCCAATGAAGAAAGGACGGAGGAGCAGGAGTGGAGAAGGGAGAGAACGCCCACCAGCAGGGGTGGGCAAAACGGGCAATTTACAAACTGCCAGGGCTAAAGAAGCGGAGTGGAGGAGAAAGGAGGTTAGATGAAGACAAGAAAAAAAAAAAAAAAAACAAGGTGAAGATCCCACTTCTCCCCCAAAAGGTCAAGTCTTCAAACGTGCCGCCTAAATGGGGAGTTAAACAAGGACTGGTGATGGTATAAAAGGTGGATTTAAAAAGGAATTAAGTGCCATGTAGGTTCTCCTGCACCAGACTTAGCTTCATCTCTCTCAACTCTGGTGAATTACCCTCCAAGTGAAATGATTTGGCTTTATGCAGAAGCCGAAGCTGAATTACTCCACTGTGGACTCCTCCCGAGGTATTGGTTTGTTTGCTGATTTTTTTTTCTCTTTTAAATGAAAAAGAAGCATTTGGGAGGTTTCATGAACCCCAGTACCGAGGAAACCACCCAGTTCATTAAAGTTCATTATTTTTAATTGTCTTTATTTTCGTCAGAGGACAGCGGTGAGGAGTTAGCTCCAAGGGATGTTTAGACAGTTATCTAGGTAGCATTCTTTTTTTAAGGGACAAAATTCATTTTTTTTTTTTTAACCGCTAAAAAGGGGAATTGCAAAACTCAGTTACTCAGCTGGGGAAAAGAGAGACGCATTTAAACTCAAACGATTACACCTCCAGCACCGCCAACCGTCCCCCCCCTCCCCCGCTTAACCCAGTGGAATTGGAAAAAGGTTGAGCATACAGAAGAGCGAGAACAGGCAGGGTTGGTGGAAGGTGGGGAAGGCGAGGGAGAGGCAGGGAGTAGGAAGTTCTCCGCAATCTCTGGGATTAAGATAAACGCCTGAGTTCGGTGGATGCAGGAAGCTCCCTTACCTTTCTCTCTAAGCCCCGTTTGCACCTGATCTGCAACCATAAATACTTCGTGGTGCTTAGTGTGCAGCCAAACGATGGCCGAATGTTAAACAATTCTTCACGCTCCCTCCCCTTTTTAGAAACCAGGCTCAAAAGAATGATAATACTGTTCTCGTTATCCATCGGCTCCAAAACATTCCGCTTTGTCGGGAAGAGAGACGAAAACCAGGCTCTTGGGCACGCGTATAAGTATTTATATATTATTCGGTCGTCTATAAACATATATACGTTTTCTGCATGTAAATCCAAAAGAAAAAGCACCACAGATTCCTCTGAAAGCGGAAGGGGACAGGGAAGAGCAAAACTTGGCAAACCAAATGTATCCAAAGATTTCGTACCAGGAGCCACCTGCTTCAATATGTAGAATTCCCGAGATTTAGAGGGAGAAGAAAAATAAAATAAAATGAAATGAAATACCCCAAACACACACTTGAAACTGGAAGACGCCTAAGAAGCGTGGAAATGGAGAGGATGAGAAGATCTCTCGGGGCTACAGATCCGTCAGCTAAGTGAGCAATCGCCTCCAAAAATCATAGGCGGGGAGGTGGCTGCAGATGCGTCCCCTGCTCGGGTCCCCGCCGCCGCCGCCGCTGCTGCTACCTGTAGACACGCACACACACACACACGC
Organism: Marmota marmota marmota; assembly: GCF_001458135.2. Taxonomy (NCBI): domain Eukaryota; kingdom Metazoa; phylum Chordata; class Mammalia; order Rodentia; family Sciuridae; genus Marmota; species Marmota marmota. The sequence continues at coordinate 9,343,682 of NW_026000075.1, forward strand.
ACACACAGCAACCTCCTCTCGCTCTCTCCCTCTCCCCGCTCTTTCCGTGGCGTTGCCGGGTGCAGGAGTCTGAATCAAACTAGACCCTTCCTCCAGACGCGGTCCTGCCCCCTCAAAGCCAAGATTCCCTCCCCTGCCTAAGCCTCCCCTCCCTTGGGTCGGGTCGGATCTGCTACGGTGGTGGGGGTGGGCATCGGGGGCGCGGGTCTGGCGGTGGCAGACGTGGTGCTGGTGGCGGTCCCTCCCTTAACAAGTTCCGCCCTCCGCCCTACTCCCTCTCTCCTCCCCCCGCAGCCGAACATCCTCTGTCCGCAGCGCCGGTGGCGGCAGGAGGGGTGAAGGGCCCCGGGCGTCACGTGTGACGTTCACCAAACCACTCTGAGGAGCTTGTGAGTGAACTGGCACCGCCGCGGAGCTGGGAGGCCTGGCACACACAGAGTTTTCTCTGTTCTCCGCGTCATTGTGCTCCCCGCCAGGCGTTTTCGTCTTGGTGACCAAGAGCGCAGAGTTGGAGGCAACAGCTTTCCACTGTGTCTCTTAATTCCTCGCCACCTTTGATAGATCTCTTGCCACCAAACTCCCCTGTATTTCCTCTGTTCCCTTGAGCTAGAGTCAGGGTAGTCTGAATTGAGGCTTTGGTTGTAGCCCCACTTGATGGGAGTAGTGTAAATGCACCTCCACTGCCTTTGGCCTCTCCCCTCTGGCTGCACCCACACCTGCTGCTGCATAGGTGATTTTTAAAATTCATCACAGTTAATCATTATTGGCTTTTGTAACGGGTGTGACTCACTATATACCACATTGTTTACACCTACCCACCTCCTACTAGCATCTCTCTGTGAATTTGTTAAATGTGGATTGGGGGACAGGGTCCTGCCAACAAAGCCATTAAATTCACTAAGTGTACTTATAACCAAAAAAAAAAAAAAAAAAAAAAAAAGAACCGTCCATGGGCACGAAATTTCTCTGAGAAATCAGTGATTCTTGAACTAGAGAAACATTTGTTTCTTTTTTTAAGAGCTTGATTCCTATTTCTCAATCTCATGGTCAGTATGGTTAGACTCCAAAATTCAGGAAAAAGGAAGGAGACTCAAAATAACTAATTAATTATTCATTAATTAAGAACAGAAATCTGATTTTTAAACCATATTATATATGACATATTCCTTCCCATAAGAAGGAATTCAGTATCATTTTCCTGACAGTTTTACAATTCAGTTTATTTTGTTATTTTTTTCCTTTCAAAGAAGGTAACCTTTAGGTGATCTGTTGACAAATCCAGTAAATTTCCAGAGGGCCCCCCACCCCAAAGTGAAATTTTGTTGTAAATCGTGTATCAGATACTGGTAACTGATCCAACCTGCTCAGGTTTGTCCAATTCAATAATCTAAAACCATAGAAACTACTGTAGATTGGCCTAGGAATGTTGAAAAACATGCATCTATTCTAATATAAGTAAAAGTATTTAATTGAATCTTTTAACTTCCATAAGACTACACAATTTAGGTAACATGATGTAAGATATGATCATAATAACTGCAGAATCAAGCTTTTATTTAAAAAAGGATGATTAGATAAAGCTGCCCATTGTAATTTACATAATGTAATGTTTTGTATACTCTTGTATCTCAAGCTGATATGGACAGCACTTTCTAACTGCATCTACTGAAATTAATGCTAGAACCCTAAAGATAACTGAACATTTTTCATTTCCAGTATTTGGTATTTATAGTATGAGATTAATTTTAAATAGGTTCCATTATGGGTTTCTTTTTTTTTTTTCATTATTCTTTTCATGGGTACACATTATCAGCTGTGCATTATTGCCTCATTTTCATGACTTAGTCTTACAAAAATTGCAAAATTTGAACAAAATAGAATTGTTTATATATATATATATATATATATATATATATATATATATATATATATATATATATA
>NW_026000075.1:9345645-9401034 GCF_001458135.2 Marmota marmota marmota
ATATATATATATATATAAAATTAAATAGCATGTTCTCCTAAAATAAAGAAAAGACAACAGTATTACTCATTTTGGGAAAATCTCAAAGACTCACAGCAGGAAATGAGCACCTTTTTTTTTTTCTTTTCCAAAGGGCTTAGGAAGAAAAAAACATAAATAAAATGTTATGTTTAGGTGAAATTTTGCTGCAACTCTCATCATAAATTATATTTTACTTAAAATGGGTTAAATATAAATAATATACTGAGAAAGAGTTTGTAGGGACAATGACAGCTCGTATTTCTACTCTGAAATAAATAAAAGATAAAGCCAAATAATCTGTCAAGTTGTGGCATTGCCAAGTAGACCACCTGCAAAGCTTCCTGGCAGTGTTTTACAATTACCTGGACAAAAGATATAGATGTTATCAACACTAACATGACAGAGCGTGACTTCTAGAGTCACTAGCCCAGCAGCATGTACTATCCATTTGGCTATAATTCATGTGGTCACCAACTCTAGTCTATTCAAAAACTATCCCTCCTTCTCATCTAATCCACACAGTATAGCCAAATTCATCTGGTTTTTGTTTGTTTGTTTTATCCCTGACTGAATCAAACATTTTAAAAATATCCTTTTTGAACCCATATTTTTCTATCATGAGAAATATAAAATTCTTATTCCAAAATCCAAAACCTAGTATGCTTTTAATTACACATATCATTATTTAACTTGTTCTCCTACAACATCTCTTCTTAATCTTTTTTTTCTCCAAGAATAATTCTAGTGATTTCTTCTCTTGGACTACTCATATCATCATCCCTACCTACCTACATCACCTACAAAGTAAATACCTTCTCATAAAATGCCCTCAGCCAGAAATGACCTTCTCTTTTCCTAAGCTTCACTAATTTATACCTTCCATAATGTAATTGCAGACTATCATGTGTGCTATCATATTTTTCTATTTCCCTTAACTTGCTAATAAGACCACCTGTTGTCTCACTCATCAACTTTTTACTTCTCATTCCCTCAGCCTAAGTCTCTTTTTCTTTCCTCCTAATAGGTTCAGGGTTCCTTCCCTCATTCACAAAAGTCTCTGCTCACATGTTACCTTCAAAAAAGTCTATCTTGACTCTACTATCTAAAATGGCATTTCCCATCCCGTCCATCCTCCTTATCTTCTTACATTTGCCTCAAAGTGCTTATCACAACCTGATTATATTCTTTTATTTGTTTCTTTCCCTATCAGAAGTTTTTGCTATGAAATCAGGAATTTAGTCTGTTTTGTCTACTGCTCCGTGCCAAGAACTTAGAAATGTGCCTAACTAACACACTAATGTGCCTAACACTAATGTGTTCTAAAAATAAATGAATATGTGAATGAATTAACGAATTAATTAAATGGATTTCAATTCCAGAGGCATGATATCACAGATTATCTCTATCTCTAGCCAACAATTGAGCATAAAGGCATAAAAATTTGCTTGATGTTCTTGAAAGATAATTTTTTAAAATGCATATCTTACTTAAAATACATTAAAGCTATAATTATAGGACATGTGCCCCACTTTTTTGAGATAATGTTTAAAATGAGCATATATTAGCTCCAAATGTGTTCATAAAGAAATGATATCATACTTTCAAAGATACTTTATTCGTTTAAGAGCCAATGATACTTTATTACATAAGACTTAGATTCCACATTTGCTCATTTCCCAGAGATTTACTATTTTAATCCACAAATCAAGGTGATATTCGTAGGTTTTAAATTGTTTTGATAATTATTTAAAAATTGAAATTTATAGAAGCAGTTGTAAAACCTAAAATCACATTTTTAGTGTGTCACTCAAAAGCTGTTAAGGCAGGATTGCTTTTTTTGTATATGTGTGATGATAAAGTTCTATTATGTCAATCATATTTAAGTCCTATAAGTTTGTATTTACCTGCAGAATCCAGTTTATTTCTGGGAGAATGTAGTTTAATAAATTAATTCTTACTCATCAATCTTTTGAGTACCTATCTATACTTATTATTACATTATTAATAAAATCAAAAGAACTGTAAGACAAGGTCCCTTCCCAGTTAAAGTGTACAATATCTATAAATAGGGCATATGCTACCCTTATACACAATACCAAAATACTTTCTAGGGAAGAACCCTTTAAGCAGAGGAGTAATACACATAATGTCATGAGCAAAATATGTTCTTAATGACAAGTAGCTCAGTTTCACTGGAGCAAGGAAGGGGATGCACATAGAGGAATGGCAAGAAATGAGCTGGTATGTAAGAAGGGTCAGATAATGAGAGAGTTTCTGTGTCAAGCAATGAAGACTGTTACTGGCCTTCAGGCAGGGTCAGAGGAGAACTTTAAGCAAGGAAGTAGTCTCCTCATGTTTGCTATTTAGAAAAGTCTGTAGCAGGTGTGGGGAGTATTTTGGAGAACAAGATAGGAAACCAAAGGCAGGGAAGCTAATTATGAAATTATTACAATAGTACAAAAAGGAGTGGAGGATATCTAAACTGCAGAGTGACTATGGCAACAAAAAGAAATTCACAGTAGTACTTTCTGCCTTTGCCAGAATGTTTGGTGGTCTTCCATTTCATAGTAAACACACAAGACTGATTTTCAACATCTTCCATCCTCTTTAAAATACAATGGACAGAAACTCACTTATATAAGTAAACACTCAAAAAGGAAAAAAAAAAAAGTAGTTTATTGTGTTCTCTGAGAAGTTCAAGGTGCAGTTAGTTCTCACCCGAACTGAATTCAGAGGCTTAACTGAAGTCACTTTTTTCTCTTTTCCTTTCTTCACTCCTTAGCTTGTCTCAGTCTTATTTTCAGGAAGACTCACTTCATCATGTGGGGCAGGATGCCTGTCAGTATCTCCAGATACACCTGTCAGCATGATATCCATAGGGAAAATTACCTTAGAACTGCAAAAAAAAAAAGTCCTAAATGATCTATCTTGCTTCTATCACACACTCCTTTCGGTGATTGAGGTGGGGTTAATTTCATTCAGCAAGCCCAGGACACATGGTAGACTCCTAGACCAGGAAACAGGCCCCAAGATTCACACATACAGGGTAGGCCAATGTAGATGTGGTCTGTGGGAATTACCAAAAGAAGAGAGGCAGTCCTAAAATACACATATAGTCATAGTTCACCAACGTTGCTCTTGGTTTTTTCTCTTAGTAGCCTATTTCCAGTTCCTTCCATCTATCAAGAGTGGATTCATAGATGCAACAAAACCACAATTCATAGTTTTCTGCCTCTGAGTTATGGTTTGATTTGCTTATACTATTTTGAGTTCCTTCTCTATCCCTGCCTACTGAAATAGAAATTCTAGAAATTAATGCCTTGCCTGTATCAGGTACCTAATGCATGTTCATTGAAGAGAATTATCTAAGTAATGCAGTAGGCATTCAGGGGATGTGATGCACTACCTTAAAAAGTTTCTAATTCGAAAATTAAAGAAAATACAAATAACCTAAGTATAAAACAAACAATACAAGCTAATTAGAAAGGATAATATGAATTCAGAGAATGAAAGGATAAAGTGCTTATGGAAATTCAGTGCATATTTCTTTTGAAGGCATAGATGATTAAATGAAGGAACTGATGTAAAAAAAGTTGGCAGATAAAGCTTCCTTTAGATTTAGATAATCTAAAAGGAAGAACAAAAAGGTAGTAAAGAAAATATTTTTTTTATTTAGAGGAGAACTGAGTTTGTTTGAAGAAAAAATATACATAAATTGAGGTATATTAAGTCTGTTAATTAAAAAAAGTGTATTGATGTAAGGTTTAGGTCCAGAAAAGGTGAGGAGAATAAAATCTAGAAAATAAATGGATCTCCAAGTCAATTTTTTAAGGAAAAAAAAATTAAACAGATTTTTTAAAAAGAGCAAGAAAATGCTATAGGAAAATGCTTTTCTTTAACTAACTGGTTTGATATTAAAATTGTAAAGATTTAGTTCAGGGTGGATTTCTCAGTTTGTAATGAATAACTGTATTTTGTTTTAAGTATTCTCAATTATAATTTATGGACTACATTAAAGTAACAAACTACTTCCTCATACAATATCAAGTGCCTATTCCTTAATAATCTACTTCAGTTGAAAGTATAAAAGTGTTCTTCCAGTCATTTATATATAAATAGAGGTGTTAAGTGTCCCTTACAGTATTAAGAAATCAATATAAATATTTAATGCAAAGGAAACAAGAGATGATTTAAGTATCTTGAGATTCAAGCTGGAGATAATTGCTCTTTCTCATTTCTTTCTCATTTTCTATGTTTCGGAGAAATAAGAGTACTATATTTGATACCTAAAATAATAGTTATGATGTTTAAATTCACAAACTGAATTGCAAACCTGAAATAGCAGGTTCATATTTACTCTAGTGCTCTCACAATGGAAAATGTATTAGAATAACTTGATATCTGTGATATAATTATTAAAAGGAGCCCTTTAGACTTCACTTTGAACTCATATTCCCATATTCTAAAATTTCTTTTTAAGTAACAGCCACTTACAGTTAACTAATACATTTTGATCACTATAAGGTACTAGGTATTTGCTCCAATGGGTGCAAGATTGTTACTACTAGAATTATTCCCTAATAGAAATTATCCCTGTTATAAAGATCACCTGTGGGGAGAGAATCAGATAAAAATGTGATGCTTAAGTGGTTAGACATGATAAGCAATGTGCACATGGAGGCCCGTGTCATTATTCTTTGTCATATCTCATTCTCAAACAGGTCAAACGGATCTCCTTCTTCCTGAGATTTGTTAGGGAATTCAAATATGACCCTTTGTATCTCTGTATTTTCCCAATAAAATGCAATGTACAGAGAAAAAGGAAATGTGGGAATAATGTACCCCCAGGAGTTATTTTAAGTATTTATTCTTTCATATAAATATTCATCTTCGACTGAACTGCTTCACTCACCCTGATAGCCAGAGTTAACAGTTTCCATGTTTTCACCCTACTTATCTTACTTACTCACCTTATTGGATTCCCTCTGCTTTAACTTCATGGAACATTCCTTTTCTAAATATTTCCTTCCCTTTATCTTTTCCAACCCAATTCTTGCAGATGGGGATGGGGGAGGAGAGGTCAGTTCCAACTTTTTTTTTCCCCCCCATGAACTTTCCTCCCCTTTTCTCCAAAATGAAAGTAACACTTTGTCTTCTAAACTTCTCTGGCACTTTATCTGTACTGTCCTTGTTGCAGACATCATGATTTGATTCAAAGTAATTTTTATGTATGCATTTCTCATCTACCTTATGTGATAAGTATTTGCTTTTTGTGTTTGTTTCTAGATTTCTTGGAACATGGGTAAATGCTTCATAAACATTTCTGAATGAATGCAAAATCAGTATGCAGGGAAAAAAATTAGTTAAGGGGTTATTTCAGGCATTCAGTGATGCTCACATCATTCATGAGGATGGTGTATAGAACAGGATGGTAGCATGGAAAATGGACATAAGTGGAAAGTCATTAAAGTTATTCAGCAGATTGAACTGATGGGAGAGGATGGTGAGAGAGAGGGAACATTGGAAATCATTTCCAGATTTCTCGCTTTAGGGAATGAGCAGGTTATTGTATCACTTACCAAGACAATTTTGAAAAATAGAAGTTTGGGGGAAAAACAATTTTGTTTGGATGCATGAATTTTAAGTGCCTGTGAGAAATCCCAGTAGGAAAAACCCAACTAGACTCTGGGTTGTACAAGGGTAATGTTGATATATATTTGAAAATGATCAGGGAATTCATGGTAATTGAAGTCATAGGGTGAATGGAGAGATCATTAGGAAGAGTGTAGACTGAGAAGAAACAGACTATAGGACCAATAGCATTTCAGTGTTTTAGGTGAAAAAGGAATCTACAGAAATCTAGTAATAGTCAAGCCAAATACAAGTTAAAAGTATAGTGAGAGGGATCAGAATAGGAACTGGTAAGTGTCCAATGGGGACATTGGTGGCCTCAGCAAAAACAGTTTTCGTGGAACATTCAGGGTGGAAGCTAGACTTAAGTAGTTTTAACAGCCAGAGGATTTGGGGTTGTGGCTCAGTGGTAGAGCACTTGCCTAGTATGTGTGAGGTACTGAGTTCGATTCTCAGCACCACATATAAACATGAATAAAATAAAAGTCCATCAATGTCTAAAGATTAAAAATATAGTAACAGTGATTAAGAAAATTTATTAGGAAGTTTGACTCTAAAGAGGAGGGTCAAAATGCATTGGTAGCTGAAAAAAGGAATTGGGTCAGAGCAGATGTTTTGTTTGGGTTTTTGTTTGTTTTTATTTTCATTATTAGAAAGATTCACTTTGAAGTACAGAAAGAACCTAGTGAAAAGGGTCAGGTTGATGATAGTAGAAGTGAAGAAGTTTCTTGAGAATTTAGAAAGGTCTGGAAACCAAAGCTAAGAGAAAGGAGACAGGCCTTCTAACATGGAGATAAGTGCAGAGACAGATGAACTTGTTGATTTGTGGGGAACTTGAAAGGACTATTGCTTGATAGTTTTTATTCAATAGCATAAAATTCAAGGTCATCTGTAAATTGTGTATGAGTGCATTAGTGTATTGTAGCAGGCTATCAAAGATTTGAAATGAGCAATCAATATTTAAAACAGCAAATGTATATATAGATATACATATGTAGATATTTCTACATACATGTGTATGCATATAATAGTCATTAAAACTAACTCTCTATATAATGTCATTAGTAGCCATTTTAAAAATTCCCTTTGTGTATGTGAGTGAATAGACTTGGCTATCCTTTCATGGATTTAGGTTTAAAAGGGTAAGGTAAAGAACCTGTAGCAAAATGGTTGCAATCAAGATTGCTGGGGTATAGAACATAGTTACAAGGCAAAAATGTAGAAAGCTATATGACTCCTTAGGTCTAGTTCACACACTCTGCCCTAGGAATAAAAATCCAAATACAAATATAGACACATCCCATTTAATTTTACATATATACCTACATAATAATAATAATAATACAATGACAACATTCATCAAGAGCTTTGTTGATATCAAGGCAACATTTCAAGCTTTTTACATGATCTTTACAAATCTCAAGAAATAAATCCTATTGACTTCTATCTGTACTATACAGATGAGGAAACTGAGATACTGAGTCATGAATTACCACTGAATTAATCAGCTTTGCATTTCTGTTACCAAAATAACCTGGGGGGAAAAAAACTTAGAGGGAGAAAAATTTATTTTGGCTCATGGTTTCAGAGGTTCAGTTCATGGCCAGCCAACTCCATGGCTCTGGGCTGGATTTGAGGCCAGACATCTTATCAGAAGGGCATGGAGGAGGAAAGCTGCTCAGATCATGAGAGCCAGGAAACAGAGTTCTGTTTACCAGGGACAAAATATGTATTCAAAAGACATTTCCTTGCAGATTATGCTAAGTGAAGCTAGCCAATCCCTAAAAAGCAAATGCCAAATGTCTTCTTTGATATAAGGAGAGTAACTAAGAACAGAGTAGGGACGAAGAGCATGAGAAGAAGATTAACATTAAACAGGGATGAGAGGTGGGAGGGAAAGGGAGAGAGAAGGGAAATTGCATGGAAATGGAAGGAGACCCTCAGGGTTATACAAAAGTACATACAAGAGGAAGTGAGGGGAAAGGGAAAAATAATACAAGGGGGAGAAATGAATGACAGTAGAGGGGGTAGAGAGAGAAGAGGGGAGGGGAGGGGAGGGGAGGGGGGATAGTAGAGGATAGGAAAGGCAGCAGAACACAACAGACACTAGTATGGCAATATGTAAATCAATGGATGTGTAACTGATGTAATTCTGCAATCTGTATATGGGGTAAAAATGGGAGTTCATAACCCACTTGAATCAAAGTGTGAAATATGATATATCAAGAAATTTGTAATGTTTTGAACAACCAACAATAAAAAATTTTAAAAAAAAAGACATTTCCCTGATGACCTACTTCCTCCAGCCATTCAGTTACCACCCATTCGTCCATTCAAATTATTAATCCATCAACTGGATTAATCAACTCATTTGATTATAACTCTTATAACCTAATCATTTTGCCACTGAACATTTTGACATTGTCTCACATGTGAACTTTTGGAGGAAACTTTATATCCAAACATAACAACAACATAACTTGTGATTTTGAGAGCTGGTTTATATTTTTATATACATATACACTCATTATCTTTTCATAAAATTCTATGCATTACTCTTCACCATATTTACCGAATAGAGTTACTCAAGTTGTATTAACTAAACATAAGTGTAAAACTCATTTGGTCTCGATTTCCTGTCACAATGGAAGTATGAGAGTGTGAGTTTAGTGTTTAAATGCTCTTCTCTACCCCAGCTTTTATCAGCAACAAATGTTTTCATTTTAAATGAAATGAAACAGAGTAGTTGTGCTGGTTAATTTTATGTATCAATTTGGGCAAGGAAGTCCTCAGATATTTAGTTCAACATTATTCTGGGTGTGTCTGTGAGGGTATTTATGGAGGAGATGAGCATTTGAATCTATAGACTGAGTAAAGCCTGGGTGGGCATGATTCACTTTAAGCTACTAGAGACCTGTCTGGAACAAAAAGAATTAATAAGAAAGAATTTCCTCTCTCTTCCCACCTGTCTTTGTGCTAGGATGTTGATTTTCTCTTGCTTTAGAACCTGGGCTTGGGCTGAAACTCACACCATCAGTTCTCCAACTGCTTAGGCCTTCACACTTGGCTGCAATACTATAATGGGCTCTATTGGCTCTATCTTCCAACTGCAGATCTTGGAACTTTCAGCCTCCATGATTGTATGAGCCAATTTCTTATAATAAATCTCTCCTATATGATGCTAAGGCATATATAATATATATGAATACAGAATGTGGGTTTGTGTGTGTATGCATGTATGTGTATATATGCATATATATAATAAAACATATAATCTGAAATCAAAGTGATAAGAAAGGCTTAAGCCATAGGCCTACTGGCTTCCAGTTTTGGAAGAACTTAATAGGCCTCAAGGAAGACAATTGCTGCAAATAAAAGAGAATATAAACTTCCCACACATGGTCAAGGAACAGAATAAGGATCTGTTGTAATATCAGAAGTTAGGACTGATAAAAATGGTGACCCATGCTGACGTTGGCTCTGTGGGCAGAGTAAGAGGCCTATATGAAGCCTGGACATGGGCCAGGTCTCTCACTGTTTTGAAAACAAGACATGTAATATCACCACATGTGTGGCATAGAGGTGATGAGACAAGGGGGGAGGCAGGCGAGGTGGATATCAACTGATCAGAAAAGGCTACAAAGTAATATTCCAAAGTATAAATGAAAAACTATTATGGAGAAAATCAATTAGCAAAAATTGCATTCCTAGAGATGAATTCATTTCCAGTGAACTGAAAATAACAGAGCAATCTAAAAATCACTTTAATGTGAACATATTTAATATTGCCAAAGAGATAGAGGAAGAAATGGCACCAGTAATATATAAAAATTAGGAAAAAAACACAACCAGATATAAATCAAGAACAGATAAACATGAAAAATAAGGAATCCTGCAAGGAAGATATAATTATTAAAAATAACTGAAACATTAAAAACTTCAGAATGCATGAAGTCAAAGAAAATATTGAGGACCTCATCCAAAATGTAGTAGGGAAAGAAAGGTGATAATTTTTAAATATTAAGAGACATTACAGAGTCTAGTGCTTCTGCCTAAGGTGTAGAAATATGTAAAGAGTGTTACTCCCACATGAATACAAGAGAAAGCTGATAAGCTTCAAAATCATGACTTCTCTTGAACCACACCAGAGAGCTAGGTTTTCATAGCAACTAAATAGCCTGAAATCCAAGAAGAGATGAGCCTCTCCGAGCAAAGACGTGCTTCACCCATGACCAGGCGTGAGTGGAAGAGACGGATGTTAAGTGCACATGAGCAAGTGAGAAGAATTCAACTAAAATATTACCGAATTGCTGAAGCTTGGGCAAGAGAATGTAATCCTTGGGAATCACAGACAAAAGAGGGATCCACACCCAATGACAGTCTGTCCCCTACAGGCTTGCCAATGACAACGGTGCTGATGGCATTGGAGAATAAAGATTCTCTAGGTGGTGCACCCTAGATCTCATGCACCCTAGTTCTCATGGAGCAAAAGTCTCAGCCACTGGGTTAGGGGAAGCAAACTATTACCCCAGGGTATAGCTGAAGATAACTACTGCAGCTGGGAGATGAAAAGAAAGAAAAAATAACCCTCTGTCTTACATTGCAGGTGATGCCAGATACAATTTTGACAGGACATGTGTTTTTTCTAAATTTTCAGGTTTTGTACCTTTTTTCCATGTAGCTATAATATGCATAAAGCTGAATGACTTCTTTGGTGGCATAGCTTAAATTTGGCTATCAAATAAAAGACTAAACAAATTTTGTCGCATGGTATTGTTCTTACTCTTCAGATAATCACCTTCTTCATTGTTTCTATACAATTGCTTTTACTATTGCTATCTTTTAAATTATTACTAGTTTTTTATATTTATTTTTTGGTTAGACACAATACCTTTATTTTGTTTATTTATTTATTTTATGTGGTGTTGAGGATCGAACCCAGGGCCTCGTGCATGCTAGGCGAGCGCTCTACCTCTGAGCCACAACCCCAGCCCCTATTAATAATTTTAATGTCAATGACATGTTGGCTATATACCTCCTTTGTGGCAGCCTGTACACTTATCTAAATTTATCTCCTTAGTATGGAGATAAACATATTCCTCAATATTCCAAAAGTCTGCATTTAGGTATTTAGAGAAAAATGTATTCCCCAACCATTGAAGTCTTGATCATTCTCCAAAGAAGATGTTGATGTGACATTCTACCCTTGTACTACTGACATGACAACAGATACACTTTCCTCCAAACTTTCCCAAAATTTGACTTTGTGCAAAACTTCAGCACAAGTGACTGTTTCCCCAGGGTGTTCTTCATGTTTAGAAGAGGGTAGGAATCTTTGCAGGTTTTTCTTGCTGAAATTGTTATGTTAGCCTCTTTATCCAAATGGGTTATAATATGTAAGTTTCTGGGTTGTTTAGGTGTTAAATTAAATAACAAGGTAAGAATTCAAGATTGAACCAATGCCATAAAAATCTGTAATTAAAGACTATTTTTGTGAAAGCAATTTCAATGTCCTCAATAGCTTGCTCAGAATGTTAAGTAATTAGGATTATACTCTAGAGGTTAAAAACCTCAAGAGCTAAATCCTGTTATTGTATATGAAAAATTCACTATATAAAAAAAACACCCCCGAAAACCCAAAACAAACAGCAGAATTCAGAAATATGCTTTTTGCCTTCCAATTAATTCAATGTCTTCCTAAGATGGCACCCTCAAAGACTCAGTATCACTGTGTCCCATACCCCATTCTTGGTCCTTGGACAAGATGATATGGTAAGCCAGTTTCTCAATCTCACTTTCCATACACAACCCTGTGATTTCTTCATTTATCCTTTTTATTTTCAACTTAAAGATCCTGCTCTGTATGATTTACTAGTTCTATGATGAGCATAATTATCAACATAATTTCAGTCAATGTCTCCTCAAATTTCTCACATCATCCATAACCAAGATTGGGCATAGTTTCCCTCGATAACCTATCAAGCAATGGCTGTTCACACTCCTATACCCTTCACTACAGAGCATGGAAGTTATAAAATTTCTTAGCTCACTATTGCTGCTTTCAGATATATTATATTTACACATAAAAAAGTTGAATACAATGCTTTTCCTCATTTGATACATAACAGCGGGTAGGGTAGCACTCTTCTTTATTGTTGTCACCCATTGACCTGGTCATTCCCCACCTTGTTGAACATTTTGATAAGATAACTCAGGTTTTCCTTTTCCATTTCAACTCATACCATCATCACATGAAACTTCAGCTTTCTCATAAAAGGTCCTCAAGTGTCTTAAAAATGCTTACCATAATTGAAAATTCCAGAATAATGATATATTTTTAAAATTACCAATAAGCTGGTAAAATTCTATAGCATTTTATTGTATTGAGAATCAATTCTGCATATCTCTTTAAATATGACAAAATAAATAGCTTTAGTCATCATAGTAAACCGTTCAGCAGTTGAACTTCATTGCATAAAACAGCACATGTGGCAAGAAAGCTTTGTGAAGGTAAGCACCTGCAGGAAACACAGGAAGAAACAAAAGGGCTAGCATTGGATAACAGTTCATGTGGACTACTAAGAGTCACATACAAAACTATCAATGTGCAAATGCATATCAAAAACCACAAATAATTATGTTGTGCATGTGCTTTCCTATGGAGACCCTTTGCCAGGGGGCTGAGCAAACTGTTCCCGGGCCATTTGGATTTTCTTCCTCTTCATCTAGTGCTGCCATCTGCTGACCTCTTCTGCATCCCACACTTACGTACCATATTAGGTCAGGCCCAGGTTATTAATTTTAATGGTAGAGAATTTTCAGACTCCCTGGGTAGAGCTTCCTTACATTTAGATTCCTTGGAGACTTCATTGATGGCATTTCTATAATGTGTAATTCCTCAATTGTCTGCATGATCCTGGGATTTTAGAAGATTTGCTGTCCTTCCAAAGGCTCTGAAAAATGACAGGCTCAGCCACTTATTCCCTGGGAATGGCCTTCCTGCTCTGCATGCTCTTTGCTCTGTGCTTTCTGACTCTTTTTGAGCCATTCTAAACTGTGCTTTGCCATAAAAAGGCAGGTTATTAAGCTTTCTGGCAGAAAAATCCATTTCTATTCAGCGAAAGTTTACTGGTGTTTCCAAGTCGAGACCTATCACTAAGGCTGCCTTTCTATGCCAAAGACACAGACTCCAGATTACTTGATGGTGATGCCTGATGTTGCTCCAGCTTCAGTTATCCAGAGTTTTGTGATTAACCATTTGTGTTCACTTCCTGTAGGCTATAGGCAGAAATAACTTATGTAATAAAAAGAAAATACCACAAAGTCTTAGAGTCATGCTTTTCTGGATGCTTTGGAGGAGCAAAATCTGACTTTCTGGCCCATTTGAATTCTGAAAGTGTTCTTTCAACAACTTCATAGTTTAGTAAATCTTTGCTCATAGAAATAATTTACCCTGTCAGTGAGTTTGGGCCCGATCTTCAAGTTTGTTCACAGAGAACAATCAATATGAAGTACAGTCAGGATTACTGTGTTTCATATTATGACCAAGGTACCTCTTCCTCCTATCTATCTTGGTCCCACGAAATCACATATATTGTGGTACTTGTTCCTGATAGTTGGTACAGTTAAAAACCACAATGCCCGTGATGGTTACAGTGTAGCTCTACCTTGGCTGGACATCAACATTATTGGCAAAACTTAAAAAAAAATACAAATGCCTGTACCCCACACTGGACCTGCACTGACTCAGAATCATCACAACTAAAGCTTTTCAAATGCTTCTATAAAGCGCGAGAGTAAAGAATTTCTCTATTAGAAATATATATTTCATTAAAAATTAATAGTCAGAGCTACCATTGGTTAAATCCTTGCTAAGTGAAGTACATGTTAACATATCATTTAATCCTTACAATAATTCCATGAGGTTGGCATTATTATTAATCATTTATTATTTTTCAACAGATGGCTTAGAGAGCCTAAAGAAGCTATGCAATAAGAAGGTGTAGAGCTGAGACTGGAACCTGTTCTGTATGACCTGAAGGGTGGCTTGGCTTCTCTGTACTGTCATGCTTGGCCAATGTTTGCCATCAGTTTTTCCTTTTTTTTTTTTTTTTGTGGTGCTGGGGATTGAACTCAGGACCCTATGTGTGGGAGGCAAGCACTCTACCAACTGAGCTATATCCCCAGACCTTGCCTTCAATTTTTTCAACTACTGTTTCAAATGTGTGTACAGGTTTCCCCCCCCCCCAAAAAAAAAAATTAACACATTTTTTTTTACATTTCAGCTCTTTATTTTGCCTATGTAATAGTTGATGTAGAATTAATTCTCTGAGGAAGCTAGCTTATATGCTGCTTGTGCACAGATCGTTTTATAAGGAAGGGAGTTAGGCTTCCTAGGATATATAACGCCTAACCTTGTCAAAAGAGAAATGGTCTCCACTTGCAAGAGGGTTCTTTCTATGGGTATTACTCTTAATTCAGTGCATCAAATAGGGTGCTCCATATTTGTGCTCCCTTAAGAAGTTTTTCTTTCTTTTTATTATTAGACCTCTATAGTTATGTGCAGTAGATGGATTTATTCTAATAAATCACACATGCATGGAATTCAATTTCAGTTTGCAATCTTCCCACCTTTTCCCTCTTCTTTTTCCTCCCATCCCTCGTCTTCTCCCCCGTTCTCCTTCCTCTACTCTGCAAGACTTCCTTTCACTTGTCTATTTATTTATATTCGATTGGTTCTTTTTACTTATTCATAAAGGTGAAATTCCCCTTAGTATATTTACATATGCACATAACATGCTTTTTAAAGAATTAATTTCGCATTGTTTGCTCTTACCTATCCCTCCACTCTGTCTCTCGATCTCCTCCTTTTTCATTTTCTTCCCTATATCCATATGATATTCTATCCTTTCCTTATTTTACCCTACAGCAAGCTTTTCTCAACATGTCTTATTGAGTTCCCTACAATATTGTAATGATATCATTGGACTATTTACCAGACTCTGAGCCTGCCAAGGAAGCAATGGTGTCTCTTATTTCCATATACTTCAAACTTACCAACTGAAGGCCGTCAGAACAACATACTGAGAAATAACTTGCTCAGTGATACCACTTACACCAACTGGCCACCATGCACATGAGTCCACATGACTTAACTTTGCAATGTCTTGATTCCTTGCAACACACAAATGAAAATATGTTTCTATTCCTCTTGTCAGGAAGTAATGTGCATAGACCATGTGGTGCTGCAACAGGCACATGGTAGGCCCTCTTAAGAGTGGCTATTCTTTTAGCTATTATACACAGGAGAATAGTCATACTTCTATTTTTTCACTGAGTGCCTACTGTATGTGTCAAGTACCATGTTAAGTTCTAGTGGTATAGCCATAAACAAGGCTGATTTCATAGAGCTTGGTATGGAACATGGATATAAAAATAATTACACAAAACTTTAATAAATCATATGTGTGGAGGGTATTTTGACACATGATAATTGGAGATACACTCATCTAAGATAGGAAGGAGGAAAGAGGAACAGAGCTTGACATTACAGAGGCCTTCTGGTGAAAGCCAAGCTGGTTACTTCTTTTTTCTTGGAGAATTAGAAGGACACATCAGGTCTGAAATAGAAAGGAGAGGAAAAAAATTTAGAGATGATATAATTGTTGCAGGGAATGGAAAGTGATGTCACTATAAAAGCATAATAGAGTTCCTAAGCAGTACTGAAGGATCAGTTTACAATGGACTCGATTTCAGTTTTCAGAAACTACTCTTAACTGTGTTGTTTTCTCAGGCAGGATTCAGAAAACCACAAGAGAAAAAGCCTTTAAATTGGCTCATTCAGGTTTGCAGATTGTCCAGGTAAGTGAGGAAGGGATTCTAGGTATTCACAAAAGGGTGATTAAAATAATGGACCGTAAACCAGGAGCAGTGACTCACACATGTAATCCCAGTAGCTTGGAAGGCCGAGGCAGGAAGATCACGAGTTTAAAGCCAGCCTCAGCAACTTAGCATGGCCCCAAACAACTTGGCCAGATCCTGTCTCTAAATAAAATATAAAAAAGAGCTGGGCTCAGCTCAGTGGTTAAGTGCCTTGGGTTCAATCCCAGCACCCCCCTACCCCCTGCTCCCCCCAAAAATGGATTATAAATTCTATACTAGATACAGATGGAATTGGCAACAGATGATGAATGACAGAAAGAATAGAGGGAGAGCTGCTATCTGGAAACCCTGAAGGGGTCAGAAAACTTGGCAGAAGTCTATGAAAAGATAGTAAAAAGTAAAAAGCTATCAGCTTCAGGTTAAGTGAAATAAACCAAACTGAGAAAGAAAAGTATTGCATACTTTTTCTTATACATGGAATCAAAGAAAGAAAGAGAAAGAAGGAAAGAGAGAAAGGAAAGAAAGAAAGGGAAAGAAAAAAACGGGAAAAGATGACATGAAAGTAGAAGGGAAATTTTTAGGGGAGGCGATTGTGGAAGGAATGGGACGGTCAGAGAGGCTGGTAGGGAGGGTGGTTGTATGTACGTATGAAAATGTCAAAATGAAACTCATCCATTTGTACGATCAATGTTCACTAACAATTAAATTAAAAAATAAAAAGAAACTGTCGTCTGAGAGTGGGATCTTTGGATTAGTGACTTTACAAATAGAGAAATTCAAAGAAATTCCGATCAATACTGTGACAGTGTAAACTGGGTAGTTGAAGTGGAGAATGTAACTAGGCACCCTGAAGGTTACAGAGGCTGGAATACTGAGTGGCCAGTTATTAAAGAATGAGAAGGAATTATCACGAGGTTAACTAATTATAGTAATGCAAGTTGGGTGCACTGGTGCACGTTTATAATTCCCCCGTAACTCTGGAGGCTGAGGCAGGAGCATTGCAAGTTTGAGGCCAGCCTCTGCAATTTAATGAGAACCTGTCTCAAAATAAGAAATGTAAAGAGTTGAGGATATAGCTCAGTGGTAGAGTACCCCAGGGTTTAATCCTCCATATTGAAAAAAAAATAAAAAAGGAAAAGAATATGCAATGCAAGAGAAGGAAAGTGTGACCTGGCAGAGAAACAGCACATTGGGCGGAATGGAGATGGGGGCAGTGGTCTGAAAGCAGCTCATGAGAGCAAGGATGACAGCAACCCCAAATGGACTGAGGGGTTCTACGGTGATCAACATCTTCCAAGCTTGAGTTCTGCAGAGCGTGTATTGTCTTTGGTGGGACAGCCAATTCTCAGCCAGTAAAAGAAAGTTGAGAGAATATTCTGAGAAAAGATTCAGAACATAAAGTAATATTTTAGTCATGGAACCCTGTGGCTTCAGAGAAAGGAAGGAATAAAAGAAAAGGCTAAAGAAGGAGTGCACACCTTTGTGTAGCTTTCTGTATGGAAAAAAAGAAGAAGAAAGATACTTGGACTCCAGCCTTTTAATACTACACAGTGAAGTTGTGAATAGCGATTTTGACTTTCACAATTCTACAGGTCAGTCCTTGTACAATTGAGGATAATTCAACCTAACTGAATTCATCTATAGTCCCCACTGTAAACCTAAAGCCAGGGCATAGATCCAGGCATTTCTTACCATATAATATGCCTTTTACATTTTCAAAGAATATTTACTGAGGTACTGTTCTAGGTGATTGTTATGCATTGGTAAACTAAAGAGGCAAAGAATTTGGCTATCATGGAACAACTGGGTATCTGATGGAGAGAGAAGGCAAAAGAAATGAATAAGTTGCTACACATGAGGAAGAACAATGAGTTCTTATTGCAATGGAAAAAATAGGGAGTATATAGGGGTAGTGGTGTGTGACAAAAAGAATGAGTTAGAACCTTCCATAGGCTCATCACATGAGAACTCAATGAGATGATTATGCTTGCACGAAATTCAGATGAGATAATAGAAATTGCCACATGAATTCATGAAGGAAGAGAATTCTACAGAGATGGAATAGATAGTGCAAAGATTAATAAAGCAGGAGTGTGCACCTGACAATGTTTTAATAATAGCCACAAGCCAATGGGAGTAGAGTGACAAAGAGAAAGATCAGGACTTCTCTAAATGTGCACACAGAGAAACTAGGGATCCTGTTAAAATGCAGAATGGGATTCATAAAATCTGGCATGAAGCCTGAGGTCTGCATTCTGTTCTGCATTTTCACTCCCAGGTGATGAAGATTCTGCAGACCCATGGCCCCTACTTTGAGTAGCAAAGGTTTAGATTATTCTCACTTCTAGAAAGTCAGAGTAGTTAAATCAGGGAAGCATAGTATTATTATAACCTGGTAGTAAGGACTCACTTGAGGTATGTAATCAGAAATTCAACCCAGTGTGGCTCTGCATTTTTATCCAACCACATTCAGCTGTGCAGATGCAGACATGGCATTGTCAAAGAGTTGGACTGTGGTTTGGTAAAACATTTACGATGAAAGTTAAGAGTTCAATTAAGTCATGTAGGCACTCAAGGAAGTAGTTTCAGGATTAACTATATGTCTCAATATGGATAATGACATGGCTTTCAGGTTCAGGGGGAAGATATAAAGCAACACAAACTTAATATCCCTTCATAGTTAACAGGGAAGTGGTTTTAAGCCCTAGTTATTGATCATGTGCTCTTTCCTTTCATTAGATCCATGGTATATGTAATAGGTGTTTTTAACAGAAGTTGATGGAGCCAGAACACTTGCAAAGCAATCCGCATTGAGGTACCAATGGGAAGTTTAAAGTATTAATGCACAAATGTTGTCAATATTACACACAGGTGTGAACACAGTTTGCACACACACACACACACACAAATATCCTATACTGTCAGGAAATGGAAAATTGAGGTTTAGGTAGTCTCATCATCATTATCATCATCATCATCATCATCATCATTGCATAATGAACACTGGTCACCTTGTTTGAGTATCTGCTGTCCACAGTCTTCAATTATTTCATTAACATTTAGTAGCCACTGTGGCTACAGGTAATACCCACAACTGACTCTTTAAGCCTTACTTACCTACCATTGTAAAATTTCCTGCCAACCAAAAACATTCCTCAATACAACTGAATCATAAACAATTGCTCAGAACTCTTCTCCCCTTTACCATAGTTTTCAGTTTTCTTCTATTTCACCTAGCTCTGTAATCCTAGTCCATACTGCCTTCGATCTTTGATGTTGATCTCTGACCCCATGAAGACTGGCCATTTTTCCCACCACTCCATTCACCTCTGCCATCTAGATGTTTTCCACTGTAGACTTTCTAAACTACCTTTCCCCTCCAGACTTAGTATGCTGTTTTTAATTAGAATTCATTAATGCGATTACTGACCTCTCCTCTCCTCACCTTCATTTCCCCCATGCCAGTAGAGAACCAGATGCTGTTCATTCCCATTGCTCTCCTAATTCTTTCTGACTTTCTACATTTTTTTTTTCTTTTCATTTTGGTTCCATAACGCACACTGCTCCTTCTCGCATACACAAACTTTCATTTTTTTCTAGACTTTATTCTTTTGTTTCTTCCCCTTGGAGAACCAACCAATTATAACATATGGCTATAAGCTTGGGGTCTTCCATCTGGACTCATTGTTTCTGGAGACCACAGGAAACATGTCTCCATGACACGGTGAAGATGGGCAGAAGTAATACTGTGTGTGTGTGTGTGTGTGTGTGTGTCTGTCTGTCTGTCTGTCCTCCAGTTGTCTTAAGACCTGGACCGAAGCCTGAGGTTCTAGAATGCCTAGCCTCCAGAGAGCCAAGCTTTACTATCATAAGCAAACTGTACACAGAGGTTAATGTTAATAGCTACAATGGGAAATAATGTTAACTCTGCAATTAAGACAAAAACTTCATATACGCAAGGAAATGGAAGGGTTCCTTATGGAGTCTAGAAGGGAATGACACTGAGACCTTACAAAAATCCTGAGATGAGAAAAATTAAACATATTTTCATGAATATATGCTGTCTCCTGTATCCCGTGGAAGCATTTTACTACTACCTACATTAGATCAACAGAAAATTTCTCTTGATATGGCTTTAAAACTATGTTGTTGTTGTTTTTTTTTACATTCTTTTTTTTATTGGTTGTTCAAAACATTACAAAACTCTTGACATATCATATTTCATACATTAGATTCAAGTGGGTTATGAACTCCCATTTTTACCCCAAATACAGATTGCAGAATCACATCGGTTACACATCCACATTTTTACATAATGCCATATTAGTAACTGTTGTATTCTACTACCTTTCCTATCCTCTACTATCCCCCCTCCCCTCCCCTCCCATCTTCTCTCTCTACCCCATCTACTGTAATTCATTTCTCTCCTTGTTTTTTTAAACTCTGTTTAAAAACAATTGTCTCTGTTTTGTTTCCACCTAATTTGTACCTTTATTATTCTGTTTCTTACTCAATGTGTACCTAGAGGGATTAAAAAAAAAAAACAGACCTGGGGAAATAAGGTTTCTATCAAAAAATTTAAACTATTACTAACACAGAATTTGGGGAGGCAAGGTCTCTCAGATACAGCCATAGTTCAGTAATAATAATCCAGAAAAAGAAAATTTTTACTTCACCATTTTTTTCCAAGGATAATTTAAGCAATATAGCACAGATGTTATGTCAGTTTTAGAACCAAACTGGCCTCAAGTCCTACATTTTCATTTCTTGAACATTGAATCTTAAGCTGGCTACTTAACCTCTCCATGCCTCATTTCCATACATGTAAAATAAGAATAATATTTTCTGTTTCATAAACTTGTAATGAAAATTAAATGAGTAATTACAAAACCATAAGCTCTAGAAAAGTGTTTGGAAATATTCCTTGTAATGGGAAAGAAGAATAAAATGGAAAGGCCATATGTACATCTGGATTATGGCAAAAGAACATTTTCAATCATGTATCCATTAGTGTTTGAAAGTAGACCATCTTCCTGGACTGCATTGAGTTTGCCCACTTTCTGGACCTACAAAAAATGACATATGTAATCTGATTCTTGCCATCCAATCTTACAATGCTATTTGCCTGCTGACCCACCCCCAGCTAAAGCTTTTCCATAGGGCTGCTCTATTTGTACTTGAATATTGTGATGGAATATACATTTCTTACAGGTAGGGCCTCTGTCTTTTTTAACATTTATTTTTTAGTTGTAGTTGGATGCAATACCTTTATTTTATTTATTTTTACGTGGTGCTGAGGATCGAACCGGGGGCCTCATGCATGCTAGATGAGCGTTCTACCGCTGAGCTACAACCCCAGCCCGTAGTCTCTCTCTTTTTATTTGCAATCCTAATTTGTAGTGTGATGCCTAACTCACAGCAAACACTCTGACAGTTGGTTGAACATAACTAGATAAATGTTGAAGTTTTTATAATGAATATAGACAAAATCCCCAGTTCCACAGTATTCAACCACTTCAGGGCTCATTAGGACAATAAATCTCAGAAGCTAGGTTTGATTTTTTCCTTTTAAATATTTTTTTAAAAAAATATAATCATAGATGTTTATAATTTTGTGTTAAAATTGGAAAGATGAAAATAAAATATACATCTCACAATCTAATCCCTTACTTTTTATAATAGCAAAATGGCTTTTACATGTTAATAATCTTCTACTAAAATGAAAATATGGATTTATAAAATAGCATTTTAAAAGTTTTAAGTGAAACAAATGTTGAAGCATCAAGAAGCCTGAAGTAAGCTCTCTTTATTTATTGTTTTCTGTGTATAAATTAGTTTTCAAAAAGGCAGAAAGCACAGGGAGATGGGGCAGGTCATATCTTAACTTGCATACTATGCCACATCATAGCTGTTACGTCTGGTAACTTCTAGCAAAAGTCAAAATCTTCCAGCCCCAGTTCTGTTTCCTAAAGTAGAATTCGGAAACATTATCAAGAATATGGAACCAATTAATCTTCTTTTATGCACCAACTGGTAAAGGACTGAAGCCACCTCTGGTCAGGAATTGAACAGATCCAAGAATCTCAGTGAATGCCAACTTCAAAACAAGCATCTGGAATGGATGTTTGGTAAGACCGAAAGGACCACTCAAGGATCCTGTTCAGAGAGAGATGAATTTCTTGCTTAGGTCTTTCCTTAGTCTATTTTTCCACTGCTGTAACAAGATACCTGAGACTGAGTAATTTATAAAGAACTGGATTTTTTTTTCTCTCATTTATGGAAGCTGAGAAGTTCAAGAGCATCTGATGAGGGTCTTTTTGCTACTTCCTTACATAGCAGAAAGCAGCAGGGCAAACTCACTTTTACAGCAAACCCATTTTTGCAATGACAAACCCCCTCTTGTGATAATAGCATTATCCTTTCCTGAATGTGGAGCTTTCATGATCTAAACATTTTCCATTAGGTCCCACCTCTCACACAGTTGCATTGGGCATTAAATTTTCAGCACATGAACTTGGGGGGCCCCATAGCAAGCTTTGACTAGGTTTTGAGAGAGCTGAAGAAAGCAGTGTAAATGTCCACATAGCACATATTGTGTGCCATTCATTGGAACATGCCCAAGTAATTTCATAAGACACATGTAATGTAGACACATAATTAAGAACCATACCACATAATTAAGAAACATACCATAATTAAGAATGCATCCTCATTTAGTCTACAATGGTTCTAAAGCAGTTTTCCTTGTTGACTACAAAGGACCAAAGACAGAAAGAAAACAAAGTAGTCTATTATATATAGTTACTTGATTTGTATTCTTCTATTCAGTTACTTTACCCCAAACACTTGAAAAAAATGGAAGAAGGTCCAAATTGAAGACACAAATGGAGAAACACTGTATATTTGGGATTCAGGATGTCAGAAATCTTGGGGAAAATAACACAAAAGATCTTTTATTAAAAAGAGAAAGATATAAATACTCAAATTACACATATATATTGATGCCTATTTCTTTTGTTGTTGACTTTTCAGATCAAGCATGTTGAGATTTATTCTAATAATGAATTAGAAGACACAAAGACAAACCCACACAGGCACAGTCATTTGATTGTTAACAAAGTTACCAAAAAACATATATTGGAGAAAACATAGGCTTTTTAACTAAGGGTACTAGGAAAACTAGATATTCCTATAGAGAAGAATGAAACTAGATCCCTATGTCTCATGCTGCATAGAAGTCAACTCAAAACGAGTCAAAGCCCTATGTAAGAGAGCAGAAATTTTGCAACTGCTAGAAGGAAAGGCAGAGAAATACTCCAACTTATAGTAACAGGCAAAATACAGTGGTTAAAAGTATTTATGTGATACAAATGAAGATGTTGTGTCCGCCGATAACTAAAAAAAAAAGTATTTATGTGAGGCAGCCAGCCCTGGGTTTATATTCTACTTCTTCCACCTAAAAACAGCTTACCATGTGCTCGTGTGCTACCAAACATCTCTATGCTCTAGTTCTTCATCTATAAAATGGTGACCACATAATTGTTGGCCATTTGTACTTCTTATTTTGAAAAGTCTGTTTAAATCATTTGTCCATTTTTAATTCATTTGTCCATTTATTAAATGGGTTTTATGTTTTGTTTTAGTATTGAGTTTTTAAATTCTGTATATATATTTTTATTAATTCTATGTTAATAGTAGCAGAGATTTTCTCCCATTCTGTAGGCTCTCTCTTCAGACTGTTAATTGTTTGTTTGTTTTTTCCTGCACAGAAG
The DNA here is from genome assembly GCF_001458135.2 of Marmota marmota marmota. NCBI lineage: Eukaryota > Metazoa > Chordata > Mammalia > Rodentia > Sciuridae > Marmota > Marmota marmota. The sequence continues at coordinate 9,368,952 of NW_026000075.1, forward strand.
GTTTTTAATTTGATGCCATTCCATTTATAAATTCTTGGTATTGTTCCCTGATCGATAAGAGTCCTATTCAGGAAGTTGTTGCCTGTATGTTGGAGTGGTTCTCCTGTGTTTACTTCTGGCAGTTGCAAAGTCTCTGGTCTTACACCCAGGCCTTTGATCCATTTTGAGCTGATGTTTGTGCAGACATGGGGATCGAGTTTCATTATTCTAACATATGCATTTCCAGTTTTCCTAGCACCATTAATTAAAAAGCCAGTCTTTTCTCCAATGTATGTTATTGGCACCTTTGTTAAGAATTGGATGACTGTAGCTGGGTGTGGTTTCACACATGCCTGTAATCCCAGTGGCTCCTGAGGCTGAGGCAGGAGGATCAAAAATTCAAAGTTAGTCTCAGCAATTTAGTAGTCCCTAAGCAACTTAGCTAGACCCTGTATCAAAATAAAAAGTAAAAAGGTCTGGGTATGTGGCTCAGTAGTTAAGCACCCTGGGTTCAATCCCCAGTACCATCCTCCTAAAAAAGGGGGAAAAATCAAATGACTTTATCTGTGTGGGTTTATCTCTGTATCTTCTATTCTAATCCATTATCAATATGGAGATTTCTCAAAAAACTAAAAGCGGAACTACCATATGATCCAGCTATACTACTCCTTGGTATTTATCCAAAAGAATTAAAGTCAGCTAACTTTAGAGATATATGCATACCCATTTATCACAGCAAAATTCACAACAACCAAGTTATAAATCAGTCTAGATGCCTGTCAACAGATGAATGCCTAAAGCAAATATGATATATATGTACATATAAGTATATATATATATATATATATATATATATATATATATATATCATATCCATATGTGTGTACACAGATAGATAAAGATATATTTTAGTCAATCATAAATAAGAACAAAATTATATCATTTGCAGGAAAGCTGATGGAATTGGAGAGCATCATATTAAGTGAAATAAGCCAAACTCAGAAAGACAAGTATATGTTTTTTCTCATATGTAGATACTAGAAGGAAAAAGAAAAAAGAGAGAAAAGGAAAAAGGGATCTCATGAAAGTAAAAATGGGACCATTAGGGTAGAGGAAGGGGATCAAGGAGATATTGGTCAGTGAAAAATTGATCATATTGTGATGCACATGTAAAAATATGCGACCATGAAATCGCTATTCTGTATAATTGATATGCAATAGTAAACAAAGCACTCAAAAATGCTGATAATACTATACTCATCATATCATTGAAAGCATTAAATGTAAAAATAGGTATTAAACACTGAAGTAAAACACTCATAGCCAGCAGTGGTGGTGCACACCTACAATCCTGGTGACTCAGGAAGCTGAGGAAGCAGGATTGCATATTTAAGACCAGCTGGGGCAACTTAATGAGACCTACTCAAAATAAAAAATAAAAAGGGTTGAGGATCTCACCCAGTTGTAAAGTGCTGCTGGGTTCGACCAGTACTGGAAAAAAAAATTTAATAAAGCTCAAATAAAGGCATATAGTATTATCATTGTAATTATTAGCTATGCCATTGGCATAAAGAGAGTTAAATCACTAACAACTATTCACTATAGTCTGGTTATAAATTACTAAGTAAGTATGTCTATGGTACATTTTATAAAAGGAACTCAACTCATAAATTGTGTCTTATGATACCAGGGTCTGCCAGACCTTTAATCTAATTAGCTGGCCTAATGTAGAACAAAACAAAGAAAGGAATATTTAGAGTAGCCTTCATCTTCTTCTCTTTGGAAAATCATGAGGATTTTTCTTCTTCTGCAGCTCAAATTTGGTTTCTTTTCTCATCCATTTATCACAGTTATTTAGTGATTCGCCATTATGAACCTCATAAGGAATTCACTAGACAAACCTATATCCTGCCTGCTCTGCATTTTCACAGCCAATTTTCATACTTTTATCTTAACATTGTTTGCAATAATAGTGTTTTCAGACTGACTTGACTCAATTAAACGGGTTCATACTTGAGAGAAAACACTGGTCTCATTTCTTACAAAATACCCAACTTCAATGTGAGAATTATAAAAGAGTTATTGTATTCTGAGTCGTGTGTACACCTAATTCCTCAATAGGGAATCTATGATTTTTTTCTTCTTGACTCTGAACTAATCCAGTAACAAATTCTGCATTTTGTCAGGGGAAGTGACCACAGCTTGAGCTACACTATTACACACCATTTGTTTTGAGTAATACATAGAAATTAAGTGAGAACTTAGACTGCAAATAAACTCAAGAATTCCAACTTTAGTTTTCTTACTTGCTGATTACATATGATAAGATTATAGGCAATTAATATTTTAATCACCACTATAATTAAATTATTAAATTGATTTAATTATATCAATTATTAAATTGATTTAATTATAAATTAATTATGATTTAATTAATAGTTTAATACTGTTTTCAGCAGAATCTGTTCACAAAGACCTCCTGCACCCAGGCCTGTGGCTCATATTTGACTTGGCTGAGGTTCATTGGTTTAAATGGTCATACTTTTCTTAAAAGAGAAAAAAATTACACCTCGAGCACATAGACATTCAATAAGCAACCTAGTGGACAGTAGCATACATTGTTCATAATTGCACTGTAAAATTGTTGAATCATAGTTTTCCACTGACATTACTCATGTAAGTAAATTTATAAGTATTATAAAAAATTAACAAAAATGATTTCATAATTTATCGTCCAACATCTATTAAACCACTTTGTCATAAAATGACTATGTACACAAAAATATTTTTACCATGATTTTGCAAAAAGCACTGAGGCCAACACATTTTCAAAATAGAATTATCAATTACCAATAAGAATCTATTTCATTTAATCACCCTATCTGTACATGGATGTTTTAGAGAATCAGCAAGCATGCAGCGACTTGCTAAACAGAGAAGAAAAATTGGAAAGTGAAAACCTTTGTGTAAATATCTTCATTTTGATGTAGACACGAAAGAAACTATGGTTGCTAAGGGCAAAATACATAAAATTGCACGTGGTTGAATGCATAATAGACCTCAACAATGCCAGCTATTTAAATAACATCTTTGAAAACATATTAAAAAGCAGCATAAATAAAAAAAAAAAAAAGCTGTTTTCCTCCTTTGAACACTACCTAGACCACACTTTTCTTGTAAAAACATTAGAAGATGCACTGCCAACTAAAATGAGAGCTTTGTCTCTTCCCTTTCACATATGGGCTCCCAATTGATGTATAAAATATTTTGGGAAACAAAGCGTAAGAGAGTCTAAATTACCAGGTTGATTTTCCTCCGAAAAACAGTTTTCTTCTACTTTGTTTTGTAGTCTGCCAAGCCTATCATCCTTCTGGCAGATACAAGGCAACCTTTTTTTGAATCTGTCTCATGGAGCTGGTTAATGCCTCTAGCAGCCAGTGTTACCTGGCAGTACACATCAGGGACTTTTATTATTGCTATTAATCAATGAGGTGAACTGACATTTGGAATATATATTTAACAGTTCAAGTGACTTTCTCCCTATAATCAAAAGATTTTAAAGATATGTGGAAGATGTTTGAAAAGGACCCCTGTATATTGAAATAGGCAATGATTTTGAAGCAAAATACCCTCCTTGTTTCATTTATTAATTCAAAGGTTGAATTTTTTTTCTCCATGAAGGAACAGTCAATAAAGTATTATTTTGACTTTGAGAGATATACATGGCCTTCGCTACTGTTCTGCTGTGGTCTTTCTTTGTCTGTCTTCTTTCTCCTGGCTCTATCACTGTCTCCCTCTCCCTCTCTCTCTTCTTTCTCTCTCATCCTGTAACTTCTCAGCTCACAGGCTGCACAGAAACAGGTGTCCTTTGCTGATCCTTGATTCACTCCACTCACCAACTGTTTTCAAGCAATGTGCTTATACCATCATAAAACTTGAAATCTGCTAGAGAGATGAATAAAAAAAGCTTCTGTCCAAAAGTATGCTCCAGGCCACAGCACAGTATAGTTTTTGTGGTGGGGACACCTGATCCAGTCTTCAAAGGTAAGACAATTGGTGAGAAAATGATTAGTTGAAGAGAACCCAACAACACAGGGCTGGCAGGTAGGGAACCTGGAGTTGAACTATTTCAAGGGAGAAGGAAGAACCCATGAAATGACTGGAAAGAGAAAGAAGGCTTGGTATCATTGAGGGGTTGCAGCCTCTACATGGCTCGGAATGCTGAGAAGAATGGAGGGAAGGAGGCTAAGGAAGACATGAAATCAGAGTGAGCATGCTCTAGAAGCCATGCTAAGAAGGTGAACATCACGGGCAATGGGGAGGCATTGGGGAGTGATACAAAATGTTCAGTGAGCAAATCAGGTTTCCAAAAGTACCTTTTTGACTGTAGAGGGAAGATTGACTGGAAATTTAAGACAAGATAGAAGTCACCACTGAGGAACTGATGGCAGTGAAATATGGAAAAAATAGCTAAAAATAGCTAAATTTGAGTAGCTGGATTTTAAAGGACTAAAGTGATGTCCCAGTCCTGAAGAATCATTTACCTCTTGTCATCTATCAAACTGAACTAATGATATGTATTCACCTATTCTTCCCAGAAGATTTCTGTGAAGCTCAAGTGATAAGAAATATTCAAATGTAGTAACACTTCTTACAAAGATAATGGTTTTCATTATTGTGGCCATTTGAATTAGAATTATTAAACACAAAACCACATTACAATTATAGCTTTGGTAGTGTTTAATGAAGCAAGTGAGCATTTGCAAACGCTCTTTTCTTATCTCCTCCCCTAGATTTAGAGACACATAATCTGCTTCAGCATCGCCTCATGGTAGTTTTGGGGTCTTTTATAGGCTAATTCTACATAACTGGTCCTCTTTGCCCTCTCTAGATTTATTTTAAAACTAGAACAGTGGAAAACTGCCTTTGATTAAGTTAAGAAAAAAAATGCCTTAATCACTTGTAAAATATCTCATTTCTAAGACTTCAGGGCAAAGGATGGGCTTCTTTATTTGGGACAGGAATAGATTTGTTTAAAAAATCTTTTGGGAGGAAAGGGAAAAGGAGAGAATGAGGAATGAGAGGACAATAAGAATCTGAGAAGGAGGCAAGATTGAGTGCTGTATGGAGAAAGAGCCAGGAGAGGAGCTCACAGGACCACAGAAAAGAAAATGCCTAAGTTTAGTCTTAAAAGTGTTTACTGTGCCATCAAGACAGGGACCTCAGCCTTTCCTACTCCCCAGGTTCTTGGACACTTCAGGGAATTTCATCTTAGTCATGTACATTCATGAAAGTATTTTTAGAGGTGGATGTTGTTGATAACTGTTATAGTTGTGGGTGAAAATTAGCAAAGGAATAGGATTTTGTAAACAAACAAAAAATGCATGTAGAAGAGGAGGTTAGGTGAAAGGGGAGATCATGAGCTTGTGAATCTTGGGCAAATCTGCAGAAAGCCTGTCAGAGTTTGCATTTGCACGGGTCACAGTTTAGGTCTTCTAAATAACATATAGAACTCGCAGGAGCAGAAGTCCACTCTGCTCACACATGGGTTGCAGGATCATCATGAATTATTAAGATGACTTAAAATACAAGTCTTGTTTCAGAAAACCAGTGTACTGCTAAGAGGTTTGAAGCCACCTATTGACATGGGATGTTCAGAGATAACCAGCTGCTAACTCAACTGAATTGTGAAAAGGTATGTTCTTCAGACTTTGCTCAGTATTTGAGGTACAGTATTTGAATCTCCAGACAAACCAATAGATTCCTGTCCATCTGTGCTTTTGTTTCTGAAATTACTTGTTTCATCTTTTTCTTGGTATATAGGAATGTAAATCATTAGAAATATATGGCATACTTTCCACATGATCATTTCAAAATTACAAATATGAAGCCAAACTCCTATGACTTCTGGGAAGAAGATATTAGTTTATTCACTATATTGATGAAGCTATGAAATATATAGCATAATAATGACTGGTGTAACTGAACAAGGTTATAAAAAGCAATAGGTTTCATAGCCCTTTCTTGCACACTGTAACTACAAACTATCCTTCAGCACATAGAAGACAGAACATTGGGATAAACCCCCATGATTGAATTACTAGGTTTACCACTAGATAGCTCAGGTTCTTCATAGGTCACTTAACTTCTCAAAGCCTTTGTTTTCTCACCTGTAAAATGAAGAATTGGATGTAATTATCTTTAAATATCACAACTGTATAATTTTGTTTCTTTTATGAGTTACAATGGAAAGTCCATAAATACGCTGGATACTTATGCTGCTGTCTGAGTGACAGTCAGAACTTTCTAGCAGCATCACAGATATGTTGTAATGTGGATGGAACTACTTACTAATCTAAAGGAGTGTGTGTGTGTGTGTGTGTGTGTGTGTGTGTATGTATCTGTGTGTGTAGCACTGGGGATTAAACACAGAGGTGCTCACCTTGGTGAACTACACCCAAGCTTTTAAATTTTTTTTTTATTTTGAGATACAGTCTTCACTAAGTTGTTGAGTCTGGCCTTGAACTTAAGATCCTTCTGCCTTATCCTCCTGAGTCACTGGGATTATAGGTGTGTGCCACCACACCCAGCCCAATCCATAAAACTCTTAAAATTATAAAATAACAGAGTTGTAAAGGAACTCTGAGAACTTCTGTCAAACCTCTACTTTGGCACAATATAACCAATGTATCAACAAGGTGGCCTTTCCTCTACAAAATCTCCAAAGACAAATAATTCATTAGTATATGACATCTATGTGAATATTTGCTGGCCTGGAGTCCTGTGACTACTTTGAGACATTTATTTTGGTATCAGTTGTAGAAGATAACAACAGTTAGGAACTTACCATAAAGATGATGAATGTCTCCCCTCATTCTCTCTACCTATGAATAGAGATTAAAAAAACAAAAAAGGCTGATTTTTTTTCCATTCAACATCTACCCCATTATTTTCCCTTTATTTTTGACTTGCATATATGTATGCATGCACACAGATACACAGACACACACACACACACACACACACACACATTCACACATAAACACACCACAAATTCTCCTCGTAGGTAGACAGAAAATATTGTGTACCCCTTGATAGGTACCCCTTGATAAGGTCATCTGACACTAATAGGGGAGGAGCTGGCTTCTTTCTCTTGGTATATAACAAGGCTCTGGCACTCAGAGTTGGATTCACACTTTTTTTTTAATCACTTCTAATGCAATGCTAGATAAGAAAACAGGTAAAGGCACTTCAGTTTTAAGATGAAAAGAATCCTTGAAATATTATATGAATTCATCTTAAGGAAGATTTGTAAATAACATGCTCTTATCTTTACATAGATGGCACCATTTTGAAATGCCAAGCAACCCTTTTTTGAGTACGTGTTTACAGACTTTGTGTATAAAAATATTTCAGTATCTGTAACTAAATGAAAGGCTTAGAGCTCAGTACTCTCTTTCCCTCGCTCTTTCAGTATCAGGGAAATGTTGAAAGTGGACTCATCATTCAAAATGAGAGAGGTGCCAAATTGAGTGAAAGAACCAGTTACGGAGGAGAAACAGTAGAGTCCGGGCAAGTTGCTTAAAAGGGACACGGGGTGACCTTCATTTTAGAATTGAAAATGTGAATAATTTTTCTTAATTTTTTTTTTTACTGGATTCCAACAATGAAAACAGTCTCTGAATTTTTGTTACTTGTTTCTTTTTTTTTAACCAAGGCAACAAAAAAAGGAAATAAGTCAATGAGCTTTAGAGTCATAAAGTTCAAAGCTTGAATCCAAGCACCATTACCTACTTGTTGTATGATCTTCATGAATACATTTAATCATCTTAATTTTCAGTTTCTTCATCCATAATTAGATATTAAAATAATAATTATCTGGTAACAGTATAGGGGTATTAAACAAGAAAAATATATGTAAATAGCATATTATGTACCATGCATACAGATACTTCTTAACAAACTAATATTGATACTTAGATATAATGAATATACATATTAAACTTCTTTGTTGAAGAATCACTACACAAAATCAAGAGACTGAACTCAAGATGGTTAAGTTTATAATATGTTGAAGTGTCTTTACAAGCTTAGAAAAGGAAAATACAGACAAAAGACTTAGTCCAATCTATTTATAAGAATAATGTTTTTTATGAAGTGGCTAAGATAAAAATCACATTGGGCCTGGCATGGTGGGGCATGCCTATAATCCTAGCAGCTCAGGAGATTGAGGCAGGAGGATTACAAGTTCAAAACCAGCCTGAGCAAAAGCAAAGCACTAAGCAACTCAGTGAGACCCTGTCTCCAAATAAAATACAAAATAGGGCTGGGGTTGTGGCTCAGTAGTCGAGTGCTCCTGAGTTCAATCCCTGGCACCCCCCCCCTCAAAAAAACCAAAAAGCCAGAAATAGTCAATAGAATCAGATTTAGTAATGGACCAGAAATTATAACTAAAATCCTCAAGAATGTAGTGGGAAGATAAACAATATGCTTAAAAAGAATAAGAAATTTCAATTGAAAATGAAATATTCAATGAAAATTTGGAAAATGAAAACTACAATATATAAGGTGAAATTAGCAGCAAACTGAACTTTATTTAGGAAACAATCCATAAATTCTTATTTATTTATTTATTTTGGAGGGGTGCTGGAGATAGAACCTAGGGCCTTGTGTATACAAAGCAAGCATTCTACCAAGTTATATCACCAGCTCAAGAATCCATGAACTTTTTGAAACAGGTCAACAGATAATATACTAAAAAAGAGGATAAAAAGAAAAAACAAGACAGAGCAACTGAGATATGTGACGCAATACCAAATTACCTAACACATACATAATTGAAGTCACAGAAGGAAAGAAGAGAGCANGGGGGGAGGAGGAGGAAGAGGAGGAGGAGGAGGAGGAGGAGGAGGAGGAGGAGGAAGAGATAAAAAGAAATTCTATTTCTTCCAAAGATGAAATAATAGATTATGTTTAACTCCTTCCTGAAAAAAATTAATGAATTGTACAAATATACAAAATGTGGAGACAGTTATTCCTGAGACAGGAAAAACAAAGTGCACCCTGAAATTTCCCAACTTACTGCCTGCAGAGTTTCCAGGCCACAGAGACCTCTCTGTGTTGAGATGGAGGGGGAAGCAGCTAAAGAGGAGAGCTACAGAGAGAAAGAGACCTCTGCATGTCTTCAACTTGGTATAGATAAATGAATCACTTCTAATAAAACTCCCCTAGTCTTGGGGGAGAAACAACATAAAAGAGCAGGCAAAACAAATTTTGGAGCTAACAAAGGTCAGAGGTAGTTTATGTTCCCACCAGATACAGTAGAAAAGCATAATGATTCATGGACATTTAATAAAAACATTCTAAATCTTATTTCTTCAACAATGAGACAAAATTGACCCTATAAATAATGGCTCTCCTCTGGTCCCAACTGAGAAAAACCTAAAAACCAAGTATCAAGCCATATTCTAATAATTTCACTGCTCTTCAGAGGATGAAAACAAAAACAAAAACATCAAGAATTAAATAAACAAATTGATTAGTGTAATCCATGTCATTAACACTATAATACAGAAAAATCATAATTTTCTCAATAAATGCCAAAAAATTAGAAAAAATTCAATTTGCATTCATGAGAAAAACACTGTGAACTAGAAACAGAATGAAAATTCTTAAATCTCATGCAGGGTATCTACAAAATATTCTAGCTAACATATTGAGTGTTGAAACACTGATTCTCATCTTTTAAAATTGGGGTCAAAAGAATGATGTTCATTTGTACTATTTCTATTCAAGATCAAATTAGGAATTCTACATAAAAAAAGAGCCAACTAGAATTCTGTAAGTAAAATTAACTATGTTGCTACATATAATGCAATAAGCAAAGTAAATTTTATTTTTATAGACTATACATTTTAAAACATCATTTAACATAGCATCCAAAAATACCATCATAGTCCTAGGCACCAACTTTGAAAGTTGTATAAGACCTAAGACTAAAAATTAAAATATGTTGTTGAAAGTAATTAACAAATTCTTAAATAGATATTTCAATTTCAGTTATTGGGGGACTCAATAACATTAAGATGAAAATTTTCTCCCAAATAATCTATAGATTCAATGCAATCCCAGTAAAAATTCTAGTCAGCATAATTTTATATATGTAAAATTATATATATAATTACATTATATATTATAATTATTGATATTATATATATGTAATTATATTTAATATCAAGCAAAACACAAAACATACTGAAAAGCAAATGAATGCCTAAAAAATTAAAAATTTAGGAATCATAATACTGAAAGTTTTTATAGAGCTACAGTGATTATGACTGTGTAAAATTGCCATAAAGATAGACTAAAGATCAGCTTAATAGAGTATGGAGTGAGAAAATATGTGGAAAATTTATACACATCTTGAGAAATTGTTTTTGCTGAAATATGAAGTTGTTTCAACAAGGAAAGGAGAATTTCATTTTAATAAACAGTGATTAAATAATTGGTTATCTCAAAAAAAAATTGGCTATCTCCATGGGAAAGAAATTTAATTTCAATCCCTATTTTCCTCTACATGCAATTTGTTTTCCATTGTTTCATAGACCTAATGTATAAGACCTGAATCACAAAGTTTCTACTAGAAATTACAGGAGACTATCACCATGACCTTGAGATAGGAAAAGATTTCTTAAACGGAATATCAAAAGGATAAATTATTTTAAATAAAACAAAAATTTAACATTAAAATGAAAAGTTCTGAATGTGAACTGTTAGCATTAAGAAAATGGGTCAATCTATGGATGAGAGAAAAATACAAAACCTATATAAGACAAAGAGCTCATCTTCAGAAAAGACAAAAATTTACAAATCAGTTAAAAAGTTGAATAACCCCTCAAATTGGGCAAGGATTTTAAAAGTAATTTCACAAAACAAGATACAGATGAGAATGGTCATTCAGTACATGAAAAGGTGATTTATATTATTAACCTTCAGGAAAACACAGTAGTATTTTTAAGAATTTCTAAAAAAATGAATGACAGTACAAAAGTTAAATCTATAGAGCAATGGGATATCGCATTCTTTTATGGTATGAGTCTAAAGAAAACAATTGCTTTAAAGAATTGTTTGGAATTTTGTCATGAAGTTAAATATAAATTTACCCAAAGATTTAGTAATTCTACTACTAGATATTTACCCAAGAGAAAAGAACATATATTTTGGAAAGACTTATTCAGTAACATTGATAGGTGTTTTAATGATATAATTAAAATTACAAAGAATCTACATGTGGGGCTAGGGTTGTGGCTCAGTGGTAGAGCGCTCTACTAGCATATGCAAGGCCCTGGGTTTGGTCCTCAGCACCACATAAAAATAAATTAAAAAATAAAGGTACAATACTTTAAAAAAACCTTTTTTTAAAAAAAGAATCTAAATGTCCAAGAGGAATATAAACAAATAAGCATATATATTTACAAAATGGAATACTGCTCATAAATGAATATGAACAAACTATTGATAATTTCCACAATGATGAATCCCAAAACTATTGTATTTAATAAAAAAATTCAGACACAAAAATGTCCATACTAGTGGATTCTATTTAAAGTTAAGGAGTTATCATTGATCTACAGTATTAGTAGAATAATAGCTACAGCTTAAAGATGGTAAACTGTTTAGGAAGGAGCACAAAGAAAGGTTTTCTGTTACAGTTACACAAGTCTGTGCAATTATCAAAACTCATCAATATGTGCATTGTGTTTTATAATCTGAAAATTATATTTTGTGATCTGGAAATTATATTTTATAATCTGGACATTATATTTTGCCTCAACAATAACAACTTGTTAGAGGTAGGTAAATCTGAAGAAAGCAAGATAATGCTAGAAATTAAGAATATAGACTTTAGAGCAGGCAACCATGGAAAATATTGTATTTATATCAAAATAAGAAAGACACATTAGAAAGGATGGGCAGTGAACATGAGAGCTCATTAATACCAAAAGTCCCAGCATATTGCAAAGAAAAACTGGAAAACTAATGAAATCCTATTAAACTTGTAAATAAGAATTAGGAAAAATGAAGTAAAGGATAGATATTGAACAGGATCTAAGAAATTGGAAGGATATATTGGAATATATATATTCAAGTCCATGTAGATATAAAATAATGTACAAGATTTGATATATGCTATTGGCATCAGCAAGGTGGGCAGAAAGAAAGAAATTTTCTTTTCTTTGACCTTTCTGGTGCTGTGAACTCTCAAATATACATTTTTTTAGTGTTCAAAATTGTTTTAAGAAAAACATGTTTTTTCTATTTTCCTACCAGTTATTCAGCACGATAAGTCGCCAGGTTGTTATTTATACTGGAATAGATATGTTAATTTATTCATTTGCATCAGTTATGACACTCTTCTCAGAAAGAGAAAAAACATCTTTATATTTGATTAAACATACCGTGTGTGATTTAAGAGCAATCTTTAAGTATATTCCTCATTTTGTATTATTTAGTAGCAGTTCTGATAACCCTGACCTCTTGCATGTAAAAGAATAAAAAAGAACTTCAGCAGCTGGTTAGGAGGACAGCTTTATGTTACTGTCATAATGTGAATTTGAGACAATTGACAGGTATAAAAAAATCCATCTAAATGAAAGATTATCATGCATTAAAAATATATTCATTGTTTTGCTTTCTTTTTTCTTTTTATCATTTAAATTTTGCCTTGCCTGTTACTACATCACTGTAATGACTCAATCTGGGACAACAGAAACCACTTATAACATTTACACATACATACTCTTTGAACCACTATAATAACTTTGCATTAGAAATTATTTTTACACCATGGCAATTCCTGTATTGCTTCTTAAAATATTCTTTAATTCTAGCATTTATTCATTTATGCTCTTAAAAATGGTGAATATCACCAATATGGGAGACATCCTGCCACACACACACACACACACACACACACAAACTCTCCTGTAATATGAATATATATAATATATATATTAAATATATAATAATAAATATATACATATTTATGTATAATAGGGGGAGAATGTCACCAATATGGGAGGCATCCTGCCATACATGCACACACTCTCCCATAATATAAATAAATAAATATGTATATATATATATATACATATTTATTTATTACACACACACAGACACACAAATAATCTGGCAAGGATTGGTGAAATGGAATGTCCACATAGTAATGGTCACTGGTGAGATTGTAATGCCTAAGATACCAGGAAATTTCTAGCAAGAAAGAAAAAAAGTGGAGGTAATTGGCACAAGCAATATGGCAGAAATCACCTTTGCCCCCAGAAGTCTGCTCTCCAGAGGACACTGGCATTTTTGCCACTGACGTTACAAATATCCATTCGTACTATGGAATTCCAGAGAAGGAGACATGACTACATATTCCTTTCCCCTTTGAGAAACATCTCCTGTGGAGGAGCTCTGAGAACAAAGACACTACCTCTCACAAATCAGCTGCCCCAACAGTACTTATACTCCAGACCTGGACTCTGGCTCCACTAGACCCAGCCATGTGTCCAAAATTAGAGCCATTGACATGGAAAGCTACTTCATACTCCAAGCCCCATAATGAAGCTCTCACTATGCATGCCCACTCCATTCACAGGTTCAGCCACTGCACACAGATAGACCCTACCCTGAACCCAGAGCCTCTGAATTTTCACAAGTTTGTGTCTCCGTTCTCATCACCATTAACTGTTTCCCAAGCATCCACTCTTTACATATTATTACAAACACAGTGGAAAGATTGCCTGCATATCAGGCACAAATGAAATTACTTCCTAGATGTCAGAGACATAGTCCCTCTACGTATGCCCACAATTTAGGCCTCAGTTCTGTGGTCAACACACAAGAAGTCCCACAAGCCAGACAGTACACAGGGGAATGCATTTAACCTCGACTTCCTCAGTGGGAAAAAGAGAGATCAGGAAAACCTTAGAGGCCAATGGTAAAGAAGACTTCAACAACCTTCACTGCCACTGCAGATATTCATAGCTATACCACTGAGGATACCTGAAATTTGTCATCATGAATCTCAGCTATAGAGTTGTATGAAGACTGTACATCTGTGCCTTCATTGATGGCAGAACCTCTTCACATCACTCAGAAACTGCTCTAATACCCCTATATAGGAAAGTCTTTTCATAGAGAAATCAGCTTATAATGTTCAGAAGAGGTGACTGCTACACCAGTCGTTAAAACAATAAGCAATAAGAAACAAGAAAAACAAGGTGACATATACCACCAGAAGAATATAATAATTTCTGATTATCTAACACCAAAGAAATGGAGATATGTGAACTAACAAAGAATGAAAAATAATTATTCTAAAGGAGTTTGAAACTAGAAAAAATATACAATCACAACAATGACATGTATGATATATGTGATATATTTATATAAACATATATACCATCAAATACAGTCATATAACAATGTTTCAGTTAACAATGGGTCACATACACAATAATGGTACCATAAGATTAAAATGGAACTGAAAAATTCCTATCATCTATTGAAGCCATAGCTGAAGAAGTAGCACAAGTAAAGGAGAGAGCAGGAAATGAAAAAGAATCACCAGGAAAATTCACAGTGAAGAATTTAGTAGGAGATTTTAAAGAATTCAAAACTTTCTATAAAAGTCTGAAAACAAGGACCTCAATACAAGAAAGGCTTTCAACAGTACAGAGGAATGTCTGTGATGCATTATTTCCTTACAAGAAAATTGGTGAATAAAAAAATTCAAAACCAGTCAAGCAAACCACCATGAACATACTTCTGAAGAGTGACACCTCCTCAACAATAGCCTCGTGCAGATTCTTCAAGAGGGATTCCAGAAAAAGGTGTTTCTACCAGCGAAGTTGAGAGCACCATGTGTGTTACATCCCTGAAGATCTCTCAGTACAACAAGATGTGGAGGTGGAAGACAATAATATGATGATCCTGACCCCATATAGGCTTGGGCTACAAAATAAATTATTTTAAAATTAGAAAAAAAGCTTCTAGAATAAGTACATAAATAATATATTTGTGAAATTATAAATAGTTTGAGTTTTAAGTATTGTTATAAAAGATTCAAAAAGGTAAAAATTAAAAAGCTTATAAAGTTTAAAAGTAAGATGAGGTTATGGATGGAGTTGGAGAATATAATACTAAGGGAAGTTAGCCAATCCCAAAAAAACAAATGCCAAATGTTTTTTCTGATATAAGGAGGCTGATTCATAGTGAGGTTGGAAGGGGGAGCATGGGAAGATTAGATGAATTCTATATAGGGAAAAGGGATGGGAGGGGAAAGCGGGGGATGTAGGTAGGAAACACGGTGGAATAAGATAGACATCATTACCCTAAGTATGTATGAAGAGATGAATGGTGTGAAAATACTTTGTATATAACCATATGAAAAATTGTGTTCTATATGTGTAATGAATTGTAAAGCATTCTGCTGTCATATATAACAAATTAGAATAAAAAATGGGAAAAAAGAATTTTTTATAAATAGAATAGCTTAAGTGTATAGATTTAATAGAGATTTGGGTAGTGTACAGCAGTGTTATAGGCCTTCACATTCATTCTGCACTCACCTATTAGTATACCTAAAGTAATTTTCAGTCCTGTAAGTTGCTCTTATGGTAATCACCCCATTCAGATGTACTGTTTTTATCTTTAATTGTCTATTTTCCTGGGCCTTTTCTATGTTTAAATATACAAATACTTATCATTGTGTTACAACTGCTATGTCCTGTTTAATGTAGAAATATGCTATATAGGTTTGTATTCTAGTACCAATAGACAATTAGCATGTGGCCTGAGTATATAGTAGGCTCTACTATATAGGTTTATGTAAGCACAATCTATGATGTTCAAACAATGGGATTATGTTACCTAATGATGCATTTCTCAAGACATATCCTTATCTTTAAGCAATGCAGACAAATAATTCTACATAGAAAAAAATAAATGACCAAAATAAGAAATTTGACATACCTATTGAAATTATAGATTTAAAATTATCAAACACAAATTTTGGAGATGAAAAATACAATGAATGAAATAAAAAATGAAAGAAAGCATAAATAGAGGAGCTGATCAAATGATAAAAAGAATCTGTGAACTCAAGGATGGGTTATTTAGTAATCAGTCAGAGGAGGAGACAGAAAAAACAATGACAAGAAAAGAAGAAATTCACAGGATTCATGGAACAGCATCAAAAGAATAAGTATTCAAATTATAGGTGTTCAAGAAGGTAAAGGGAAAGACAAAGTGGAAGAAAGCTTAGTTAAAGAAATAACAGGAGAATACTTTCCTAATATGGGAAAAGATATAAATATTGAGGTATAGGAGGGTCAAAAGTCTTCAATCAGATTTATTCCCAAGAAGAATAGACCATGACATATTATAATTAAACTGTCAAAAATCAAAGACAAAGAGAATCTTCTGAAAGCAGCAAAAGAAAATAAGCCTACAAGGGAATTCCAATAATGGGAGTAATAGATTTCTCACTAGAACCTTATAGGACAGGAGAGAGGAGATGACATATTCAAAGGGTTGAAAGAAAAAAAAAATGCAAATCTCCAGGCAAAGTTGTTCTTTGAGATGAATGAGAGACAAAGACAAAGGGAAAAAAAGCTAAAGAATTTATCACCACGAGGCCTGTCTTACATAAAATAATGAAAGAAAAGAGTGCTATAAAATATAAAACTAAGTACACAAATTCAGAATACTCCAATTCTGTAATAGTGGTATGTAAACCACTTATATTTTAGTATGAACATTTAAAGACAAAAATATGAAAAATAACAATTACAATAATTTATTAAAGCACATACAACACATAAAGCTACAAATCATGATATTGAAAATAAAAATGTGGAAGAGATGGAGTAAAAGTGTAACTTTTTATTAGAAATCAAAATTATGCTTTATCAACTTAAATAGTGTATGCTAATTTTAAACTGTTTTGTGTAAGCCTCTTGGTAATCAGAAAGCAAAAATTTACATTAGACACATAAAAGATAAACAACATGTTCCTAAATGATCAATGGTTCATACAAGACAGTAAATGTAAAATTAAACTATCTTGAGAAAATTAATAGGATACTGTTATAATTTGGATTTTAAATGTTCCCCAAACGCCTAAATATTAAAGACTTATTCTCAGCTTGGTAGCATTGAGAGTGGATGGAAACTTAACAGGAGAGGCCTAGTAAGAGTTTTCTTCTCATTGGAATTGTGCCTCTGAAGAGATAGAAGGATCCCAACTCTTTCTCTTCTCCTTTCATGGCCTGGCTGTAAAATGAACTGTTTGCTATATACATGTTCTCACTATTATGTGTTGCCTCCCATGACCAAAAACCTAATCATAGTGGATCAACTCGATCTTGCACAGAAAACTTCAATTCTGTGAGTCAAAATAAACCTTTCTCTTTATAAGTTGATTTTTCTCAGGTACCAGTAATAGAAAACTGATTAATGCAGGAAATATAACATATCCAATGTATCAGATGCAACAAAAGAAATCCTAAGAGAAGATTTTATTGTGATGAATCCCTATATCACAAAAGAAGACAGATCCACAACAAACAATGTAATGTTACAAGGATCTAGAAAATGATGAAAAAGCTAAGCCCAAAGTTACTAGAAGCAAAGCAAGAATAGATACACAGGAAGAAATAAATGATAGAGAATAGAACTACAATTGAAAAGGTTAACAAACCTAAAACTTGGTGTTTTGAAAAATAAATCAACAAACCTTTAGTCAGACTATGGAAATAAGATTCCAATAAATTAATGACTCAGAAATAAAAGTGGAAATATTATAACTGATAGTGCTAAAATACAAAGAGAATATTATGAGCAATTGAACACTAACAAATTATATAACCTTGAAGAAACAGAAAATTCCTAGATACATATAACTTGCCAACAAAATCATGAAGAAATAAAAAATATGAACAGAATAATAATAAGTAAGAAGATTGAATTCACATTAAGCTTCTCATAAAAAAAGCCCAGAACCAAATTACTTTATTGCAAAATTGTACAAAACATAAAGGAAATAACATCAATTATTCTCAAACTATTCTTAAAAAACTAATAAGGAGAGAAATTTCCAAACTCATTTTATGAAGCTAGCATTACCCTGAGACCAAAGCCTGAAGAGGACTCAATGAACGTAGATGCAAAAATCTTTCCACAAAATACTAGCAAACCAAATTCAGCAACACTCATTAAAACCATCATTCACCATAATCAGATGGTTTTATTGGTGGGATACATATGCACATAAGTAAATGTGGTACACCACATTAACAAATGGAAGAACAAAACTATATGTTCTATTTAATAGATGCAGAAAGGGCATTAGACAAAATTCAACATTCTTTTATGATAAAAACTCTTACAAAATTAGGCATAGGAGGAATGTAATTCAACACATTTAAGACTATACCACAATCTCGTTGCTAACATTATAATCAGTGATGAAAAGTTGAAAGCATTTATTTTAAGGTAAGAAATAAGATAAGACATCCATCTGCCAACTTCAATTAAAATCCTAGCCAGAGTAATTAGGCAAAAGAAAGAAATAAAAAGTCATTCAGATCAGAAAAGAAGAAGTTAAATTTTCCTGTTTATGGGAAAATTCTTATATAGAGAAATATTATATATAGAGAGAAATATATATAGAGAGAGAAATATATATATTTCTTATATGTAGAAATCCCTAAACAATTCACCAAAAACCTAGAATTATAATCATAGAGTTAGAATAAATGAATAAAGTAAAGTTAAGGAGTACTAAGTCAATTGTAAGAATCAATAGGGTTTCTATACTAACAATGAGCTCTCTGAAAAATAAACCAAGAAAACATCCCAAATAATAACAGCTACAAAATAAACACTTAAGGATAAATTTAACCAACAAAAAAAGACTTACACAGTGAAAATTGTGCAAGATTGATTAAAGAAATTGAAGAAGGCATAATGAATAATGAATGAAGCAATGGAATGATATCCCATGCTCTTGGATTTGAAGAAATAACAGGGTTAAAATATCATATTATTTGTGGTGAACTTTAAATTCAATGAAATCCCTGTTAAAATAAAATCAGCACTTTTTTGTAGAAATAAAATTCTAAAATTTAAATAGAACACACAAACACACACACACATACACAAACACACACAAATCTAAATAATCAAAGTGATGTTTAGCAAAAAGAACAAAACCAGGCATCACACTACCTGATTGCAAAATCTACTATAGAGCTATAGTAACCAAAATATCAACGGTAACATGAAAACACACACATATACCAATGGAATAGAACATAAAGCCCATAAATAAATCCATATATTTATGGTCAATTGGTTTTTGAAAAAGATGCCAAGAATACAATGGTAAAAAGGACAATAAATGGTGCTGGGGAAACTGGATATCCACATGAAGAGTACTATTAGACTCACAACCTCACACAATATAAAAAAAATCAATTCAAAAAAGATTGAAGATTTGAACAAAACCTGAAACTTCAAAACAACTAAAAGAAAATATGAAACTTTAAAATTACTTGAAGATAGCTTATGATGTTGGTATAAAGAAGGAATTTTTTGGATATGACCCTAAAAGCACAGGCAACAAAACCTAAAATCGACAAATTGAATCATAACAAACTGCAAACATTCTGCATGGCAAAGGGAACTCAAACAACTCAATATAAAAATGGGCAAAGAAATTTTTGTAGATTGGATTGTCTCCCAAAAGTCCATGTGTTAAAGGCTTGAACCCTGTTCTCACAGTGGTGCTATTGTAAAGTAGAGGAATCTTTAAGAGGTAGGATCTAAAGGGAGGTCTATAGGTCATTGGAGGAACACTGTTGAAGGAGATAGTGGAATCCAGCTTCCTCCTTACTTTCTTTTGCTTCCTGGTAATGAGGTCAGTGGTTTTGTTCTATCACACTCTCCCACCAAGATATATTACCTTGCTAGAAGCCCAAAACCAATGGAGCTAATGAATCAAAGACTGGATTTCCAAAACTGTGATACAAAATAAAACTATTCTCCTTATAAGTTGATTATCTCAAGTATTTGTTATGGTATCAAAATCTGACTCACACAGAAACTGAATAAACAATTCTCAATGTAAGACATGGAAATGACCAATAGGTATATGAAAAAAAAATTCGCATCACTATTCAGAAAAATGAAAGTCAAAACCACAATGATATACCAACTCACACCTATTAAAATGACTCTAATAAAAAGGACAAAAAGCAAGTGTTGGTGAGAATGTGGAGAAAAGGGAACTCTGTACTGTAAGTGGTAATATAAATAGGTATAGGAATTATGGAAAATAAGTATGGCTCCTCAAAAATTAAAAGTTAAACTTCCATATGATCCATCAATCTTACTATTGGTTAATATTCAAAGGATATGAAATCACTATTTTAAAGAAACATCTGAACTGCCATGTTTATTGCAGTAGTGCTCAAGGTAGCCAAGAATAGAATCAATCTAGGTGCCCATCAATGGATGAATAAAGAATATTTGGTGTACATTATATGCAAACAAATGCTATAAAGTCTTTAAAAAGAAAAAAATCCTGTCATTTGTGAAAACCTGGATGAACCTGGAGATTATGTTAAGGGAAATAATCCAGGCACACACATACAAAAACTGTATTGTATTATATATATATATATTTTAAAAAATCAAAAG
This sequence comes from Marmota marmota marmota, assembly GCF_001458135.2. Lineage (NCBI taxonomy): Eukaryota > Metazoa > Chordata > Mammalia > Rodentia > Sciuridae > Marmota > Marmota marmota. The sequence goes on from NW_026000075.1 coordinate 9,389,697, forward strand.
TCAACTTCATGGACAGAGAGGAAAATGGTAGTGGTTACCAGAAGCTAGCAGGTAAATAGATTAAGATGTTGGTCAAAAGACACAAAATTTCAGTTAAATAGGAGTAATAACTTCAAGAGAGCTATTATACATAAGGGTGACTGGAATTTATAGCAACATAACATATACTTGAAATTTTCTGAGTAGATTTTATTGTTTTCAGCACATACAAAAGAGTAATAAGTATATGAAGTAAAGCATATGTTAAATAGCTTTAGTAAGCTTTAGTCCATTTTTTGTTGCAATAACAAAACAATGCACATGAGATAACTTATGATGGATAGAAAATTATTTAGTTCATAATTCTGGAGGCTGGAAGTCCAAAAGCATGGCACTAGTATCCTGTGAGAGCCTTCTTGCTGTATAAGATTGAGAGGGCATCACATGCTGGGACAGAGAAACAATAATAGCTCAGGTGTCTCTTCTTATAAAGCAACAAATGCCATTATAAGAACTTTACCCTCATGACCTCTTCTAAATCTAATTACATCAAAAGGATCCATTTCCAAATACCGTTAATATATGAATTTAAAGATTATGCTTCTAATGAACGAATCCTAAGGGAATCCTCCAAACCATAGCATAGCTATTCCACAATGTATACATATATCAAAACATCATGTTGTATGCTATAATCATATGTAAATTTTATTCATCAACTCAAAATTAATTTTTAAAAGTTCATATTCCTTTTGTATTCCCTTCAATATTAATAATGTTATAGTTCCTAGTATCTTGGCCCTGCACATTCCTAAACTCATCAACACCAACAACTTCCCTAAGTGCCACTTTTGTGCATACCTAATGCTGAGTCACCAAGAAAGATTAAATATATTTGTTCTCCATCGCCATTGTATCTTGTATAATATAATAGCAATCATCACACTAAATGGCAATTGATTACATTAGTTTCCACTGTTAAACTGACACCCACTGTAACTATTTAAATTAAAAAATAAGTATTCTCAAAATCATATAAACCTATTGTCTCTTTTTCCCCATTTTCTTACCCATTCTAAGTTTGCTTTCATATACTCATGTCTCTATTCTTTAGCTTCATACTTCAAATTTATTACTATTACCTAATTATGGCTAAAGGAAGGGGAAAATAAAATATAGTAAATGTCAATTAGAGAATACCATGATATTTTGTTGTGAATTCACTATAATTTAGGCATTGATCCACAAGGTTTTAGTTTCAGAAATTTATTTGTTTGGACTCCATAAACCAACCCTATGCAAATTAATATCTGTATTCATATCAAATCTATGTTATATCCATGAATGTGACCATTTTTATGCCTTGAATTGTGGGGCTCAATATTGTAGAATAGATACATATTCTAGCAAACTATTAATGGGTCTTTTTGTAGTGAAAAGACTATAGGGAAGCCAGGCACAATGGCGCACACCTGTAATTCCAGGGGCTCAGTGGCTGAGACAGGATAATCACAAGTTCAAAGCCAGCCTCAACAATGGCAAGGCACTGAGCAACTCAGTGAGACCCTGTCTTCAAATAAAATACAAAATAGGGCTGGGAATGTGGCTCAGTGGTTGAGTGCTCCTGAGTTCAATCCCTGGTACCAGAAAAAAAAAAAAAAAAAAAGGCTATAAGGCTTGACTCTTTTGCTATGACTAATAATAATTGATATTAATAAATAAAAATAGTATCTACACATATCTGTCACTTTTTGTGTACCAGTCACTATTCTAAGCACTTAGCATCATTTAATTATCTCAGTAACCTGCATTGATAGGCATTAACATTTGTCCATTTATAAACAATGAGACCAAGGCCCAGAAAGGTATTATGCAAGGAGGGAATTTAAACCCAGACAGTTTGGCTTCAAGTTCTTTGTTCTTTTTTTTTTTTTAATATTTATTTTTTAGTTATCCGCGGACACAACATCTTTGTTTGTATGTGGTGCTGAGAATCGAACCCCGGCCGCACGCATGCCAGGCGAGCGAGCTACCGCTTGAGCCACATCCCCAGCCCGAGTTCTTTGTTCTTAATCATTATATCTAACCACCTGTCGATAAAATATACTGATATAGATTAGATTCAGAAATGAGTGAGGAAAGGCGACACAGGGCAAGAGAAACCCATTCTGCTGGAGCAGATCATGGAAAAGGCAGTTTGGTTCTGTAGCCAGCCCTTCCAGACTTGACATTCCTCTGCAACAGTATAGTCCCTTTCCTCGCTGTGTGGCAGCAATGTTATTCTATAGCCTGAGTTGTTCCTGAAACTTCACTGTGTTTGGCTTTTCTAGCCCTCTCAATAATGTTGATAACCATCTAGTAATAATCCATTATTTCCCTAAACAAGCTAAAGTAGAGTTTGTTTAAATTCCCAGTTCCTTACCAATATCGCCATTGGCACCAAAAGTGGGGCCCAGTTGCAAATGGCTGCAACAACAAAAAACAAGACAGGTGTCTTGCTATAGAAAGAATAATTCTGAGGCCATGGACAAAAACGAGATTAAGGAATTTGCTTTCCAACCACAATTCACTTTTACAAATGCCCTCAAACTTGCTACCTTTAAGTTGACTAAAAAAAGGATCAAAAGACACAAATAGAGTGGGAAAATTACATGAAATGATTTTCAAGTAGTGGACCTTAGGCAATGATGAACAATAATCCCTGACAAAGTAAAAACAAAGAAGGTAGCTCTGCAGTTGCTTCAGCTTGCTATTTTGAAACCATTTTCAGGATGTAACTAGAAAAAGGAAACTAAGTCAGAGACAGGCGACTTCCTGAACTGAGAAGGATAGGGAGATATAAGCTGCTAGTGTTACCAGGAAAGACCACCAGAGAGGGAAGAACTGCTCAAATAAAGAATCCCAGAGATCTTCAGAGCAACCCCCGCCCTAAGTATTTAGCTGACTATTATCATAGCAAGAAAGAGGAAACCACCAGAGACGAGGAAAAGCAATCATAAAGTATAATAATAGTGTACAATGGCCACAAAGACTGAGCATAGTGCTTGTTCCAAGTCAGATTGGAAACCCTCATGATTCACAGGAAATTGCATGGAGTACTCAGAACTCTTGCCTCAGTAACAGAGGATAGGTTGCTAAGCACAATTCTGTTCTAAACAAAAATAATAATGTGGTGTATGGTTTACAATATACTTAAAACTAAAATGTAAGAAAATATAAAGATCAGGACAAAAGAAATGGAAGTATACTATTATAAGGTTTTTTAAAAATTTTTGTTAGTTATAGATGGACACAATACCTTTATTTTATTTATTTATGTTTTATGTGGTGCTGAGAATCAAACCCTGTGCCTCACACGTGCTAGGCGAGTGCTCTACCACTGAGCCACAATCCCAGCACCCTATCATAAGGTTTTAATGTTATATATTAACTGGCATACCACTTGAAGGTAGCCTATGATGATAGGCTAAAGTGTGTATACTAAAAACCTTAAAAGAGGCATTGGCATTAAAAAAAGAAAAAAAATACAGCTACCAATAAAACAAAGAGATTAAAAACAACCATAAGGATATATATATATATATATATATATATATATATATATATATATATACACAAATAATCTATTATAAAGAGAAAATGAAGCCAAAGAAAACCGAACAGATGGGACAAATAGAATATAAATAGAAAGCAATAGATTTAAACCTCACAGCATCAATAATTACATGTAAGGCAAATGGTATCAATACTCCAAATAATTTTGGACATTATCAGATTGAATATAAACCAACTACTTAATATGTGTGCTATATGAAATTGACATCAATTATAATAAAAATGGGTTCAAATTCAAAAGATAGAAAAATACGTTCCGTGTTAACAGTTATCAGAAGGGGCCTGGAGTGGTTATACTAACATGAAAGTGGATTTTAAAGCAAAGAATTGCAGGGGAAATTTTTGTCATAATGATAGGAATTGAATTTATCAAGAAAATTTAACAATCCTGAATGTTTATGTACTTAATCAGAGAGTTTCACATTGCACAAGGCAAAGCCTAAGAAAATTGCAAAGACAAATAGAGAAATCCACAATTACAATTGGAGATTTCAGTAACTCTCTCACAACAATCAATAGGGTTAATTAATTGAATAAGTAGATAGAAAATCAGTAAGACAGTAAGAGTATAGATTTGAAAAATAGCATCAACTGTCTTGAACTACTTGGTATTTATAGAAAATTCCACATAAATGTGGCAGAATACATATTTTTTTTCAGGCACATGTAGATAATTTAATAAGATATATCATATTTGGAGCAAAAACACAAGCTTAAAAGATTCAAGTCATATAAAACATGTTTATGTCTAAATCAAATATTTTCACAATGATATTTAGTCATTATTCTACCTGATTTTACCCTCATTTTTTCACGAATTTAATAGAGTTTTCCAGAATTGCCATGTTGTGTGATATCCACAGATAAAGAAGTAAATAGAAGAATTCAACTGGGTTTTGTTGTTGTTGTTGTTGTCATCTGTTTGTTTTTTGGGTAAAGCCAGGCATTAAAGATATGTTTTTAAATTTAAGACTATAATTGTCCTCTAATGTTTTTCTAAAAGGTCATTATTTTTCCAAAATTATATTAATTTTGTTCGTATCTAAGACTTCCGTTGCTGTTTTAAACTACTTAATATTTATTTCTAAAATTTCTCAGTTTCAATTTCTAACACTGAAAACTCGTTTTTCAACTATTTCCTTTCATCTTTTGTTATTCACAATGGAAGTTCAACATGAATTTGTTTCAGAAACAAATTCATCCTCTCTCCCACCAAATCAGTTTCTCCTATTGACCTGTTTTTGTAAATGCTGAATTCTTTGAATTGCTAGCACTTGAAACAGTAGCAGATATGATGTTCTCTTTTCATGTCCACTTCATTTTCACTCTGCTTAGTGAAATTTTATTCCTTTGACACATCTACCTGCTAGATGGTAAGTGCCCTGAGAGTAGAGCACATATGTTAATCATCTCTTCATTAATTTCCCACAATACTGAGACCATACTCAATACACAAGAGGCATGGTGGAATGATTCACAAATGATTGTTAGATAAAAATGCCAGCAAGTTATTTCTGATTATTTAATACTGAAGATACAATGTTATTGTTATAACCAGGAAATTTATATTATTTACTAAAACCAATTCATTATGTAACCCAGAACTATGAGTCTGTTCATGAGCCCCTAAGCATAATCAAACATGACAATGTGATTTCCATTACCTTTGAATTTAACACTGTCATAAAATGCCAGTATGTTAGGTATTGATAAAAATTAATATTTTATGATATGGGAACCCCAAGTTCTGTTCTTACTTATATAGAATGTACTGGGTGGGAGGAAATACAGTATTATCTGATAGTTTAAATTTTGCATTGAGCTTTTTGCACCTAGATTTGTGCCACTAATACAAATAGCTATGAACTGAAAGCTGGGAAATGCATTAACAAAGACCCCAGTGTGAGACCCTTGTTTAGTTCACAGTAGTAGAGACCTTGCCTATTACACTGTAGTAATATTTGAGGAGATCAGGTCATAACCAGAGTCATGACAGCATGACAGGCAACCCAGGTTTGCCAGGTGGAATTTGACCATATGGCTGCATGAAAATGCAAGTTTGTGGGGAGTTGCCAAGAGTGAAGAAATGGCCCAATTCAGAATATTTCAGAATGGAACAATGTCTGTGAGGACAAGGTGAGAGCACTCTGTTGGTGCCTGTGAAGTGATAGCATCTTAATTGCTAAACATCTCGCAGGATTACCTCCCAATTGTCTGGGTTAGAGGCACCTTGCAGGTGCCATGTTTAGAATTACCTTTCTTTTAAGGAATTAAATTTTATTGGGATTCTAAAATCATTATGTCAATTTGTTGCACTGCGCTGACACCATAGGAGGTTATGCTTACCAGAAGAAATAATCTGGATGAATAATATAATAAGAGGGGCACTATTCCCCAGTCATCTAATCTGAAAGGTAAAGGTTTTTCCATGTGAATTATGGCACATTTTAAAACATAACTAGCAGCTTTCCCATTTTTATTTCTAAACTTCATTTGAAAATTTGGGTGTGTAGACCTGATACACAGCAGCTATGACTACAGTCAAAATCAGTTGTGCTATTTTGACTTTATTATTTCGTTTTTGTTTTTTTTTTAAATCAAGCGGATTGTAGTAACTTAGGTCAAGTATTTGGCTTGACAATTCAACTAAAGTGAATTTTGAAAATAACCTGAAATTATGATAGTGCAAGAACTTTTTCTTAGTTTATTTAACTCTCAGAGAAATAAACCAGCTTACATTTCTGAACTAGAAAGCTGAATTAGGAAGGAGAACACAAGTATTATATTCACTTAAAGTTAGTAATCTTTTGGTGATTCCTTTAATTATAATTTTAAATATGTAATTTAGAAAAGTTGCAGGTGGTTAATAAATGAGTCAGTTCTTTATTCCATTAACAAACATTCATTGAGTGTCTAATACTACATAAAATATGCTAGTTTCCTCAGTTGCATTGGAGGGAAGGTGCTTCTTGAAAAGGTAATAGTCATTGTTCTAAAGCATAAGCAAGAAATTGAATCCAACTATATTCATTTGTTTCTATTATAATTATAAATATAAACAGGAGCATGGTAACATGCTTAAAAACAAATGCCTATTTTAGCTAGAATTCTTAAAAAAGAAAGGCTTACATAAAAATAAATTAGAATTTAGAATTTATCAATTATTGAACTATGCATAAATTATAATCAAATGAAGGAGTTAAATCAAATGGACCCAATTTCATACTGATATAGATAAGACAATAAGATAAGTCTGTTTTAACCATCTTTACTTCTACCTTAGAGAGATGGAAACATTTTTCTGGTCTGAAATTTGAATAGCACTTGACAATTCTTTTTATTTTAATGACTTGAAAAGTTAACCTATGATGGACTAGGATCAAATTGAAAAATAGGATCAATATTACCAAAATAGATATAAAAGAGTCTTGATGGGTCTTTTGTCCATAGTTTGTTTGCTAATACCTATTCACTTGCTGAATTTCTGATTTCTAAATAGTAGACCACTATTTATACCATGCCCTGCCTATTGGCCAATTTAATGTCAGCTGAAAATAAAAAGCATATGACCCACAAATCCCATTCCTGGTTGTACATCCAATGGAAATAAAATTAGTATGTCAAAGATAAATCTGCACCATAACCCCACCCCCACCACATTCACTGCATCATTATCCACAGTAGACTAGAAATGGAAGCAACCTAAGTGTCCATCACCTGCTGAATGGACGAAGAAAACTGTGGTACACATACAAAAATGGAACACCATTCTGCCATAAAAAGAATAAAATCTTGTCATTTGCAACAGTACAGACAGAACTAGTGATCATTATGTTAAGTGAATTAAGGCAGGCATGGGAAGACAAGCACACATGACCTCAGTCACATGAAATCTAAAAACATTGATCCATAGAAGTTGAGAGTAGAATGGTGGTTACCAGAGGCTAGGGAGAGCAGAGGAGAGGAGAGATGGGGAAGGGTTGATCAATGACTATTAAATTACACTTAGAGCAAAATTTTTCTGGTGTGCTATTGCTCAGTAGGGTGATAATAATAATGTAATGCACATTTCAAAAATCTAGAAGAAAGAATTTTGAAAGTTTTCATCAAAAATAGATGATAAACGCTGAGGAGACAGACATGTTTAACCTTATTTAAACATTGCACAATGCATACGTGGGTCAAAATATTGTTTGTTACCCAATACAAAAAAGTTTTATATTTTTATGTACCATAAGTTAAAAATAAATGTAATTAAAAATTTAAAAAGTGGATTGAAGTATTAGAAACATGAATTATTACATGAAAAAAGAGAGACAACAGACAAAATCTAGCCTCATAGTCCTTATCCACAGATAGTTTTATGTTATTGTTGTTGTTTTGTTTTTTGTGTGTGACAGGGTCTCACTAAATTGCTTAGAGCCTTGCTAAGTTGCTGAGGCTGGATTTGAACTTGGGAACTTGTGATCCTCCTGCCCAAGTCTTCCAAGCCACTGGGATCACCCATGTGCACCACCACACCTGGCTCCTCAGATACTTTTTAAAATTGCTCTAATTAACATAGAAAAAGAAAAAGAGAAGAATCCATGTAATGAATGTGATACATGGATTAAAGTTAAAATTCATACTTTAACACGAAGAATTAAAAATTAAATATTATGTAGCATAATTAATAGAAAGAGAATGCAATAATTTAGAAAACTATTGTTTATAATCTTATTTTAATCTGTCATACAAAATTGTATGGATGTTATTGGAATAGCTGGAATAATTTATTTTGTTTAATACATCATCTTACTATAAAGACCACAGTATATATAACTCAGTATCATGTTGAATATATATTTTTAAACAAATAAAGGAAAACATCCTGATCCTGATCCTCATCAATTTCTAAACAAAATCAATACTACTACAACTACATTTTCTATAACTACTGCAAAATAATGATATGAGTACAGACTTACCAATAAATTGAAGATTTATTGCAGAAATATAAATATGTGCCTAAGTTATAACCATGGGATAGTTCAACAAATAAATTGGCAGTAGTGCTAAAAATTAAAGAAAAGTTATAAACTCTAAATATAAAGGTCAACCACAGGGACCTGAACTGCTGAGTATTTGTCATAGTACTATTGCATCATGAACAAAATACTCTAAATTTGAGCTCAAGGAAAGATCACCAGATAGGACTTTATTACGTCATTGGTAGTCAAAACTGCTCTAAAGAACAGATGTTGAAGAACAAACTACTGCTTGTTTTTGGTGTAAAAAGCTATAGTTGGAGTGTAACTTACTTATTTATTTATTTTATTGGTAGAGGGGGTAGAACCCAGGGCACTCTACTACTGAGCTACACATTCCCAGCCCCAGCCTCAACCCGCTGTTTGAGGGGTACTAGGTATCCAACTCAGGGGCACTCAACCACTGAGCCATATCCCCAGCCCTATTTTGTATTTTACTTAGATACAGGGTCCACTGAGTTGCTTAGCTCTTTGCTTTTGATGAGGCTGGCTCTGGACTGGTCATCTCCTGCCTCAGCCTCCTGGGTTGCTGGGATTACAGCCATGTACCACTGGGCCCAGCCCCCAGCCCTTTTGATTTTTTGAGACAAGGTCTTACTAAGTTGCCCAGATTGGCTTCTAATTTGTTATCCTCCTGCCTCAGCCTCTTGAGTAGCTGGGGTTATAGGTGTGTGCCCCATTGTGTCTGACAGAGTGTAAATGGTTTTTTAAAGTTAGATATTAAAAGAGTATTTGGGGTAAAATTGGGAGTTCATAACCAACTTGAATCTAATGTATGAAATATGATATGTCAAGAGCTTTATAATGTTTTGAACAACCAATAAAAAAAAAATTTAAAAAAAAAAAAAAAAAAAGAGCATACATGAGGCTGGGATGGAAATTTAAATAACTTCACAATACTTTGCGATTAAATAGGCTTAGACTTTAGAAACATGTTCATGGGCTTGACATTTTAGAGAGACGATAATATTCAAAAACTGATTTTGGTCTTCAAAATAAATGCTTGTGCCAAGACAGATTATCTAAGATTGAATCACTGGTTTTACTATATTTCTAGAGAGTTCTTATTTGTGAAATTTCAACAATGATATCATCTGTGTTATAAGGTAGTTATGAGGATTAAATGCCAAAATGGATGCAAAATACCTAGAACAAGATTCATCATTCCCTCTGCTATCACCATGGCATAAGCCATCATTTCCTCATCACACCACTACAGAAGTTGCTCCCCTCTTCTCCCTATCTCCACCAAGCTCGTCAATAATCAGTATCTCTATAGTGATTCTTTTAAAACCTAAATGAAAGCATGTCGATCTTCATCTTACAATTTCCTTGACTCCTCAATGCAGGTTTGGTAACAACCATTCTTAGAAGTTGCCCACTGGAGTCCCCATGATGTGAACTCCTTTAACTGATCTCATTTCCTCCCACTCCACCTGACAAATTGTAGTCCAGCTATGTCTTTTCACATGTCCTCTCTGCCTGGAAGCTCTTGTCCAGATGTGCAGAGGGTGCACTCTTTCCCCTTTTGTTCTTAGCAGTGACCATCTTATTCAGGAAATTTCCCAACACCAACTAGATACAATCACTCCTTCTATTCCCCAGACTTCCCTTGCTTCCTAGCCTAGCTTTATTTTCCCACAGTATTTACCACCACCATACCACAAATCAAATCTTTTGTTTGTTTATTATCTATCATGTCAGATAGTTTCTGTTTGGCTCCCCAGAAACACCTCCCCTTCCCTATCTGACTTTTTGTCTGGTTGACTTAACTGTACTAACTATGTGAAGGCATTCTCCTATCCTCTGGCCGTCTGGGTAGATTTGACTAATGGGGACCCCAATGGTATAATAAAGAGAAGAGTCAAGGAAGATGATTTCTTCCCCAAGATCATTTTAGACTGACTGACTGAAGTCACTTCAGGCTGGTTGTTTTCCCTTTCTAAAGGTCACTCCTCAAGGGTGAGCTCTTAGACATCTGTGCTACTCAAAGTGTGAACCAGAGAACCCCAACACTGGCACTCTCTGGGAGCTGAGCAGATGAACAGATTCTCGGGTCCTAATTCAGACTTATTGATCTTTATTTCAACAGATTAATGTGCTCCATGTGATTCAAAGTCATGTTAAGTTTGAAAAGCACTGTTTTCTAGGCTCTAGTAATTTTTGTCTCTTTAGGCTTAGTGGCAACAACAGCCTTTGTTCTATAAAAACTAGTTTGCAGCACTGTTATTTGTGCTTCCTCTACATCTTAACAATTTCTTTATAAATGGTTCTTTTTAAATAAAATCCTTTAAAAATTATTCTGATTGTTTCTCTATGTGTGTGTGTGTGTGTGTGTGTGCATGTGTTGGGATACTGGCTGATCCACTATGAATTCCATGAGGAGACATTTTGTTTAAATCTACTGCTTTATTTCCAAACCCCAGAACAGGTTTCTGCCTCTCAGTACTTTTTGATTCCCTGAACAGTATCTGGCAGCAAATGTTATCAAATAGTTAGTAAATTAGTGAATAATAATATATTATGATTTCTATTACCACTGTTATATTATCTCTAGTTTTGGGTGTTTTATTAAGCATGATAAAGCCTGATATTATCAAAACAAAAAGAGAGCTCCAAAACTGATAATCTCGTCTACCTTTCCCAGTAATGTGTGATATATATATATATATATATATATATATATATATATATATATATATATATATATATATATA
>NW_026000075.1:9401057-9442063 GCF_001458135.2 Marmota marmota marmota
TATATATATAACAAATGGAGAGGTCTTTTGGGAAAAGTAACAAAAATCGAATAGGAGTTGGCCAGATAAAGATAGGAAAGTTTTCCAGGCAGAGGAAACACCAGAAAATGTTCAGAAGGCTTAGAAATTAGTATGTGCTTGATATATTTGAAAAATTGATAGAATCCAGATTTTCTTAAAACACACAGGATGATGGAGAGCTTTGTATGAAATACCTCATAGAGGAAAGCAGAAAGCAGACTTTCTTAGAACTTACAGGTCATGTAGAAATTTCACATTCTGTTATAAAAAATGAAGCTTGATGAGGCATTTTCTGAAAAGAAATGATATGATCTAATTTATGCTTTTAAAACTTGAATATCATTGTTGATTACAGGATTACTGCAGAAGGAGCAAAAATAAAATCAATGAAATAAGTTAAAAAGATCTTTCAGTGGTCAAGGTAAGAGGACTGGAATAAAAGTTGGTAGAAAAAGTAAAAAATAAGAGATGAGTTTAAATGTATATTTAGTCAAACTTGGTGATGGACAAGATTGGGAAGATGAGAACAAATTGAGGATAACTCTAGGGTGTTTGACGACAGGCAAGAGAATATAGATGTGTGATTCCATGGGATGCAAAGGATTGTTAAAGGAATCATTTTAAAGAGGAAGCTCAAGAGTTCTGTATTGGACATATTAGGATTAAGGTTCCTGGACCCAGCCAAGTAGAGATGCAAAACTGAGTGTTCTAGAGATGTACATTTATGAGCTATATGCATATAAATAATATTTAAATACTTGGGAATGGTGCTGTTTCTTAAAAGGAGACTAGAGAATGTAACTAGGATCCGGGTAAATCCCTGTACAAATCTAATATTTAAGAATCAGGTCAAGTGAGTACAACTAGATATAATCAGAGATAAGAGGAAAATAAGGAGAGGGTGGTATAATAGAACCCAAGAAAGAAAAGACAGATCATGTATATTAGAATTACCACAGACCTTGTCTGACAACAATAGAAGCCAAAAGGGAGTGGGATGGTATCTTTGAGCTGAAAGAATATAACTATAATCTAGAATTCTATGTCTGCAAAGCTGAAAATTAGTATCGGGGAGAAAATAAGAATAGTTTCATACAAACACTGAAAATGAGTGTGAACTATTAATAGATACTGTTTTAGGAAATGCCAAAAGCCATGATGAAAAAGCTTTTGGAAAAAACTAAATAATTACTGAATACATAAAATAATGAGAGTAAAAATAATTATAATGACTTTTTAGGGGAGTTGGGATGCATAAGGCATACATTTTATAATTGAGATGCCCAGCCAAATCCTTGACCTTCAGCTTAATTAAAGAGAAGAGATAAAATGTGGATACTTACTTACCTGGTACAGATATCAGATCCTATTTCAGTGAGGAACCCATATACTGCTAAATTGTTAATGAATGGCCAACAGCTGAATATAAGCTAATTTAAGAGTTTATAACCACAGGGTGGGCATTTGCACACAGTTGTAGGTTTTTTTTAATTAATTCCTCACTGGACACTCAGGGAAAGATTGCATGCTTGGTGAGAAAACTGAAAGGGCATCCCTCATGGTGCAGGTCCGGGAGAAAGGAAGAGCAGCCACTACAGAAGTAGCAGGAGGGCTGTCATGGGCTACATGCTTGTGTCCTCAATGCAAAATTCATATTTTAAAATCCTAACCCCCAGTGCAATGATATCAGGAGGTAATTAGATCATTATCTTAGAGCCCTCAAAATGTGATTAGTTTCCTTAAGAGAAGAGTTACTGGAGAGTCGCTTTCTCTTTCTCTTTTCCACATGAGGACACAGCAGCAAGATGAGGATCTGCAAACCAGGAAAAATGACTTTACCCACCAGATCTGTCAGCACCTTGATCTTGGACTTCCCAGCCTCTAGAATTGTGAGATTGTTGTTGTTTTTTTTTTTTAATCTAAGTCACTGAATCTGTAGAAGACTGTTAAAGCACTCTGGGACCGTTTAAAGCAATGGAATTGTTTAAGGTAAAAGCTCATTCAATTCTTTTTTCAATGTCTCCTATAGAGCCAAGGATGTAAACCAAAGAAACAGGGGTAGATATCTTGTTACCCGCAGGTAACAGAGGAATACCCTATATAACTGGATGAAGAGAACAGGAAATATTCTTCTACCTAGGAGAGAGAGTCAAGAAAACATTCTGGACCCGGACTTTTTAGAAAGCCCTGCCACTGAGATAAGAGCAGAGTCATCAAGAAGACTCCTGTTATCCAGGAATACAACATCTGCTTATTACTAATGCTAATCTAGAACAACAGAGAATACCCCTATCCTTCACTACTAGGAGAGCAAGTATAGAGGAACTAATAACGGCAGCCTACTTCTGGGAAAGATGCTGGTGCACAGAGGTAGACACTCAGGTATAGGTGTAAAGGAAAGAAACAGAGTTGAAAGTGGAGACAGATGTTGCTGTATCTCTGTAGTATGCTGTTTTTAAGTCCTTTGGGTATAGTCCAAGGAGCACAATTCACAATAGATAAACTGTGGAGCCAGCCTAGATGTCCTTCAGTGGATAAATGGATAAAAAAAATGTGGCATATTTATACAATGGAATTTTACTCAGCATTAAAAAAACAACAAAATCGTGGCATTTGCAGGTAAATGGATGGCGTTGGAGAAGATAATGCTAAGTGAAGTTAGCCAATCCCAAAAAAACAAATGTCGAATGTTTTCTTTGATATAAGGAGGTTGACTCATAGTGGGGGAGGGAGGGAGAGCATGGGAGGATTAGATTAATTCTAAATAGGGAAGAGGGGTGGGAGGGAAAAGGATGGGGCAGGGGATTAGCAAGGATGGTGAAATGTGATGGACATCATTATACAAAGTACATGTATGAAGACTTGAATTGGGTGTCAACATACTTTGTGTACAAATAGAGATATGAAAAATTGTGGTATATATGTGTATTAAGAATTTTAATGCAAAAAAGTACATGTATAAAGGCATAAATTGGCATGAACATACTTTATATACAGAGATATGAAAAATTGTGCTCTATATGTTTAATAAGAATTGTAATGCATTCCATGCTGTCATGTATTTATTAAAAAAAAGAAAAAAAAAGAAAGTGGAGACAGATGCTGGGAAAACTGAAATAGACTTATAGGTATGAAAGGAACTGAATTTGCTTTTGAAAACCTCCCCAAACAAGTCCCAGATGGCTTCTTTAGTATATAAATATTTAAATACTAAATATTTAAGAAAGAACTGATACCAATTCTATTAAGTTCTTGTAGCATATAATAAAAAATATATCCCAATTCACTTTGTAATACCTGAAATACCCTGATATGTAAAAAAGTCAGAAAAAAAGAAATAATAAGCCTTATCAATATCCACTAAATGCACCAAATGCAATCAAGATGCATAAAATATAAATATATGTATAAAGAATAAGATATCATGACCAATTGGAACTTTTCAATAAGATACAAGGATGGCTCAACATTCAAAGACCAATCAATCAATATATATATATATATATATATATATATATATATATATATATACACACACACACACACACACACATATATATATACATACATATATGAATGAAAAAATATGCGTTGACCAACATGCCCATTGTTGAAAGACTGAAAGAATTTTCTATAACATCAGAAACAAGACAATGATGCACAATTTCACCACTTTCATTCAATATGTATTGGAAATCCCGGCCACAGCAATTAGGCAAGAAAAAATAAATGGCAACCAAATTGAAAAGGAAGAAGCAAAATTATCTCTGTTGGGATACTATTATATTAAATGTAATAATCTCTAATGATTCCACAAAATGAAAGTTAGAACTAATAAATTTGACCAAAATATCAGAATATAAAGTCACACACAAAAACACACAAAAATTAGTTGTATTTTTATACATTAATAATAAACAAAGTGATAAGAAAACCATTTCATATACAATAACATTAAAAGAATAAAATATTTAGGAATAAACTTCATCAAGGATGTGAAACAATTGCATATAATACACTACAAAAAGTTGCTAAAAGAAATTAGATCTGGGGTTGTGGCTCATTGGTAGAGTGCTTGCCTAGCGTGCATGAGGCACTGGGTTCGATCCTCAGAACCACATAAATGTAAAATAAAGATATTGTGTCCACCTAAAACTAGAAAAAAAATTTAAAAAAGGAAATTAGAGATGACAAAAATAAGTGGAATTCCATTCAATGTCTGAGGATTAGAAAGTGTAATATTCTTAAAATATAAATACTTTCCAAGTTGATCTACATATTTAATACAATCTCTTTTAAAATCTCAATGATAATTTTAGCAGCAATAGAAAGACCCATCCTAAAGTTCACAGGGAATGTCAAGGGACTCTGAATAGATAAAATAATTGAATGAATGAAAAACAAAGCAGGAGGCACACAGTTTCCGATTTAAACTTACTACAATGTTACATACTCACAACAGTATAGTACTGGCATAAAACAGACATTATACACACTTGTGCACCCTGTTAGATCAAGGGAACTAAGGCAATTCAAGAAAGTAAAGACACCCTTGACAACAAATGGTGCTGGGTAAACTGATAAATTCAAGTTTGAAATAAAGTTGAACCCTTACCTAACACTATATATGGAAGGAAAATAAAAATGGATTCATGACTTAAACATATGATCTAAAACTACAAATTTTGTGGAAGAAAACATAAGGCAGAAGCAGGATGTTGGGTTTGGCAATGGTATGTTGGATATGACATCAGAGGCAGGTGACAACAAGAACAAAGACAAATTCATGAAAATTTCAAAACTGTGTGTTTCAAAAGACACAATCAATAAAAAAGGCAACCAACAGGACTCGAGAAAACATTTGCAAATTCTATATCTGATAAGAGATTAATACTCAGAATATATAGAACTCCTAAAACTCAACACAAGTTGATTGAAAATGAGCACATGATTGGATTATGCATTTCTCAAAAAAAGATATATGTAAATAGCTAGAAAGCACATAAAAAGATTCTGATAATCACTATTATGGAATTCCAAATCAAAACTACAATGAGATACCCCTTCCTATCCATTAGGATGACTATAGGAAAGGAAAAAAGAACAGAAATTCAGAGGTGTTGGAAAGAATATGGAGAAATTGAAACTGTTGGTGGGAATGTAAAATGATACTGTTTCCCTGGAAAACAGTATGGTGCTTCCTCATAAAATTAGAAATAGAATTACCATATCATTAGCAGTTCGACTTATGAGTTAGAACTCAAAGAAATTGAAAACAGAGTCTTTTTCATGTTCTTCACCACATCATTTATAATAGCCAAAAGCTGGAAGTAATCCAAGTATCTATTGATTGATAAATGAATTATCAACGTATGGTACTGGTATAGACATACAATGGAATATTATTTAACCTTAATAAAATTCAAATATAGTGTTTTAATATGGATGAACCTGAAGGACATTATCTTAAGTGATATAAGCCAGTAACTAAACAGAAAAAAAAATTATGATTGCACTTGTATGGAGAATTTAAAGTCATCAAAATTAGAGACAAAGCACATTAGTGCTTGGGCAGAGGGATTGAGACCAAAGGATAAAGTTGGGAGTTATTGTTTAATGGTATAAAGATGAAAAGAGTTCTGGAGTTACATGGTGGTCATGGTTGTAGACATGAAAGCATTCAGTGCCACTAGTGTTATTCATGTTTTTTTTAAACTAGAAGATGCTAAAATTTGGCTTCATACTGGTGGTAAATCCAGTATATACTAAGTAGTTAATATAACAAAGAGTACAAACCAAGTAGAGCTCCTTTAGCCGATTGGGAAAAAGCAATCCAGTGCAGAGGGAAGAGTTAATATTTGATAGTGACAAAGTCTGTGTTCCAGAACCTGCCTACCAAAGGCATAGGAAGAACAGTTTTGGGTCCCATATGGTCATAGGGCTTACAAAATACTTTTATTAATTTTAAAATCAGGAAGCTACAAAGCCTCCATGGTATCTTGAACAGTATGGACCAGTATGGAAGAAGATGCAGGTTAGCTGGTAGATTTGTTGCTGGGAATAGAAAAGATCCCCCATGTAACCACTTTAATTTTCTTTATAAAACATGAGCTTACCTGAGGGCAGTAATGGCTAGGTACCTGAGCGGAGATTGAAAGAACTGAAAAGTAAAAAATATACAACAGATAGTACTGAGAAGAGACACGTGAGCATGAAAGAGAAATACAGAATGCTGGATACAGTTGGCTACTCATTTGAGATCAAAGATCATGCATTTATATATAGCAGTATCTTTCTTCTAGACGGTGTGATTTACTCCTAAATAAAAATAAATTACCTGGTTCACATATGCTTTGAGTCCTACTACTCAGTTGCTAACCAGGGGAAGGGGAGAAAAGACAAAAGTAAATCTCCTGTTCCTTCTCTTTGGCTTCCCCCACGTCCTCTCCTCCCTCATAGATGAGTGTGTGTGTGTGTGTGTGTGCGCGCGCGCGCGCATGTGCGCGCGCACTCCTAAATGAAAGATATTTTTAATTTAGGATTATTTCAAACTTATAATGACCATTTCTGAAAAGGTAAAATTGAGAAAATGTTGCTCCATATTTGGTTACAGAACCAGAAAGAACACAGACTTAGGAAGATAGGGCATGGTTTCTAGCTACTCCACATGTCAACTTTGGACAAGATGATTAACTTCTCTTAACTTTTATTTTTCTCTTCTGTAAAAGGAAAGAAAATATCTAACATAATGATTTTTATGAAGACTCATTAAAATCATGTACAAAGAACAATTTAGTTTCTACACATACACACTCACACAGAACTAATACAGGCATACATATATATAGTGTCTATATTTACCATTATCATTTGAAGGAAAATCTAAGGTCGATGAAAGGTTGTTTTTTTTTTAAATTAAACCAAAAATATCTTCAAATGTTGTCAAAGTATTTTTTGTTGGTGTATTATAATTTATTCATAACAGTGGGATTCACTATGCCTTATTTGTATGTGCATGGAACAAAATTTGATCATTCTCCTTCTCTACTACGTCTCCTTTTCCTGTCCTCTTGGATCCCCCTTGTCCTGATCCACTTGCTCTAATCTACTGATCTCTTCTATTATTTTTAATATTTTAATTAGTGTATTATTATTTTATATATAATTTTATAACAAATCTTGCATATATATATATATATATATATATATATATATATTCATTATTGATATGGTCTAAAAGTGTCCAACAAGATAAACACACAGTTCTTTTTAAAAAAAAATGCTTCAAGGAAATCATGTCCTTGGGAAATTATTCTTTCATCCAATTGTTCATTCGTTTATTGCACAAATATTTATCTAAATATGCTCTATGCTCAAAACTTTTTTGAGTGTTAGGATACAGTGGCAGGACACAAGGGCTTCTGAAGCCCTTTGTATTCCTTTGCCATTTTTTGACTTGTCACTGCGCTTAACTCTATATAACTCTTCATGTTGCTCATGCAAAGAACAAGTAATCAACCCAGCTTCTTTTCTCAACTCGGCTCTTTCTTTAAGGAACTGTCTTGGTTGTTTTGAGAACAGATAACTGCTAACTCACATTGACTCTTCTAACTGACATATTTTCCTCTCTTATAGAGTCCGACATTTGACTGATATTTCTTCAGACTTAAAGCTTGCCTTCTGACTCTCCATGCCCTCTTCTCTGTGGTGGACATATGACAAATACATTCCTGAACTGGATTGATCATAGATAGCAACATATCTGAGCTATCTCAGCCTAGATGTCCAAAGAAATGCCGGCACTAAGTTATGGTTCAATGTTACGAACTGGCTGTTATCACAGGCTGATATAAGAAATGGCCATTTAAAAAATGTTACTCTATTTTCGGTAAAATGTGAGTCAAAGACATAATCCATCATTGTTACTCAACATCCACACAATAAATTTCCTCTAGAATTTAGGGACAGGAAAGTATTTGTCTCACTAGATAAACTTTTATGTTTTTTATAATCTGACAAAGTGGTATAGCACAGTAGTTAAGATGATGGCTTTGGAGCCTGATATATTAGGATTTGAGTCCTTGCCCCAACATTTTCTGAATAGGAAAATTATTTCACATTCTTAAGTCTTTGTTTTCTCATTTATAAAAGGGACCTGGTTGGATGCATGGCACATGCTGTAATCCTAGTAGCTTGGTAGTCAAGGCAGGAGGATCACGAGTTCAAAGCCAGCCTCAGCAATGGAGACGCACTAAGCAACTCAGTGAGATCCTGTCTCTAAATAAGATACAAAATAGGTGCTGGTGATGTTCCTCAGTGGTCGAGTGTCCCTGAGTTCAATCCCCAGTACCAAAAAAAAAAAAAAAAAGATTTTTGTTTTTGTAACTGTTGTTGTTGTTTTGGTTTTTTTTTTGTTTTGTTTTGTTTTCTTGAGAATTCAATGCTATAACACAGGCAATGTACTTTATAATATCATGTATACAGTGAACACTAAATACTATTATTAAATTAAAATGGCATTATTATGTTTATTATGATAAATGTGCAACTCTACAACTTGTATCTCCTGCTCACATCTTCATCTAATTTTTCAGCCAAACTACAGTTATAATCTTGTCTAAGTTTTCTGGTGCAATAATTTTATTTTATTCCCTCCAAATCTTTTAAATGATTTCTCATTGACTTATGTCTTTCTAAATTATTCAATATTGAAGATTCCTTACATTTTTATGTTAATGTGTGTAAAAATATCTGAAGAACAGAAAAACCTTAAAGAAATCCTATTTTGTACTTTTAAAAATATAATTAAAATGGCACCTCAAATACCGAACAACTATTGTATTCAATAAATAAGTGATACATAAGCCAAAACAATTTAGAAACCTACTCTGAATCTTATGTGTATGTGTGTTTGTCTAATTTTGATCCCCCAAAAAAGGAGAATACATTTTTATTGAATACCTAAAAATCTCAACATAAAAGAACATTCTTCTAAAAGAACAATATAGAAAAGATCAATGCCACATATGCTTAGAGATCTGCAGTCTGGCAGCCAAAATTTCTAAAAGTAAATATCCAAAGGCAAAACAGACAGCAAGAAAAAGATTTACAACAAACAAGATAAGTACAGGATTGTAATATTTCCTCCAAAATATGTGTGTATATGCACATATGAAATACATATGAATACACACACATGCAAATTTTAAGTATATGTATATATACATGCACACATATGCATACACATTTTAAGAATCCTCAATTCAAAAAGGTATAAAATACAGTAAGCAGACAATTCACAAAAATACAATATCAACTTTTATAGCAGTAGAATATGCAAATCAAATAAAGACACAATATGTAAGCCACCAAGTTGGGAAAGTTTTAAAAATGATTACACCTGCTATGCATACTGAAATAGATATTCTCACACATTATTCCTAAGAGTTTAAATTACTAAAAGTTATCTGACAAAAAATACAATGCTAATAAAACTTTTCCAATTCTTCTGTTTTTAACTCTATAGCTCCTAAATTTACTTTAATCCAATAATTACACATTTAAGATTTCACTTGAAGAATTTAATCATATTGATATGTGGAGGATGTTAATAAGGAATTATTACAAACACTTTAAATTCAGAGACAATCAAATTATCTATCAAGAAATGGTGAAATGCTAAAATACATCATGTACATCTATCAGTGTGAATATTCAACAGCTGAATGATATTGACTAGTCACTAAAATTATTGATGTATAAATATTTAATATGAGAAATATTTATGATAAGATATTGTTATGATTTAGATATAAGTATCCCCTGAAAACTCTGTGTGAGATAATGCAAGAAAGTTCAGAGGTGAAATGATTGGGTTATGAGAATCTTAACCTAATAAGTGTATTAATCCCCCAATAAGGATTAACTGGGTGGTAACTGTAGGCAGGTAGGGGGTGGCTGGAGGAGTTGAGAACATTCCTTTGGAGTGTGTATTTTGTCCTTGGTGAGAGGAAAAGTCTCCCTCTGCTTCCTGGCAGCCATATTCTGAGCCACATTTCTTCACCACACTCTTCCTTCATGATGTTCTGCCTCCCCTCCTGCCCAGAGCAACAGAGGTGGCCATTTTTGAAACTGTGAGCCCCCAAATAAACCTTTCCTCCTCTAATTGTTCTTGTCATGTCTTTTGGTCTCAGCAGTGAAAAAACTGACTAAAACTAAGTGAAAAAAAAGCATTAAAATTAATCTATACTTTGAACCTACATATATAGAGTAGATTACGTATCTATATATTTAACATATGTAGTATATATTAATTAAAACATTCATTCAATTAATCAAAAAGTTCATTCGAGTTCCAAATCAAAGAAAAGTTATAAAGATACTGATTCTTTCCAGGTTGACAAAAACTATTCATAAGTCTCAGATTGTGCATTGTTTTAGTAGCACAATGAGATATTATGCTGTCCTGCTTTGTTCATCCTGGGACATGAATCACCTATTGTCTAGAGTCCCTGTATAGTTTACCTGCCCGTTAGTTACTTGTTAGCCATCTCAGTTACTAGATTGACCAGTTCTTGGTTTCGAGGAATACTTATTTAGTATTTTATTGTTCCATCTCCATGCCTATGCCATTCACTTCACTTCATCCCATCACATAGGCATTGTAGCATGTCACCAAGTAGGTGTTTGTCATCTCCTATAATCACAAGAAGAGTGAATACAATATAACAAGGAATTTTAAGACAGTGGGGAAGGAAGTGTCATTCACAAAACTTCTATTGCAACATATTGTTATAAGTGCTTTATTTTATTTTTAGTTGTTAATTTTTTACTGTGCCTAATTTATAAAGTAAATTATCTTGTATATGCACATATATGAAAGCATATTCGATATATAGGGATTGGTATTATCTATGGTTTTGAGCATTCTCAAGGGATTTTGCAATGTATTCCTCATGGATAAGGGGGAACGACTGTATTATCAATTCATAATTTACATTGTTCCATCATTTTCCTTTCAATATGTTTTTTACACATGAAATTAATTCCTTATAGACTACAGAAGTGGTATTTTCATTTTATTCAGTCTGCTAATTTCTATCCCTCAATTTGTATAAGACCATTGTATGGTTTCAGTATTAGATGTCCCCCAAAAACTCATGTATGAGACAATGCAAGAAAGTTTAGAGGTGGAATGATTGAGTTATATAAGCCATAACTTAATTAGCACATTAATCCCTTGATAGGCATTACCTGAGTTGTGACTGTAGACAGGTCAGGTGTGGCTGTGGCTGGAGGAGATGTGAGTCATTGGGAGTGTGCCTTTGGTATATATATTTTGTTCTTGTTGAGCAGAGCTCTCTCTTTGCTTTCTGTGTGAGGTGTTCTGAGCTGCTTTCCTCCACCACACTCTTCCACCATGATGTTCTACCTCACCTCAAGCCCTGAGGAATGGGGTTGGCTGTCTATGGACTGAGACCTCTGAAACTATGAACCCCAAAATAAATTTTTCCTCTTCTAAAATTGTACTTGTCAGGTCTTTTAGTTGCAGCAACAAAAAATCTAAAACAGCCATTTACATTTAACGTCACTGTTGACATGATTAGGTTTAAATATACCAACTTGCCATTTATTTTATATTTATTCAACATGTTCTGTTCCTTCTCTTTTATTTCTGCCCTTTTTGGGTAGCAGTTGCAGGTAGTTGAGTGTTTTTCAGCATACCATTTTTATCTTCACTATTGGTTGTTTTAACAAAGATTCCTTTAAATTGTTTTTATAGGTTATTTTGATGGTTTATAATATGTATTTTTATATTAGCATAAACTACTTTCAAATATCATTATATCATTTTGTACATAAGATGCTTACAACAATACATTGTGATTTTCCTCACCTGCCTTTGTGCTATTATTTTAATATATTCTTCTATGTATGTTATAAACACAATGAATAATTTGTATCATTGCTTTAAACCATTAGTTAATTTTTATAGAAATTTTTAAAAGCAGAAAAGTTCTTTTTTTCCCCTTTGTGTACATCCAAGTTTCCTTCTGGTTTTATAAATAATTTCACATTTGACATTTCTTGCGGTGAGGTTACACTGCAAAAAATTCTCACTATTATGGTTTCTGAAAAAGAATTTTAATTTACCTTTGTTTTGATATATATTTTCTCAATAAAAATTCTAAATGTTCCTCCATACACTTTCAGCACTTGGCACTTTAAAGGTGTTATTCCTTCATTTCTTAATGCGCATTGTCTCTGAAGGTAAATCTAATGTAATGTAACTTTTCTCATCTGATTACTCTAAAGTTATTATTATTTTTTTTTACAAGAAGTTATCAATTTGCCAACGATCTGTGCTAACATGGTATATACTTCATTTTGGATTAATTTTTTATTGTGTCTTCAAGTTCACTGATATCTTCTTCTATAGCATCTAACTGCTCTTAATTACTTCCAATATAATTGATATATTTACTATGGTGATCCTTCTAGTTGGTGGAGACTGCATGTCTGTTTACTCGGATCTTTGATATTTTTTAAATCAGAATTTTGTAGTTCACAGCACACATTCAATAGTTGTGTGGCTACACATTCAGCTAAATACATCCTTTTAGGGAAGCTATTGTAAGCAGTATTTTTTAAAATGCTTTCCTATTGTTCATTGCTACAAAAATGACTTTTAGTTGATTTTTGTGTGTTGACTATTTTGTAACACTGGAAACTTACTTAGTAACAAGAGAAGTTTTATTTTGTTTCATATTGCTGAATACTTGATATTCTATATAGAGAGAGTGATTTTATTCTTGAATAGTACAACTTTTATTTCTTTTTCTTTTTTCCGTAGGCTGTTTATTTCTTTTTCTTTCCCTATTGTCCTGACTAGGATTTCCTGTATGATGTTGAACAGTAGCAATTACAGAATAGTGGTGGCAGTAGGTACCCTTGTCTTTTTCTATAAGGGAAAAAGGACCAGATGATTTTAAGATAAAAGTTTTCAATGTTCCACATTTTGATATTTGTTAACTACACCTATGATAGCTATAATATTTTATTCTGTTTTTTTTATAAGGCTCAAATGTATCTTTCCATTCCTAGTTTTCCAAGTATGTGAGTATGAAGGGATATTGGATTTTGTCAAAAAGATTTTATTGGATATTGTCAAATAGATTTTATGCAACAATTAATGCCATTGTGTGGTTTTCTCAATATAATGAATTATCTTGACTCATTTTCCAACATTGAATCATCCTTACGTTCATGGAATAAAATCCATTGAGCTTAATGCCATTCTTCCAGGAAAAAATGTGTTTTATTCTATTCAGTGATCCAGAATGCCTTATCTATGGTATCATTTCATGTTAGTTCTCAGCTTGGGAGTTTATAAATCAGAAAATGAATAATGTTGATAGTATAATGTTGAATTCCAAACCTGTATGATAGCTGACCTTTAGTAAACATTTCTCAAGATAAAATTTTTTCACTTAAATTCTAAGCCAAGATACAGTGGATTCTTTGTCTTCTCAGTTACACATTACTAGTCTACACTTTTGCAGAGGGTGAAATCATCAAAAATTCCACTTTATTCAGAAAACAATTCCAATCATCACATTTCTTGGAATCAAAACATTGTCTCCTATTTCCACATAGTTAAAAACATACAAACTTCAAGATCAATTTATTTCCATAGATTTCAGCTATTTAAATTGGAGAAGTTTTCATGATATTTAGTAAAATACATAAAAAATGAAAGACTATATCATTTTTATATTTAAAAAACAATAAATTTGACTTATTTATGATTCATCTTCAGGGGGCTAGGAAATGCTGTTTTATTAACATCTTGCCGACTAATCTTTTCTCATTTCCCCTTCTCTCATGGAAACTCACAGATCTGTGGGCAAAAGAAATTTCCTGCAGCAATTCCAGGGTAGAATGACTATGTGAGATCATAGGTCACCAGAACTGAAGGTCACAACCAACGTGTTAGAAGTTTGGCTCTTGTATTAGCCAGTCATTAAACAAACAAGGCAAAAATGGAAAACAAAGTGAAACAAATGAAGATCTCCAACTACAGCATAGTGTTAGAGCTCAGGAAAAATCACAAGAGAATCCTGGATCCCCATGATAGTCTCTTCTGGTCCAGAAATTCCCACTGGGACCAGGTAACACTCATGAATCTGACCTTTCTCTACCTCTTCATTTCTCTGATATAAACTTGTTTTCTATTGCATGTCATTTCATTAGGGTTCTGATGTGTGTTAATGAGTTTTAATAAGCTGGAAAAATACATGATATTATGTTTGGGTAGCAAATGTTATACCCCGGAAATATAATGCCTTCACCTAATTAAAATGCATGTCTCCACAAAGCCCTCAAGGAGCAATGTTAATGGTGGGAATTTCAGACATTGTGTCAGCCTCACAGGGATCTATTTTTCATTTTGAAGGAATTGGGCATCCTTCAAATTTTGCTACCACTGAATGGAAGGTCAAGTTGTGCTTCTACCCGGTAGCCTGAGCACCTACTTGATTTATAAGATGACTTTTTTTTTTAAGTAGAGAAAATTTAGCACATGATGGAATTTTTTTAAAAAATTTGATAATATACTGAAAATAATGTGAACTACATGAGAGTGAGAGTAAAATAGTTAAAACTGAGTTAAGAGGTTTTACTGAAACTTCATTTAATCTTTTTATTTTAATAAAACTGCTTAAACATTAAGAGAATGTTCTTATTTTAAGAAATATCTTTTTTACTTCTTTTTGTATTTTTAAATTACGGATTAAAAATTTTTAATAAGTGATACATTTATATGGTTCAAAGTCAACATAAGGGAGACAAAGTTGAGAATTATCATATTCTGCAATCAGATATTTTAAATAAAGAAAAAATAGATTTTACTTGATACTTTAGAATGCACATTAGGGAAAATAGGGCCTTTTTATATAGAAAAACATTCAGAATAACAAAAAAATTAGTAAAATCTCTGCATTAAATTTTTAACACTGATTATTATCAGACTGAGTGGCTGAGAACTTCTTTCCATTTAGAGTTAAATTGTGCTACAAATGCACAGATACTCAGCCTACACCTGAGCAAGAATACCTTGGGAATCAACAAAAAACTAACACTAGAGTCTGAACTGCTCACAGAGAGAAGAAATCTTTAACAGATACACCTCGGCTATCTAAGAAGAGAAAGTTCTTCTACCCTCCTACCAGAGCTGAGAATTTTCACTAGTTCCACCTCATTGGGGAAGCATTAGAAATTTCAATCTACATATATATCATTGAGCAACACACACACTCACACTGGAGTTGGGAAAAAAAATGGCTTATTACATAAAGATACCTGGACGTGTGTTTTCTGTCTGACCGTTTCCAATTTAAGATGGGCTTTACAAGTAAGTAAGCTTATTTCTTGCTGCAAGTAGCACATATTCAAATCACAAGTTACTGCATTATTTGCAGCATGATGTCAGCGCTTATAAAATGTACTAAAACACACAAAAATATTTATCAATAGCATATTTCCATCAAAAGAAGAATAGAGAGAAAAATCACAATCATAAAGCAGTAGCGTTGGAAAAAGTCCTTAGGAAGGGCTACCTCAAATAACAATATGTAACAGACACAATTTTATGTATTTTAAATATATTAACTTATATGATCCTGAAAACAACACAGTTGGATAGGTGTTATTATTACTCCCATGATCTCAAAGTGGAAACAGAGGCACAGCAATTTTAAATGACTTACCAAGGTCATAGAATTTAATAATTTTTGAGCTGAGATTTGAAACTGGCTCCAGAATCTGTGTTCTTAACCACAGGTCCAAGGGTCATTCCAACTAAATAAAGGTAGACTACCGCAAGGGAGGGATGAAAATATTGGATTGGAATCACATACAAAATTTATGACCATTGGAAGGAATTTGTCATCCATATTCCTAGTTTCTGATTATTGCTATGTGACCGCACTTAAGAAAAATGGTCTTGGCTGTCCTTCTTGATTATTCTGAGCAATTATATACTTTCTTTTATCTCAAAAAAAAAAACCCTATAAAAGTCTATTAACTCAATATAGAATAATGGGACTCATTTTTTTATGGAAAGATAAAGGCTTGAGCCTGCCACTCTTAATCCTCAATGAATGTTAAAACTTAAAAACTATTTTCACTTAATACAAAATGATTTTATTAGAAATAATTGAAGTAATTATTCCCAAATTGATCTATGCTTCCCACTGCTACAGATTTCTAAGTTTTTTTTTCTTTTGAGCTTTTAATGTTTCAAATGTAAAGTGCTTTGAGACTTTTATAAAAGATGCTTTATAAATACACACTGTCAAAGTGTTACCAGCTACTGTAAAACTCAGGCATTGTACATATTAAAATGTTGAAGTGATTCATCTTAGATTTCCTATGTCGCTTATATGACCTACACCACAGGCATGAATAGTTTTAAACTAGAGAACAAGAGATTGTCGTTCTTTCAGTAAAAATGACCTTGGATGAATTAGTGAACCAAATTCTCTATATTCTTATGTATTCCTAACGTGAAGAAAATCAATCTCTTTTTCTCTTTCCACACCAGATGCCCCTCCCCTGCCATTTCTCTTTCTCTCTCTCTCTCACTTCAGATTGATAACACGCGTGGTGTTCTGGGAGATCAAGTGATGCTAAATTCTGAAGGAATGCTCTCATAAAACAGGATTATAAATCAGCTGCTGAACTTAAACAAAATGGAAGAGTGTTTCTCTTTGTGATTATTATTTTTAAATGTTTTGTAAAATGTTTTATTAGTGCATTATAAAAACACTGGAGTTCATTTTCACATATTCGTACATGCAGGGAAGATAATTGACTCCACTTTAGTACTCAGTATTTTCATTTCCCCACCCTTCCTTCCTCCCCCAGTTACTCTTCATCTATTTGTTTTTCTTCTAATTGGTGCTTTATAGATATACATAAAGGTAAAATTCACTGTGATATATATATAAACACACACACAAATAGCATAATTGGGTCAATTTCATTCTGCAATTCCTTCCTTTTCCCATTCCTCCTCCCTCTCTCTCAATCTCCTTCCTCTACTCAAATGTTCTCCCTTCTATTTTCATGGAATCCATCCCTCTTTGTTTCCTTATTTTGCCTTCAGTTTATGAAAAGAAAATATTCCCTTGACTTTGTGAGTCCATTTATTTAAATGTGATTATTTTTCTTCAAGTATTTCTTTCAAGTGATTAGTAAATTTTAACTGGCCTCTATTTTTTAAAAGTATGCTTTGAAGTAT
Organism: Marmota marmota marmota; assembly: GCF_001458135.2. NCBI lineage: Eukaryota > Metazoa > Chordata > Mammalia > Rodentia > Sciuridae > Marmota > Marmota marmota. Next base: position 9,418,381 of record NW_026000075.1, read on the forward strand.
TTGAAAAAAAAGTTGTATTATTTTATAATTTGCAATGTATATGTAAACATGTAATTTCCTTATATTGGTGCATCTGTGTGAATCACAGGAGCCAGATGTAGCCGACTCTTCTGATTCCCCTTCAATATCCATTTATATCTCTTCCATTTAATTTAATTTTGCCTGGGCACATGACCACTCTGAATCAAACTACATTTTACAGTCTCCTCTGCAATTAGTTGTAGCATGGGACTATGTTTGGCTAATGGGTGGGAGAAGAGATCTGATAAAATGGCAATATGAGAAGTATGTAGTAAGAGAGTTTGGGGAAAGCTTAAGAGAAAATGCAGTGACACCATTTGCTTCCCTTACTACTTGTTCTATACCTTGTGCAGAACAGATATAGATACCCTGAACCTTGAGATTAAGACAGAGTCACTCAAGGCAATTCTCCCAAACACCATAGAGTGCCACACTACTTTTTAGTTAATCAAATACACCTGATTGGAAAATAAAGCATTTTTTCAATGCCTAGAACAACCATCAGGCCTTCAATATGCACCAACAGGGAGTGGTTTTCAAAGTCAAACTGAGTCTAAAAGTCATGCTATATACTCTCCGAGGCAGAATTTAGATTAGAGGACAACAGAGAATAGATAAGGAGGAAAATGTGAAAAGTCATTACAGGGAGATATGCGGGCCAATGAGGAGGACAGTTCCACCAAGACAGCAACATCTGCCTGGGTGACCTAACCAAGGAAATCCTTCTACTGACAGAGAAGTCAGCCTTTACTGTTCTATCCCAGTGCCATTTGGTAAATGCTTTCTACCAACTTCAGTTGTCTCCTTTCTCTGAGAAGAAGGTTTTATTGTGGTTATTTTCTTCTTGATCCACTTTACCATCCTTGGTCCTCTCAATCAAGAAAGGAAAGTAACAATTACTTCAACAGAGAAAAAGGTAATGTAAGTATTATTAACTATGATAGAGGACTAGAATGATGATGACCAAGAAGTACAGAATTGGGGCTGGGGATATAGCTCAGTTGATAGGTGCTTGCCTTGCATGTACAAGGCCCTGGGTTCAATCCCCAGCACCACACACACACACACACACACACACAAAAGTACAGAATTATAAATAATATAAGAATAGCAAACAAGGAGCAGGCATTACCCCTTGGGCTAAAACAAAGCACAAAGAAAGAGCCCTCAGCCCACAGGGCTGAGATGTTGAACTTATTGGAGAGGACATGACATGAATGACAGACTCATTTCTGTGGCGGTTGGCCTGTGTAGCTTTCTGGAAAACTGCCAAATGGAACTGGCCACATATCCATCCTTTACTGCATGAGGGAAAATTATTCAAAGTTGTCCCACTAGAGACACACCAGTGCAGAATCCACCTGAGATGTGGTTGGTGAGCATTAGCTGTGGGCCACTGGCTGCTAAGAACCTGGCATTGGAGAATCTGAGTGCTATAAGAATTCAAAGCACTCTACTACAAAACCACCTGATAAGGGTACTGGGCCACAAGTTTCAGGGTGCTGCTGGCCCTGTGCATTGCAGGACCTAGTCCGTGAAGAAACTGGAAGTACTACAAGAGTCTGGTAATGTCTGCAGGATCCCAGAGTGAGTGCACCAGAACCGAGAATGGAAACTCTTTTCCTCCTACAATGTTTCTCCAGCACCCTCTACTGACAATGTTTCCATGCCATTTGGGGGAAAAAATTAAATTAAATTAAAAGATCTATTTTCAAAAAGCAGGTGTGTTAGTCAGCCCTCCATTACTGTAACAAAGACTAGAGGTTAATCAACTTATAAAGAGGAAGGGTTTATTTTGGCTCCTAATTTTAGAGGTTTTGGTCCATGGGGTTGGTTGGTCCTGTTGTTTTTGGGCCTGTGGTGAGGCAATTCATCATGACAAGAGCATATGGAGCAAGCTACTTATGGTAGCCAGGAAGGAAAGAAATAGCAAAAGAGACCACTATCCATCAGTCTCCTGTGAGTGCATGCCCACAGTGAGGTAACTTCCTCCCATCAGCCCACACCTCTGAAAGCTTCCACCACCTCCCAGTGACAACACAGACTAGGTACCAAGCCTTTAATAAATGACCTCTTGGGAAACATTTAAGATACAAACTATGGTAGCAGGAAAACAGGGTAAATTTGGAGGGAACAATTAGTACATTTGTAACTGTGCTTTTACCACTTCGTACTGAGTGTGTGGAAGCAAATAATCTACATTTTAATTTTAAATCAATTGGCTATGAAAAACTACAACTAGAGAAAACTAATTTGTTTTCTCAAGTCTCCAAAAGTTTTTTTTCAAATCCCTAGATTTTTTTTTTTCAAATGTGTATTTTGAACTTTGGAATCATTGTGTGTGTGTGTGTGTGTGTGTGTGTGTGTGTGTGTGTGTGTGTAGGGAAGCATGTTTTGTGTTTGGTGAAAACAACATAGACAAATATTTGAGTATAAAATGAATGTATTATAACAGTGGTTGCTAATTGTCCCTATTATGTGTCTTCCCTTTCTTTCATAATACAATATACTCAGCGAGGTGCATGGCTGCTCAGAACAGTTTATTTTCCATCTTCCATAGCAATCAATTCATTGCCAATGGCAATTCAATTGTCAGACTTACATCTGACAGTGAGCTGGAAGGAGAAGTATGTATCAGCCTTCAGACACCTACTCTGAGGAATAATGCACATTCTCTTTACTCTCTTCTTGGCCCCATCCACCTTGAAGTGTAGTTCTCTTCATCTGGAACTAGGAAAGACTATGTATAATGGAGTAAAAGATGAGTGCCTGAGTCTGATATGGTGAAATGCCAGTCTAGTTATGGGATGTTCACTTCATCTTATCTACATAGGAGAAAAGTACATTTCTCTATGCTCAAGCGACTATTATTTTTTTGTTTTGTTGTTGGTGCCACAGCCAAACTTGACATAACGTACACTGTTTTAAGTAATATCTAGAATCCCCAATTATCTACAGATGAACGACCCTGCTATAATTCTGATCCACTTTTTACAATATAAAAAGTTGAATTTTTATGTTTACAGTCATAAATTTTATATTTCTATCAAGAAATAGAAGATAAATTGAAAAGTAAATAAATATATAACTAGTGTAATGATAGATAAAAGATTGGGGAGTTTTTTGCTATTGTATATTATCCAGGCTACTCATATTCTATGTGTTGGTGTGGATGTTAGAATGTTGCCTGTAAAGTACATTTTTTTGCATAAAGATTCAAATATTTCACAGATAACAGGTATATTTATGAAATTCATGTGATGACATCTGATTAATTTTCTTATGTCATTGATGGAAACCTTAATGGAAGAAATGCGAGATTGAATAAGTTTCTTTGACTCCCTTTGCTATCTCATCAACATCAGAACATTGCACTTCAAAATGACACAATTCATAGAATGAAAATAGAAAGACTGTATAAAACCCCTTTATAACATTTCCTAAATAAAAACAAACATGCCATATAATTGGAAATTATTGTAGATGAACTTAAGGTTTGATGGGGAGAATTAAACATTGTTAACCAGGGGTAGTTATTGAAATATAATAAGATTATTATTTTAGGAATATTGGTGAAATATAAAATTCTAGTTCATAATAGTGAAAAAACAGAAAGAAATGGAGAATTATTACAATTAATTTATTTTAAAACAACTTAAAAATTAAATATTGGAGAAAAAATCTATAAGTAAATATATATATCTGAAAGTTATGGAAAGATATATTAATGTATGATTACATAATGGAAAGACAATCTTCAATTGAGAAAATCATAAAAACAATACTATTTAATTAGGGTCCAGATTTTTGTTATTATCTCTGATGTAGACTAATTGTAACTCCTCAAAATTCCTGGATTGAAGCTTTAACTTTGATAGTGGTTGTATTAGAGGATATGGTCTATAAGGAGAAGAGTAAGGGTACAAGGTTACTCATATTCTATGTGTTGGTGTGGATGTTAGAATTTTGCCTGTAAAGTACATTTTTTTGCATAAATATTCAAAGATGGGCCCTGAATCCTATAGGACATGATGAGGAAGAGACACCAGGAATATGCACACACAGAGGAAAGGCCATGAAGGTACAGCAAGAAAACAGCTAGCTGTCTGCAAAGCAATGAGAGGCCTCTATAGAAACCAAACTTGCTGAAACCTTGATCTTAGATTTACAGCTTACAGAACTGTTAGCAAATAAATTAAGTCACCTACTTATGGCAATTCCATCTGACTAATACAATCTCACAATATAGTCAATCAAGGAAACAGCAAAATGAATTTAATTGATGAGCATCTACTATGTGGATTAGCTATGATTCTACTTTCTAACAGTCTAAATCCTGTCTTTAAGTAATCCTCAAAATTATTGAAATGCCTGCATCCAATGTTTGATGTCTGTTTTCTCCCCCAATTTCCCATTCCATTAGTGATAATTAACAACTGTATAGTAATATCTTTTCTAACAGGTCTCAGATCCTTGCTTTATCAGCAATTATTACAAACGTATAGGGAAAGTATAAGAACCAATATTAATACCAGACATGCAAACATAAAACAAAAGTGACATAACAAAGGTCACTGTCAAGAAATAACACAAAACCATCAATTATCATACCAAAAGAACAGCTAAAATAAAGCTATTGCTTTCCAGCTGTATTCTCTAGTGTATGCATTTATATTTTCCCTGTATGTCTTTCAAGGCCCAGGAGAGTTAAAGAAAAAAATCACTTAAAATAATAGTAGGATATTATTTTAAATAATAATATCATATAAGAGCAACATCACATTCAATACTTTAAGTATAAAATTCTTTTTTATGTCACTTTAAAATTTTTGTATGCTCATAGAACCATATCAGAAAAATATAACTGCCTTTACTCATTATAGTTTTATTGGTTTAGATGATCATATTAAATAAATTCAACCTCAACTAGCAGAGTAGAATAAAAATTATGTAAAATAAATTTTAGTGCATGGAAGAGACATTGTTCTAATTGAATTGGGACTTGAGTAGGCCCAAGGCATCATACACTATTTTTGGTTCAGGATACTGTACCAATTCATTTTTTCGGTCTTGCTAATGTCACTTGAATTCCCAAGGTTTGAATTTCTTCAAGTGTGGAAACAATGAGGTAAGACCACAGGGTCTCTGAAGAGGATTGGTACAGTAATGGCCTTCAATATGTTCAAGCCCCCTTATACCCATGACCTTTGGAAACTCCTACATTAACTCTGGGATTAGTCACATGCTTTGCTTTGGCTGGCGAGACAATAGAAAATATAATACAAGCAGACAATGCAAAGTGCTTGCACTTGTCCTCTCTTAAGTACTTGGAGCCCTGACATATGTAAAAGCATAAGCTAGCCTGCTGGAGGATGAGGGACATGTCAGCCACTTACCACCACATTCCATGTCCTGACCAACAGCCAACCCATCTGCATACCATTTGTTATTGATCAGATCATGGGAACCCTCCTGTCTGTAGTCCAACTTGTTAATTAACTACTGGCACTTGATGAGCCCAAGTGAGATCAGCCAAGTCCAGCTCAGACCACAAGAATTTCAGCACAATCCTGAAACACATAAATGGATGTTGTGAAGTCACTAAGTTTGGGGTGATTTGTAATACTAAATACCTACAATCATCTCCATTTCTAAAATGTTATGATTCTTTGATTCTACATTATTGTGGAGAGCAGGCTGTGCCTTGCTCTGAGTTACTCTATGATGAATAGAATAGTAGTTTTCAAGCTGTGCCTAAACCTTAGTTATCCCATTTTATAAAGCACTAGTTTACCATGAATTTCTCCACTTTGAGTATAAATGCTGAGGGAGAATGATCCTATTCTTACCCTTGTAGTGGGTAAGATACAAGATTTTAGAGCCTAGTTGCTTGTGACTTTTTTTTTTTTTTAGAGAGAGAATTTTTTTTTTTAATATTTATTTTTTTGTTCTCGGCGGACACAACATCTTTGTTTGTATGTGGTGCTGAGGATAGAACCCGGGCCGCACGCATGCCAGGCGAGCACGCTGCCACTTGAGCCACATCCCCAGCCCCTGCTTGTGACTTTTTATACCTCAGATTTGTCATCTTGAAAATAGAAAAGACAATATAATACTTAATTCATCAGATTTTCTTGAGAAGTCATTGTGTTTATACACATATGCATATTATATATACTTTAAAACAGTATTTAGCAAATAGTATGATATAAGCATGAGATGATATAAGGAAATATAGGTGAATGGTTTGGATATAATGTGTCCCCCAAAACTCCTGTGTTAATTCAAAGGGTGAAATGTTAGATGAGGAGAGTAGATTAAGGCAATCACTGGATTAATGACTTGAATGGATCATTGGGTAGTAACTGTAGGCAGATAGGGCATGCTAGAGGAAGGGTCACTGGGGTTATGCATTGGAGATTATATACTTTGTCCCTGGCTCTTCTCATTCTTTCCCTGCTTCTTATCTGTTATGAGGTAAGCTGCTTTCCTCTGCCACACCTTCCCCTCCCCCACCCCTGTGATATTCTGCCTCATTTTGAGCCCAGAGCAGTGTAGTCAGCCGAGCATAGACTGAACTTCTGAAACCATGAGCCAAAATAAACTTCTTCTCCTCTAAGTTTATCTTCTTAGGCATTTTGGTCACAGGGATAAGAAGCTGACTACCACATAGGGAAAATACTAAATGCTGTAAATTTTTGCTTCTAACAGCATAAAAAGAAAACTTCATGAATAGACTCTTGAAAACCATGCACTTATATACTGCCTCTCTTGAATATGCACTATATTTGAGCTACAGTGTAGTCAAATCTTGAAGTTTTCATTCTGAGTAAAGTGTCAGGTCCTGCCTTAGTTAAAATATTCTTCCCTATCCTTCATAACTAACTACAGGGGGTTCTGTCTAAATGTAATACATCATGATATAATGTATCTATAAAATGTCCGTGGTGTCAAAATGGAGAAACATTTTGTTTACTCATATAATAAATGCTGTCATTGTTTTTTATTAAATGATTGGTATAGATTAAAGTTAAAATGCCAATTTGTTGTGATTATATTTAAACTTTTATTTTCCAAATTAATTTAATTTTTGTTTTCCAGTTAAGTCAAATGTCTTTTGAATTACCAGAAGTACTTTTTTAGAACTGTAACAGTTTGTATTGGTTAAATAAGTAAATCAGTAGTTGAGAAAAAAAAATGTGTCTGTATGGTACATAATGATTAGATATCTCAAGGATATCGACTGGGTATATAATACACAGAGATATAGATGTGTACTTCAGGACTGTTAATGGTACTGTTTACTAATTATGTGTAACTTTAGGGAGGAAATGTGTGTAATACATATAATAGAAAACTTCTCCTACAGTTTGGATGTATTTGTAACTTTTAACTTTGTCACCATAAGTGCATGTTCTTTCCCCAGTCCTTTCTCCCATCTGGCCTTCGTAGGAATGATTGATATGCCTGTATCTGTTGTTGGATATTGCTAATTTCAGTGCAGAAAGCAAGACTTCATGATTTGAATTGTGCTTTATGTTTAATGGTTCTTGTATTGCTGAGTCAATATAGGTAATTTTATACAGTTCAGATGTTAAAACTACCTGGCAGGCCTGGGGCTAGGGCTCAGTAGTAGAGCGCTTGCCTAGCACATATGAGACACTGGATTGGATCCTCAGCATCACACAAAAATAAATAAATAAAATAAAGGTAAAATGTTCATCTACAACTAAAATGAAAAAATAACAACAACAAAAACTACCTGGCAAAAGAAACAGAGAGGAAGGGGTCAGGGATAAGATATACTCCCCTAGGGCACATCCCCACAGACCCACAGCTTCAAGTAGGTTCCACCTCCTGTGGTTTCTACCACCTTCCAATAGGTGAGTCAAATTATGAATTCATCATTAGATCTCTAAAAAAAATTCATCTCTAAAAAAAAAAACCTGGCAACTTAAAAATCTGGGAATAAGAAATCACTAAAAGTGATTCCTTTCACTGGATTGTCCCATTAACTTTAAAAGTCTAGTTTTATTTTTATTATACTTATAAAGACAAAATTAACACACATGCATATGATAGAATTATCCTTAGTTTATGGCCTGGAAAATTAATAGCACAAGTAAAAGAGAAAATTAATAGGATTTGAATAAAAGATTTTAATTATAAAAACAGCAAAAACAAAAACATCACACTTTCAGTCAATTAGGACCCAGAATGAGAGAGAACTAGTACTAAAACTTCAAAAGCTGCATTTAATCAGGTATGGTGGTACAGGCCTATAATCTCAGTTACTCAGGAGGCTGAGGCAGGAGAATCACAACTTTGAGGCCAGCCTCTACAATTTAAACCCTGTCTCAAAATAAAAAAAATAAGAAGAGCTGGGAAAGTATCTCAATGGTAAAACACCCCTGGGTTCAATCCCCTGTACTGCAATAAATAATCTGAAAATAAATAATAAATGCAAAAGGAAGTTTTTATTTTCCATGCCTCCAACCTGAAAGGACACAATAACTTGTAAGGGTAACTAAACAGTAGCAAGAAGAAAGAGATTATTTGAAAACTGCAAATTGCTAGAGGAATTGCAATTTATCAGACAATTTTGCTTGAGCACACTTATGGTTTGGACTTGGAATGCTCCCCCCAAAACTCATGAGTTAGGCAATACAGGAATGTCCAGAGGTAGGGACTTTGAGAAATATTAGATTTTGAGGGCTGTACCCTCATCAGTGGCTGCATCCATGTGATGGGTTAATAATCTGAGTGCAGTACAGAGTGACTACTGAAGGCAGTTGGGGCATGGCTGGAAGAAGTAAGTCATTAGGAGTGTGCCTTCAGGGACTATATTTGTCCCTGGTTGGTCGGTCTGTCTGTCTGTCTCTCTCTCTGTCTCCTTTCCGCTTCCTTCCCAGCTGTGCATGGACGCTTTCGTCTGCCATAACTTTCTGCTGTAATGTTTCTGGAGCCAGCTGATCATGGACTGACTCCTCTGACACAAAATAAATCTGTCCTCTCTAAGTTGTTCCTGACAGGTATTTTTGTCACCGTGATGAAAATCTTACTAACATGAACACTTAAAAAATAGAGGACAAAAGCTGTGCCTTCAGAACTGTACTGTGAAGAGAGGGTTTTATGCAAGTGGTAAGTCTAAGGTAATGGTAGCAATGAATACGTGCACCAAAAAATCTAATCGTTTACTAAGCTATACTAATATAATTGGCAAAGTGGCAGTTCCTTTCTGCTGAGAGCCAAGGCAGAGTCTGTATGGCCCCTGGCATTTTGCCAACAGTATTGATTGACAGGTGAGGCATTACTATCCGCCTCTGCCGCAACTTTTGAGTTCTCGCACTATTTTAGAGTTCTCGTGGGGATTTCTGGGGATTCCCCGAGAGTTCCCATTGGTTGGGGAAGTGCAGGAGGAGGGATTTCCGGGACAGATATTTCCGGCTGGGGGTTCCTGCACAAGCTGCCTGGCATTCGGGAGGATTCCCTTGGAGCTGTGTAAAGTGTTTTTCTGCAGTTCAAAAATAAAGTTTGTTCCTGCTTCAGTGGCTCGTGATTTGTGCCCAGCCAGACTGCGGCACCTTTCTACTTTGTTCTGAACAGATGTGATCAGGTGTAAATGCCACATTTAATATAATGTTTACCAACCAGGTAAATATTTGCCTGAAAGAAAGACTTGGCAGGTTAGGTAGAAATTTTAGCATGGCCATGTACAGATAACTTCAAGAGCAGGAAAGGTAAACCACACTTGTTTTATGGCCTGTAATTTATTCAAAGAAAGATTGTGTTCGAAAATAAGAACTTTCTAATGGGTCAGACTCTCCAAAGAAAGAAGAGCCCCACCTCCAAAGCTCATGTGTTCCTATTCACTGAAGTATTGCTCCACACAGCACAGATATTAGGCAGAAAGACTATAGATTCAGTAATATAAGAGCACTGAGCTATGTAATGTCTAATGTTTCCACCAACCCTAAAGGGCTCAATTCCAAGATGTTTAAATATACAACCAGCTAGGAGAAAGTCAAACTACTTGCTTTTATGATAAAGATTGTGTGTACCCATGAAAAAGGCTCCATTCAACACCTAACTCCAAAAATCTTAATATCAAAAAACGTGTAGGTGTAGGAATTTTTTTTTCCTGAAGCAAAAGAGGTCCAAAGGGCCCAAAAGGATGGGTAACACATCGACTGGACTAAAAATATCATTATTGTCTGATCTGGGATTTATTTATGAAGGAACTCAAGAATTTAAAATTGAAGTAAGGAAAAGCAGACAAACAACAATTTTAAATTTAGAGTGAACATGACATGGAATTTTCAAGAAGTATAAAGATTATTTTTTAATGTGCAGCTCGTGTAGGAGGAGAAAAAGAAATGTGTGCCTTTACTGTAGGGAAGGCAGGGTGTGTGTAGAAGAATGCTGTGCTCTCTGTATTTAAAATGTCCTAAACATGCCAGGAGCTCATAAGCAGCATCTGTTCTCATGGTTTCCTTACTCCAACCTTCTTGTTTCTGTATATTTCCAAACTATCCACCTTTAATATCAGGAAATTGTTTGATTTTGTCTCCTGAATTAAAGTTGGACTTCATCTCTGACCTGCAGACTCTCAGACTACATGGTTTGCTAAATGTCCACTCACTATTCCTTTATGGAAGCCCATTGTAGGTTCTGAAGAGATGGGGATTGTGACCCTCCTTATCAATATATTCCAGAAAGAGGATACAGTTGCTGCATGCAATTTTTAAATATTCAAGGAGGATAAAATTCAATAAAAATTTATTTCCAATATTACTTCTCATAGATGTCCATGTTACAGTGCATAAAATCAATTTTTAATAATTTTGATTGCTTTTGAAAACTTCTTAGAAACTGTCCAGAAGTGGTTTGAATTTACCAGACCCTAAGGGCCATCCCCATACTGTTGTTAAAGTGCATACGAAAATCCCATTCCCTTGAATAGGAGTACCAGACATGCTTTAAAATGCTCACTGAATATTAAGTTTCTCATGCTAAGAATTCATTCCTTTTCAATGTTGTGATCATCCCAACACCATTTAATGAAAGTACTCAAAAGTGTCACTGTATCTATGAGTAGACTCAATTTGTGTTTTGTCATATCAACACATGTGAATGGAAATCAGAATAATATTAATACTATTATGTGGAACATAAATAACTAGCCTTGAATCATGTTCAGAAGTGGCCCCAGAAGCATTGAATTTTAGCTTCTCTGAGCCTTATCATGTATGACCTGAGACCTGGGACTAGTCTCAGGTGTTCCTCACCAGGGTGGTCCTTTGGTGGTCCCAGCCACATTTGAATGAGTCTCTCCAGTTCCCCAGGGATACTGACAATGGGAGGATGTTTTGATGTGAACTTATGCTCATACTCATGATTGCAGTTTTATTCACACTTTAAAGTATGATAGGGACAACAGTCATCTCCTTTTCCAGATGAAGGAGCTGATGAAAAATAACTACAATAACATTTCCAGGTTTCAATCCTTTTATTTATTCTCTTGAGGGTGTAGTTTCAAACATTTGAACAAGTACTTGAGGGTTAGAAAACAAAAACCAAAAGCTTTGTTTGATGAAAAATTTTCTTGAACATATCTGTAGCAATTGATTAATAATGAGATATACAATATTAAGAATATTTCTTCAACAATAGAAACCACTGGCAAATTAGGTGTCAGAAAACGCTAACATAAACTGACGAGGATTGTTAAAATCATGGCTGGAACAAATGGAATTTAAAGAGGGGATAACCAAGGAAAACATTAAGAAATATGCATTTTAAGGTTTATTCCTCTATTCATTAAAATGCTCAGAAAGGAGTACATTAGTTTAACTCCCTAAAGAAATACCTTTAGTTAATTGCTTCTATATATTATGCTGTTAGTTTTAAACAAGGTTTCAGGATTTACCAATTGAAGTGACTTTATTTATCTTCTGCAGATAGCAGGTGAAATTGCCAAGTAAAATGCCAGACACATAGTAATGCCTGATAACAAAAAATTAAACTGGAAGGGATTGTACTTGTATCATTATTGGCTAATACTTCACTCGGAGTGAACCAAATCCTTTGAATTTCTTGCAGGGTAGCATCCACATGTTAAACATGTACAATTAATCTTTATGTTTAAATTTATAACTCTTCTCTTTCTATTTTAAACTTTATTCCATTTGGTTTGATGAGATATTCTAGCCTCCTCAAATAATTTCAAATCTTAATACAGAAATACTGAATTTACTGCACTTCACAATGTCCTGAAATTTTAATAAGCATTCTCTTATCCTTTTATTCAACCATTGCTGACAATAGTGAGTTGCACAGGGCCAAGGACAGAACACTATGGTGCTCAATGGATACTTTTTCAAGGGCAAAGATTTGTTCTATGGGGGGAATGACAGCAGAGTGAATTAATTCAATTCATTCTTAGAGCAAATGTGGCCATTCAGCATAATTTCTTAATTATGATAAAGATGAAAAGTAAAGGAACTTATTTCAGACCAAAGTAAAGGAGAATAAAGATACCATGTAATCTACTTTATGTCCATGAGAGATTCGGACCTTTTATATTAATCACATCTAATTCTTTAAACATCTCACCAACGTCATTTAAAGTCATTATTAGCACTCAGTAGCAAGAGAGGATCACCAACTCGGAGGTCATGGAATGAAGCCAAAGTATTGACATTGGAGTCTGCTAATGTTATTTGCTTCAACAAACTCCACTAAGTTTGATGTGTGCAGACAATGAGCATTTGGGCAGTAGCTTTATGATGAAATGAAGTGGAACCAAGGTACAATAGAAACATTTAAAACACACAGAAGCTTTGAATACGGTATATACAAATGCAGTGACATATTTGGAGCAAAATGATGAGGTTATAAATGAAAATAGAATGGTCACCTACAAAGATGTCTGTGGGTCCAGCTGTAAACCAATACACAGCTTCAATGCATCAGGGAAGAGAAAACTACCTATTAGTCATGGTCACAGGAAACAAAGTAAGAAAGAGGGGTTCAAGACAGGGATGGGCATATTATTTGCAATATTTGAAATATGAAAGTATGACTGTTACTGAAAATACAAAGAATAAATGGAATAGCATTTTGTGTGTGTCTGCATCTCCAGAGTACCATATCCCTAACATGTGTTAATACAGAGAAAAACTGTTCTTATTGCATATGCTCTTATTGCATTTATTTTAGTGGAAAATAATCTATCAGAAAATGATCACTCCAAATAACACAGCCAAATCAATCCCAAAAGAAGTTCACCAAACTCCCTGTAGGTGGGAAAGAGGAGTAATTAGCAATGCAGTTTGGAAAAGAATCAATAGGAGGTGGAGTGCTGTGAGTGTTGTGTGGCAGAATGGAACATGGGTTTTGGAGTCAAAGAAAACCTAGTTAGATCCCTGCACCACCCTCAGTACCTATTCCACCTTGGTCAATCACTTCACCCCTCACTCAGGTTTCTCACACATACGATGAGAATAATAACACCTGAGATTCCTGTGAAAAGTACTGGGAAAATGTAATTCACTAAGAATAGTGGTAATTGCACTCATCATTTCCCTTAGACACCAATCCATTTGTTTGGACAAGAAGAATCACCAAAATAAGGAGGCAAGAATCATTGACTTATAGTACATAAGATAGATCAATTAGATAAGTTCTCTATTCTGTAGGACTTTCTTTTAGTACAAAATAATTATTCTCAAAGGCTGGGTGGAGATATGGTAAATTTTGAAAAAGAACCCATGGAGAAAACAAATCTAAGTGTCTAGTTAAGAATCAAGGCAGTATCCCAACCCTTGGAAAGGTGCTCTGGCAGAATCTATTCTACTGAAGCTGAACATATATCCTATGCTCCAGAAATTCCAGCCCTAGATATAGATCAAATAAATGCATACACATGCTCAACAAAAGATGTGTATTAGAATGTTCACGGTAGTGTTATCTGTAGCAGCTTTGAACTGGAAACCTCAAAAGAGATCATCAACAGTGAATGAGATAAATCGTGATGTATCCCACAAAGCAATACTGTTTAACAATGAAAATGAATGGCCTGTAATTATATGTAATAATGTGGGCAAATTTCACAAACATGTTAAGCAAAAGAAAATGAACACACAGGAATACATACTGTGGGATTCTATTTACATAAGGTATAAAAACAAAGGAAACTAAATCATGTTGTTAGAAATCAGGATAGTGCTTACCCATGGGAGCTGGGGCATAGTGGTGAGAGGGATGCCCGAGAAGGTTTTATGGTGCTGGTAATTTTCTACTCTTTGATCTGTACATGGTTGCACAGGTGTTATGTTTGTTCAAGTCCATCAAGCTCTCTATATGTGCCTGTTTCTGTATGTATGTTAAACGTGGATGGGGTAGAGAGAGAAGATGGGAGGGGAGGGAGGGGGGATGGTAGAGGATAGGAAAGGTAGCAGAATACAACAGTTACTAATAGGGCATTATGTAAAAATGTGGATGTGTAACCGATGTGATTCTGCAATCTGTATTTGGGGTAAAATTGGGAGTTCATAACCAACTTGAATCTAATGTATGAAATATGATATGTCAAGAGCTTTATAATGTTTTGAACAACCAATAAAAAAAAATTAAAAAAAAAAAGTTACAGTGGGATAATACTGCTTGATCTTAGCATATCCTTTAATCCTTTATCCCAGGGCCTTCAGAAGAACACCAGGCACGGGAGTTCATAGAAAGCTTTAAATCAAATGAAATTTTACTGCATGCTAGTGACTGAATAAATGCCAGAAAACACATTGTTTAGAGACATTATTAAAATTTATGCAATTTAAATGTTAATGTTTTAAGCATAACCTTATGTCAGAGGAAAATGCTTGATTTGCTATTTGTCTCCAATATGTAAATTTAAGATTTACATAACTATATCCTAATATTTTGCTTATAAAAAGTTGAATTAGTATAAAAAAAGTCTTTTATACCTCTATTGAATATTTATATGCAATATTGCCATCTGCCCCCTCAGTTCATTTCTGGACGTAGTAAACAATTATATTGCCACCTACTAGTGTCTCCAAGTGTAGTTTTCACGTGGTATGTGAAACGTCAGGAAGATCTGCAACAAATACCACTTTACAATTCATATATCTTAATTATAAAGTCATATTCATGTTTTAATATTAGTTCTTTAAATAAAATGCTACTTTACACAATTGAATTTCATTTTACATACTTGAAATATTACTTTATGCAGTTGGCTTAATATTTGCTGAGATGAGGTAATCTTCATTTGGAAAGTAGGCTTTCTGTTATACATGTCTGCCACACTACAAGTGAGAGCAGTTTGAAAAGATTGTGGAACTTTGGTGTATTATGATCCGACATACACTAAAAAAATAGCTGGTATAAAACCTTAGTCTTGTTTAAAACATTTTCTTTCTACTTTTTGAGTACTCAAAAATTTGTTTGTTTTAGTAAGCTTTTCAATGCTGTGACTACAAGATCTGACCAGAACAATTTTAAAGGAGAAAAAGTTTATTTCAGGGCTCATGGTTTCAGAAGTCTCAATCCATTGGCAGCAGGCTCCATTCTGTGGTCTTAAGGTGAGGAAGGACTTCATGGTGAAGGAGTGTGGCAGAGAGAAGCAGCTCACACCTGATCAGGAACCAGAGAGAGACACTCCATGTGAGATACAAATACATATCCCTTAGCCACGCCCCCAGTGAACCACTTCGTCCAGCCACACCCACCTACCTCCAGTCCCCACTCAGTTAATCCCATCAGGGATTAATTCACTGATTATATTAATGCTACAATCCAATCATTTGTCCTCCGAACCTTTTTTCATTGTCTCACCACATCTAAACCATAACACTATTAAATCAAGTATGTTCCATTTTCTTTGTGAAAAGACAGCCTCACAATGCTTACTAGTCACTTGTGTTCATAAACTTCCTTTAATTGGCATTTCAATATTAGTTTGCAAAAGAATATACTAATTGCCATAATAGATTAATTTCTCTGAGTAATGAACATGTCAACTGTACTTTTAGTTCTATCAATTTCTGCGAAAGCCAGGACTCCAAAGAGATGGCATTTAATCTCAAAACACCATGCATAATCTTAGCATCAGTCATAGGGTTCCCTGCAGCTTCGGCTTCATTGTCTATTGATCCCTTTGTCTCATGGAGGGAAACATCTTGG
This sequence comes from Marmota marmota marmota, assembly GCF_001458135.2. Taxonomy (NCBI): domain Eukaryota; kingdom Metazoa; phylum Chordata; class Mammalia; order Rodentia; family Sciuridae; genus Marmota; species Marmota marmota. Next base: position 9,434,608 of record NW_026000075.1, read on the forward strand.
ATGTGACAAAGTCTCTTTCCTTAGGGAAAAAAAAAAAAAAAAACCTGGACCCAAGCTCTCAGGAGGAAACTTCCCCCTTTCCTCCATCATTGTGTTTCACATTATCAGATATTTTTATGGATCATTACATCCCTGATTCCTTTGCCTTTACCCATTTCCTGCTCTGGAACATACCCTTTACAGCAGAGATGTTCTTTTCAGCCTTCCTCTTTCTCCTCTTCTCTGCAAGTCCCTGTTTGCTGCTATAGATCAGAGCAGGATACAGAGGTGATGAAGATGCAGTTTCCACCCTCAAAGAGTTTACAAGTTATGGTTTTTCACCTGCCTTTAATGGGCAGGGGGAAGGGATTTAAGAATCAATTGCAAAAGACTCCAACAGTTGATCAAATGAATATATTTTTCCATATAATTGACAAGCATTAACTATAAGAGCTAACATTTTATTTTCTAAAAGCAGGGCTCAAATATAAGGTTGTACCATTTTCCAAATTTCACATTTGCACATAACTTATTATTTAAAAATTAAGTCACTATGTGTATTCTGTAATGGATGTTTAGATTGTTATCCTTAAAGGTAATAACAATCTTACAGGATAAAGAAATCAGGAGAGTCAGAAAGCAGGTGAGGACTATATGAGAGAGGATGAAGGGCTCTTTTGAGCGCTCCTGAAATCACCCCTGTAGGCAGCTTATGTCAGCCAGAACAATTTATAGCTAGAAATAATACTAACAGTGTAAAATGATTTTCCTGAATATTAGAATCTGCATCCACATTAATGGAAAAAATACATATGTAGAAATGTTATTACTTCAACCACAAATTAATTTATGAGTAGTGCAGAATACTAAATAACTTTACAGAAAAAAAGGATATATATATGTGTTTTTTTTCCTATTTTCTGTGGGAGTGTTTTACATATGTAGTCAAGTTGTTGTTGCTGAGATACCTTGGCTTCCTGGTGATTTATAAAAGCAGGAAAAAAATCTGTGAGCATTATTTGGTTTTGTGTGCAATGCTGTCTCAAGTTATTTGTACCTACTGTTTGGAGTAATGTTCCTCAGATTCAACCATGCAAGGCCAATATTTCTCTGGCCACAATTATGTAAGGGTAATAATTATAATGAATGCACAAAATTGGATAACTTTGCTAAGTTATAAACATGTGCATCCACCAAATACCTAGGGAAATAATGCGTATAGTTATCAAAGCATACATTTTAATGAAAGATATATGTTACTTTAGACAGAAAACATGAATTTCTATGGCATTATTTGCACTATTTTAGATTTTTCAGGATAGAATATGAAATGACTCTCCTTCGTAAAGGACACGGTCCTGAAAGTATGTCAGACCCATGTACACAGAAGCACTGTGAGATGCTGCCTCTTTGTCCAAGCTCTTTTGTTGGCTCTCCATCCTCTGATTGCTCCTTAAAATTGGTGTTCCTTGGCTTTCTTTCCTCCTCTTCTCACTGTCCCTGGGCAATTTCTTTCCCTATAATTGGCTTCAATTACCCTTTCAGTACTGGTGAGTCCTGGATATTTCTTTTCAGTCTAGATGGCTCTTTGAAATCTCTCTACACAGTCGGCTGAATACTTCTACCCAAATATTCCAAGCTCATCTCAAAAGCAGCATACCCAGAACAGAATTTATCATCTTCCCCTCTTCCCTTTTCTATATGGCTATCTTAAAAAGAAGATGAAGAATATATTATTATGATGCTCCGTGGTCCCTGCCAGAAACCGGGAGGCTACTCAGATTCCTCCTATGCCACTCTCAGCCACCCTGGTCCATGAGTCCCCACGGCCTCCCTTAAACATTCTTGGCAGCCTTGCTGAATAGACTCCTTCCTCCTTTCCTCAGTACAGGCTCTCATTCTTCCAGCCCTGGATCCATTCATTTAGAACATTTTTCAGGATAGTCTTCTCCACTTGAGGTTTTTATCATCTTCTTGTAATAATCTCGATTGTGCCTCCGGTATTATTTCTGTAGACTTAGAAACCTTTCTCCTTTCTGCCAGAGGAATGTTTCTGAACTGCAAATCTACTCTTGTTTCTTCTCTACTGAAAGACTGCCTTTAACTTCTCACAGGAAAAACACGTGGCTTCCGCATATTGGGGAGCATGGGGGAAAAGGCATCAGAAAACTTAAAATATTGGTAATCTTTTCAACCTCTAATCCTAAACTAGAATTGGATATTAAAAACAGAGAGAAAATATTAAATCTGCTTCCCTTCTTCCACTCTCTACCAAAGCCCCATGCCAGAACAGCTTTAAACAGATAACAGGAGTAATTGATTTCTTCCTTTCCATTAAATGAGGAAAGAGGAGAACATGTCTGCCCACAGCTGGTATACAGATTTAAGTTATTTGTTTGTTTGTTTGTTTGTTTAATACCAAGGTGTAATTAGCAGTCTAATGATAGCATATTCTGGATATCAAATCTCTCAGAAGCAAAAGTAGCTGAATCAGCAGAACATTCCTACTAGCTTACCCTATGAAATTCTTTCCACTACCACAGTGCCTTCTGTTCACTTTGATATGAGTGGTTGAAATGGCATGTTAAGAGAAAAATGAAATTGAAACAGAATAATATTGTAATTTTACACATCCAACATGCCTGTGAAAGCCTCTTTATCAGGTTTAGCCCTGTGACAACATGGCACAGAGAATGTAATTTGTCCAGTGATATATTCTAAGAGATTTCAAGTCAAATGCAGTCTCTTTTAACAGCTCCAAGAGCTCAGAGAATTTGGAGGTACGGATTCTGGAGAATGTTGATATAAAACCTTTAAGATAGAAGTTGAAGCTGGATGCAATGACACATGCCTGTAATCCCAGCACCTCAGGAGGCTGAGACAGGAGGATGGAAAGTTCAAGGCCAGTCACAGCAACTTAGCAAGGAGGCCCTAAGCAACTTAGCAAGACCTCGTCTCTATATTTAAAAAAAAAAAAAATTTAAAGGGCTGGGAATATGGCTCAGTGGTTGAGCACCCCTAGGGGTTAAACATCCATTCCAAAAATTATATATATGCATATATATGTATATATAATTTTATAATGAGCATATATGTTCAATATGCACACAATTAAATTTGCAGTTGCTCCTATCAAAGCTGGGTTGGGCATTGGAACGGTGCTTGCTCCTCTGATTATCCCTGCCCCTACCACCTCCTGGAGGCCCATCTGCTGTTTTCATCTTGGAGAACTCAGTAGACTATAGGATAATGCCTGCACCCTTTTGTGTGGCATAATAAGCCCTCCAGAATCCTGCCCCTGATTATCTATTTTCTTTCTACATCGCCCTCCAACCTGCTAGTTTGCCCTTGCTTTCACATTTCCCTAACATCCTATTCCAGACACTTTCTGCCCCTTCCCACTGGCAATACACCAGGCTACTTGAAGAAAATGGTTTTTGCCCCACAAGTTCCTTCTGCAATCTCCTCCCCTTTCTGTCTTTGTCCACTCATCTCATTTCATGTTTCAGAGCTCAGTTACCAGCTGACAGTTCTCCATCCATTGAAAGCATTTCCTGACCCCTCAGTTAAAATTGTCAATTCCCTTGTGCTTTATCTCACTGCACATGAGACACACTTGCTAGGCACTGTCTGTAAAATTGTATTATGTTGTGTATTTATTATCCATTAGTTTCCTTTAAGTATGGTATATTTTTTAAAATGCAGAGAATTACAAGGAAGAGAGCAATGAGCATTTGTATCTCTTTCACCTATAATTTATCACCTTGAAAATATTTATTTATTTTAATCTTTTTGTATTTTAACTTTTCTTAAAATCACTCTTGTATAAAAATGAATTCTGTCTATTGTAATTAATTCAAATAGTGCTGAAAATCAGGAAGGTGAAAGTTTTAAAATACTTGAAACTTTATTTCACAGAAATGAACCTTATCATACAAAGTGTATATACAAATACAATGAGGAAGCAAATAGGCTGACTTTTATTAAAATGGAATCATATCATACATATTATCATGATTTTAATAGGAAAAAAGAAAGTAAAGAACATCTAAAGGAACTACTCAACCTCAAATAATTTTTCCTAGAGATATTAAAAGACTCTTCCAAGTTTACAAAACAAGTTCAGAAAAAAACATAAACGTTGGACTCACATTGATTTTCTTTCTCAAATGCATTTAAATTTTAGACAACATTAATTAACTTCCTGTTATGAAACACGAAAGCCTTAATACCTGTATACTTTTTTTTACCTTTTCTATCTTTTGTTTTAAGATATATTATTAATTTTATATTGTCCAGGTTTTAAAGTTTATTTTCTTTTGAAAAAAACTTTAATTTGATATAATTACAAAACTAAAAAAGTTGCAAAACAGTCCAAGGAATTCCAATATGCCCTTTGCCTGGATTCCTCAAATGCTTGATTTTATCACACTTATTTTTATCACTTTATCTGTCTAGTTGTTGAATTTTCTCCCTGAAGCACATAACAGAAGTTGTGGACAGATGCCCACTTTTCTCTAAATTCTTAGTGTGCATTCCTAAAAGCAGGGACATTCTCTTACATAAACAGTGCAATTATCAGAATCAAGAAAGTAACTTTGAAGTTAAGACTTCTTCAGACTTCATCAGTTGGTCTACTGATGCTTTTTCTGATCCAGTATAATCCAGGATCATTTCATTGTGTTTAGTTGTTGTGTCACTTGACTCTCATTTAATATTTAATAGATCTTAGTCTTTGACTTTCATGACCGAAATCTTTTTGAAGCTCACAGGTCAGTTATTTTGAGAACTGCCCCTGCAGTAGCTAATGGGTGCATGCAAGATTTTCCAAAGCGTTGCCTTCTTGGTTTTTTCTTTCTGATTCAGAAATGATTAAATTTCCCTGACTTCTCTCATCTGTAAGATAAAAAACTTGGCTGTACATTTTGATTTGTTGTTTGGTGGAAGAGAGTTTTATTTTTTCTTTTCCTTAGACCAGTGGTTCTCAATCCCATGTACTCATTGTTATCAGTGAGGAGACTTTCAGATGGGTTGGTTTTCATTCCATCCACAATTGTATAGCCTGAGAGAGAGAAAGAAGAAAAAAACAGCTCAGTTTAGATAGTTTTGTATTGTGGAACACTTGGGATTCGTCTTCTTTAAGACTTTGTTAAAAATACTATTCTAGAGTTCGCACCATGTATTAAACCAGAGGGGACCCTATATTTTGGATTATTCTTCCAACTTAGTCTGTAACTCTGAAAGCTTTATTTTTTTAAGAACTATCGAGCCAAGCCCAGTCTCTCAATTCCATTCATTTCTTCCAAACTGCTATTTTTTTATTACTTTCCATTCAGAAAAATAAAAGAATATAGATACCTACTCATTTACCACTTCCCAGTTTGGGGCATATTAGTGTAAATTTGCAATACCTTATTGGTCTACCTATATTACTCCGGGCCTTATTAAGTATGTTTCTTTCCATGAGTACCAGTTTTCAAGGTCATTGTTTATTTCTTTACTTCATTGATGCTGACTATTTTTGTTGAGGTGTTCTGTACTTTTCCACACTATGAGGTGTTAGGGAAGGGACACATTCTGTGATGGGATTTCAGCCTACCATCTTATTCAGTTCAGCGCTTATTTATTCATATGTCTATGTTCTTCTGACAGGCTATACATTTCAGAAAGGCAGAGTGCCTGACACATGATATGTGTTATTTTTCTTTTTTAAGGTCTGAAAAAAATAGAAGGGGGTGGACACCAAGAAGTTATTCAATTTCATCAAAATATACACTTTTCACTCAAAGTATGTAGGAGCATGTAACTGAACATCGAGTATGCAAGATAAAATTGTATATATTTTCCAACCATTTCTGACCTCATCTCAACTAAAATCTTGCTTTTTCCTAGTCTTTCTTCCAACTCTTCATTTCTCAAGTCAAAGTACTTTGGATGCAAAATAGCACTCAAAAATCTCACTATTTTACCAATTCTCCTTTTCCTCCCCTCTTGGTAATTATAGGCACATCCTTTTACTCTTCCCAGAAAGTTCCTTTAGAATTCATAACACCATCACCACCTTCCAAAACAAATCAAAACACCTTCAGGTCCTGAAGATTATGTGAAAACAGCCAACTCCTTTAGTTTTGTAAAAATTTCTTTCCTGACAAGGTTAAAAAAAAAAAAAAAGTATTCTGCTCCAAATCTGTATCACAGTGTTCCTCTGAAAAGCATTACTTGTCATAGGACGTTACATAAAACTACTTGTTCTTTTCCTGTGCCGTTTTGTGAACAAGAAGAGGAGATGCCCTTAAGGTTTCATTAATGGACATGCAGACAGTGTGAGCCCCTCGTCATTCTCTTCCCTGATACAAACAATCCACAAGGCCTCTGCCACCTGTTCTTGACCAGAAACCCAGGTTTGCTATCATTTTGTAGCCTCCCACTTTTGGCAAAGTATTGGTTGAATTTTTTTTTTAATTTACTTTTTACTTAGTTCTGAGACTCTGTTATACTTTCTGGCAGCTTTTAAAGTTATTACTTTCTTATATGCATTTGAAATCTTTTAACTAGGGAGCCTTGTTAAAATTAAATAAATGTATAAACATGAAGTTTCCAGAAAGGGAGAGATGGATGCCAAACACTAAAGAGAAGTGTTTTAGACTATTTTGAAATTTTAGAAAAAGGTCAATTAGCCCAACTCTTGACTGTGAAAATGATTATGAGGAAGACAAGACACTAAACTGGAGGAAGCCCAGTCAGCTTCCTGGACATAATAATTAAGTTCAAATGAATGGATTAATATAACTAATTAATTTACAGTTAAAAATAATTTTTACATTGCTTATTTGAATACTATTTGATAGATAAAAATTAAAGATCAAAAAATTACGAAGGGAGAAAATAAATGCAAAATAATAGAATGGGATTTATAATAGGCAAAAGAATGATCTGGCAAAGATGTGAAGGTTTTATTCCCTGGGAGATATGAATGTATTACCTTATATAGCAGAATGTACTTTGCAATTGTGATTAGGATTAAATTCAGGATCTTAAAATAAGGAAAGCATCCCTGAGTACTCTGATATGCTCTGTAGTACCACAAGGGTTTTTTTTTTTAAAGGCTCAGTGTGAGAGAAGGCCGTGCAGGGGGTGGGGGGGTGGGGGGGCAGCGGATGTTGGAGTGATGTGGCCATGATTTTAAGACCACAGCGGCTGCTCCTGGGGAGGACGCAAGGAATGCATTCTATCCTAGCACCTCCAGAAGGACCCAGTCCTGCCAGCACCTTGAATAGAGTCTGATGAGACTGGTTTTGAACTTCTGACTTCCAAAACTGTATGATAATGAGTTTATGTTGTTTTATTTTTTTTTTATTTTTTATTGTTGGTTGTTCAAAACATTACAAATTTCTTGACATATCATATTCCACACTTTGATTCAAGTGGGTTATGAACTCCCACCTTCACCCCATACACAGATTGCAGAATCACATCA
>NW_026000075.1:9442864-9456431 GCF_001458135.2 Marmota marmota marmota
AGAGAGGTGTGTTGAAGTCTCCCATGATTATTGTATGGTGGTCTATTGGACTCTTGAACTTGAGAAGAGTTTATTTGATGAACATAGCTGCACCATTGTTTGGGGCATAAATATTTATGATTGTTATGTCTTGTTGGTGTATGGTTCCCTTAAGCAGTATGTAGTGTCCCTGAATGAGCTGCGGTCAGTCGAAAACAGGGATGGTGACGTCAGCTCTCCAACATGGTGGCCTCTGGCCTCCTCTGTGGTCTGACCGGTGTGGAGAACCGAGATGGACCGCTTCCTTCCCCCGTCTCGAACCCAGAATTCAGCCCTGAGTACGATGCTTGCACAGCTGGCAGAAACTGCAGCACTGTATCCCTGCGTCGCTATCTCCTCGTTTCCCAGCGCGTGCTGCAGACTCTAGCCAAGGGGCGATTTGCTGAATAAGCAGTGTTACCCTCCGTCCGACAAATCTCTCGCGTTTGAGTCCCCGTAGCCGATCCTCGTGCGATGGAAATCCTTCCTCCAGGTTCTGGAGCACCCCACTATTGCTGGAAATTCCTAACAAGATAGCCTTTAGCCGTCCTGACTTGTCATACTCCCACACAGTGACGCAGCACACGGGGGCAATGCACTCCCCTCGCCGCCATCTTCCCGATCCTTATGTTGTTTTAAACCAAGACATTTGTGGTAATTTGTTACAGCAGCGATGGGAAACTAACACAGAATTTAAATGTATTCCACAAAGGCCTTACCTCAAAATAAGCTGCAAATATTGGACGATAAAGTCTGAGGTGGAATGTTTTCTTTGTTGCTCTCTTAATATATATGATGGCATTATTTCTCAATATTATATTGTATGGTTTGGGTGATATTTAACTTGTAGAATTATTTCATATTACTATTTAAAGTTCTGTATTTGGATACACATGAGTGGGAAATTCTCCATAGCCCTCTGCAACATAAATTAATTTTTTTTAAAATAACATCTCTGATGTAATTACATCTCAGTGGCTTTATAAAATAAAGCCCCGTGATTGTGAAAACTGGGATGTTATTTGAAATGTTAGTCTCTGTGATCAAGATGTTTGCTACATGAAGGAAAACTACCAATTCCCAGAGAGTTTTCACACCTGAAAATTAACCCAATTTGTTTTGCAAATCTGTTATGCAAATTACAAAATCAATCACAACAGAGGCCTCTTAACAAAGTATTTTCCAAAAAGATTAAAGATTCCCTACAGAGGTCAGTTCCTTAAATGTCCCTCAATGCAAATGCATATATTTAATAGTGTCTTCTGAGACTAGTCATTTAACCAATGCTTCACTATGTAATGTTTTTTGAGGTATTTGCCTGATATAAGAGAAGCTGTACAATATCATATTGTAACCAAGTTTTCGTTCTTTCTTATAGGGTGTAGATTTTATATTTGTAGAGTTCTTTGGGGGTATGTCATGGTCAAGTGTGTGGGGGTTCTAGAGCCAGATCACCTGGATTAAATTCAGTGCAGCCATTTGTGACCTCAGGTCAATTATTTAATCTGATTCATTAAGAAAATGGAGGAAATTATAACACCTAGTTCATGGGATAGTTTTGAGGGATAAATAAGTTAAAGCATAAAAAGTACTTATTGACAAAACAAGACCTTGTACCAATAAACCCTCTGTAGCTATTATCATTAAAGTCAGAAAAATAAAATAATAGTCAACCCAATTCATATATAGAGATATAGCTTTCATTTTGTAGTCAGCAAATAGTTATTATGTTTTACTACATTCCAGGCAGTAAAATATCAGCATTATTTATTATGAAATGAATCTCTCTTAGGCCTAATTGATAGCCTGTGGGGGGCTAAGACTTCCCCAGAGGTAAATATATTTTAAACTTATGTAATATTATCAGTCACCAAAATTTAACATGAACAAGTTCAGGGACAGGGCTTATAGCTGAGAAGTATATCATGTTCCAAAATAATCAGGGTTTTCATCCTAAGCCTGACTATGAGCTCACAAGTCTTAGAATCTTAGACTACAAAAAGTATTTTAAAGTCACTATAAGAGGGGTATTTTTTTTTAAAGAGAAAGATAGTGAAAATTCTGGTAAAAGAAATTTGCCAGTATTTAAAAAAGGGATAGAGTTGTGACTGAATATTTTTAATATATATTCAGTATAGGACTAGCTGATGACTGAGCAGCACTTTTAGAAGACATGCAAAATAGAAAAAGTTATCACCAGCATCTACTGTTTGGCTCCTTTCACCTGAAGGAAATACATAATATTCAACAGGAACTTCATGTTCACAGGGCACCGTGGCACATACCTCTAATTCCAGCAGCTCAGGAGGCTGAGACAGGAGGACCACCAGTTCAAAGCCAGCCTCAGCAATTTAGTGAGGTCCTAAACAACTCAGCAAAACTCTGCTCTAAATGAAATACAAAAAGGGTTGGGGATGTGACTCAGTGGTTAAGCTTCCCTGAGTTCAAAACCTGGTACCAAAAAGAAAAGGAAAAAAAAAAAAAAACTTCTGTTCAAATGCAAGCATTTGCTTAATATAATAAACCATCCAGCAAGAACTTGACCACCATGGTGGGTATTAATTTGTAACTAGTTTGGAAGGAAAAGTCTGGAAAATTGTAATTGTTAATTTTCTTTATAACAACATTAATTTGATATATCACTCCCACCTGGGCTTTGGCAGGAACTCAATAGAGTTCCAAAGTTTTATATTTGAATCCTCCATACTTCCCTCCATGCTATTTGTCATTTGTTTGACCATAGTTCCAATCAGAGCAACCCCTGCATATCCTCTAGCTCTCTGCTTACATTCTTGCTTCACTTGGGGCACAGGAACATCCCTGAGAGCTCTCAAGCCTGGCATTCCTTATACACAGGTGTAGCTGTTTCTTTCTGAGATTTTTCCACTTCCTTTCATATTGTAGTCAGAGGCAGGAAAAATCAGAAGGGGACAGTGACAGAGAAGCCAGTCTCCTAATACAAATTATCCTCTTCTTTATTTTAGCAATGGTAGTTCGTGTTGAACTGGACATGCAAGTTCTTAACTAGAGAATATCTGTCCCAACTTGTTTGGAGTCAGGTGTCACCACACTGTTTTAACTCATGGAATATGAGAACTAATTTGTGCAAATTTTTAGGTATTATTTTTCAAAAAGGAGATGTTGTCTCTCTCCACTCTTACTGATAGACACTGTAGGTATATTGAATACACTGAATAGTAACCATTCATTGTACTAGCAAAACCTTTGTTCAAATGTTTATTTTCAATAACTCAGAGGACTCACCATGTGCCAACCAAGGCTGAATCTCCACCAGAAGCAGCAATAAAGGTCACATGATTGATTAATATATTGATGCACTTTGCTACTTTTAGTAAGGAATTATAGGAGAAAGTAGAAGTCAGACAGGAATTCGCCAGATGACAACTTTTCCTACTGTTATGATTTAGATATTAGGTGTCCCCCAAAACTCTCATGTGTGAGACAATGCAAGTTTAGAGGTGAAAATATTGGGGTATGAGAACCTTAACCTAATTTGTGTGTTAGGTAGTATACTTGACTGTATTAACTGGGTGATAAGTGTAGACAGACAGGGTGTGACCACAGGAGGTGAGTTGCTGGGGGAATGCCTTTGGGATATGCATTTTGTCCTTGGTGAGCAGAGCTCTCTCTGCTTCCTGATTGCCAGGTCCTGAGCTGCTTTTCTCCTCCATACCCTTCCATGGTGGTGATCTGCCTACCTCCAAGCCCACAGCAATGGAGTAAGCCATCTATAGACTGAGATCTCTAAAACGATATGCTCCAAATACATGTTCCCTCCTGTAAAATTATTTTTGTTAGGTCTTTTGGTCACAGCGGAAAAAAAGCTGCCTAAAACACCTGCCTTGCAGGGCATAGGCACGGCACTAATGGTCCACCTTCAATAAGGCACACAGACAACACACCAGGGAATGTATTAATAGTACACAGGGAGGGCCTTGAGTTCCTAGATGACCTCACATACAAATGGTCGCCTTCTCTGAATTATTGACCTTACACTGGAATGAGGAAAAAGTGCTTTTATCTTGTTTGCGCTAGGATATTCCTGGGTCTCTTGAAGCATGTCAGCTTGTTAATTAACCGATGTAGCAGTCAGTAACCCAAAGGAGGCTGCATCATAGTGAAATACATGGCATTGGCTAAGTATTGTAAAATGGGTACCAAGAAAATAGACACTGTAGGTATATTGAATACACTGAATAGTAACCATTCATCATACTTTAGCAAAACCGTTGGTCAAATGTTTATTTTCAGTAACTCAGAGGACTCACCATGTGCCAACCAAGCCTGAATCTCCACAAGAAGCAGTGATAAAGGTCAGATGATTGATTAATATATTGATGCACTTTGCTACTTTTAGTAAGGAATTATAGGAGAAAGTGGAAGTCAGACAGGAATTAGCCAGTTGACAAGCAGAGATAGAAGAGATAATAATTCTGCTGAGGGAGACTGTCTTTGCCTCAGTCTGTTATCTAGTTGACTGACAGGCCAATAGCTTGGGGCCTCATTGGGCTGCAAAAGCAAACTGTTTTTGAACCTGTAACAGCAGGAAACAATAATCACTTTCAGTTAGCTTGATGCAGTCCTGTTTCAAAAATCAGATTGCCTTCTTATTTGAGGTTTTTGTTTTGTTTTTTGGTTGGGAAGTTTCTTCAGTTGCTTCCATTCAGAGGAAGCAGCAGAGATTAGATGAGCTGTGTTTGTAAAGACCATTAAATAAGTAAGTGTTGGAAAGCTTAAAATTCTGCGTAGATGAAATATTTGGTTTTGGTTATTCGCATGAAATTGATGGAGCTTATTAGATGCTAAGAGGTTCTGAAAAGATTTTACTTTCAAAGAAACTATAGTCTGGCCTAACAAAGCCTGTGGATTTTTGTTTGTTTTTGATCTTCAAATAGGTATATTCCAAATCACAAAATAACAAGAAATAGAGATGCTAGGCTCTTGGATGGAATAGAAATAAGATGCTTACGTGTACTAAAGATGAATAAGAGAGAAATGAATTTCTAATTTGTGTGTGAGCCACTGTATTCATTTCTATGAATTTCAACATATACATAGATTTGTACAACCACAATCAGAATCAGGACACAAACAGAATTCATCAGTGAAACCATCCAGGCCTAGATCTTTCTTTCCTGGAAGGTTTTTTAAACCATTATTCTGATTTCTTTGATATAATTATAAGACATTTTGTACCTAAGATCTTTCTTTTATAATATAAGCTTTTCATGCTATGAAATTCCTCCTAAGCACTGATTTAAATGAAGTCAACAAATTTTGATGTGTTGTGTTTTCATTTTCACTTAATTCAAAAATCTTTTCTAATTTCTCCTGAAACTTCTTCTTTGACCATAAATTATTTAGAAATTTTGATGAGCTTTTACTATCTATCTGAATCTATCTTCAGATTTCTAGTTTCACTGATATCTACATTCTAGTATTGAGATTTTAATTTCAGCTATTGTATTCTTTGATTATATTCATTGACTTATTCTTTCTATCTTCTATTTCTTTGTTGAGACTTTCTATTTATCCATTTATTTGAAGAGTGTTCACAATTGTTCCTTGCAACATTTTGACAATAGGTACTTTAGCATCCTTGACAGGTAATTTCCAATATCACCTGTGTTGATTGTGTTTTTTCTTGTGAGCTTAAATGCTCTTGAGTCTTTAAATTCTGAGGTACTCAGTATTCTGTCCTGGAAATTTTTAATATTTTGATTTGAGGTTCTATGATTTGTTAAGTCTTATTAAATATGAGAAAAGTTGATATTTTTATTTTCTAAGGAATTAACAGGCTATGTTCAGGTCAGGCCTTTCAAGCATGGGCTGTAATTTCAATATCAGTTTGTGTTAAAGCCATGACCTGTGCTATTCAGAACTATCTCCTTGTGAATAGCACCCAGCTGCCTGTCTGGAATCTGAGAATGCTCTATCCAGTAGAACAGTTCTCAAAGTCTATGGCAGGCTTATTAGCATCATATAGACACATGTACAGCTCAGTAGTAAAACCAGGAGATCATAAAAAGATTTATGGAATTACTCTTCTAAGCTGCTCCCACTCTGATCTCTGCTGCAATTTCCAGATCTCTGAAGTCCCCCTTTTCTGTGATTTGTCCTGAAAGTTGGATGCTCAGTTATCCAAGTCTACCATAGACTTCCATTGCCATGTCCAAATCTGGGACCAAGTGGCAGGAAAAGTTAGAATATAAAAATAAAGTTTTTCTTTACCTTCTTGGAACTATAACCCAACAATTATAAAGACACTGACAGTCTTCCTGCAGTCTACTCTTCTCTAAAAGGGTTTATTCCCCTGGGCTTCATTTTCTCCAAAGGATTTTAGGAAGATTTTTGTTTCCCATTTTATTGTTTAAGTTTTCTGTAATAAGCATATAGTGATTGAACCGTGATATATAATTCTTTTATTAAGATCACAAATCCATCCTGCAAGAAGCTCATAATCAAATAAGAAAAATGAGTTAGATATAATAAAAGTCCAAATTTAAGAAGTATAACCATAAACAGAGAGGCAGCATGAGTGAAATCAAAGAGAATAGAACAAAGACCAAGGAAAGCTTCACAATGAAGGAAGTTTTGAACTATGGCTAAGGAAGTGGAGAAATGGGAAAGAATATTTTAGGATAGGAAAATCTTGAATCAGGTTAAAGACATGAAAAACTGGGATGGCCAAAAGGAACAAATTCCCAATACATTAATGCAATACTTTTAATACATAAAAATTTTCATAATGAGAAAATGGTCTTACTGTTCATGTACAAAGCTTTCATAATTAGAACACCAATTGGTGTTCACATACACAATTATATATTACCCTTAATAGTGTGGATCTTAATATAGTTCGAAAATCTAAAACTACGAAAGCAAGATGGTTGGCTTTAAATAAAATCGGAGCCTACATTTTATTTTTGGTGCCACTGGCAGCCTTCCTACTGTCTACTGTTCTCATCCTCTACCTTCGAAGTCTGCCTTGTGTTTCATTCCTTTTCTCACCTTATAGTTAAGTAATTGCTAAGGAAACATCAGGAGATTGTATTTTAATATGCTATTTCTCCCAGAGATATTTGCATTTCAATAAGTTTCTCTTCTAGGTTAAATCTTCAGGACCCAAAGGAATAAATCTCTAATGATGAAAATGACAGGTCAAGGGGTGAGGCATCCGGGGACCCAGTTTAGCCTCATAAGCCCTTTCTGCTGTCCTGTCTATGGGCTCTTCCAGAGAAGTCCTTTCATTCCTATCTCATGGGAATGAGGCAAAGGAGACAAATATGAAAAAACACAAAGCCAAAAAAAGTTACATAAGATGTTTCTCGATATCCTTCCTAAAATTTATTACTCAAGCAATTTTCCCTCCCTATAAATAGGGGAAAAGGTGAAACAATTTGCATATCATTTTATTACTTCATTAACTGTAACTGCAATGTCTGAATTGTAGACTAAATGTGCACATTCTGAAAGGATACTTAAAGTACAAAATACATCTACATGTTTCTATCTACATTTATCATAATAACATTAATATAATCAACTAATTCTGTTTATGTGACTATATTATTTAATATTCCTATACAGCAATTGGAAAATTAAATTTAATTATAGCTATTTACTTTTAAAATTACAATGCCTGTAACTCTAAGGCCAAAATTAAATATATACATCTGCTGAAGTGCAATACAGTTTTAGAAATCTTATTTTTACACTACTTTAAATCCCATATAATAAATGAGTCTCTATGTATATATACATAAGAATAAATCTGAACATATACTTTATTCTCCATAAAATGTAAATTTTATATTAATACACTACAGTGCCTGCATTAAAATGAAGATTTTTATCATAATTTTAGTTTATGGAGTTAATAGAAGCAAAAAAATCACAAAGCAAAACCATGGGAAAAAATTCAAACTTAGGATGAATGGCACAAGTCTACCTATAATAAGGAATTGGACCTGCATATTTTCACTGACTTGAATCAACCTCACCAACATTTAATCATTGAGCACTCCTATCAATAACCCACACTGCTGTTAATTAGACTTTATTTCATTGGTCCTGTCCCCTTCCCTGTATCCTAATCCCATGGGGTTTCTTTTGTAGAGTTTTGTCTGCAGTAGCATCCTTAGCTGATATCCTCTACCTCAGGACTTTGCTTTCTCTAATCATATCGTGAATGGAAAAGAATATTGCTTTGGATTTTGCTACTGATTTTATCCCTTTGTATAAATATGCTCAATTGGAGGGAAAATAATTTGTTTCTGTGTCCATCTCTGCAACTAGAACCAAAGTCCTTACTCAGGCTGAACTGTGGCTACATTGGGCTCTGCACAAGGTGACTTTTGGGCATTGGAGTCTGCACACGATTCTGTTCTGTAGCTCAACAAAAGTGGATGCTTCAAGTATTCCTTTAACATATATTTAAAATATAAGACAGCATAATGCAAGAAAGGGAGGTAGAAGAGCACTTCTTAGTGCTTAGCCTGTTTTTAATTTTCTTGGAAAATTCAGCTGTTTTGCAAAATTCTCTTACTGAAGTGAAATAAGAACTTTTTGGTTCTGAGACCCACCTTGCTGTGACATGCTTCTTTGGGTCATCTTTGGCTGCTCAAGTACACCTTGCCTTTATTCTCACCTTCTGTTCCAAGTGGCCTATCAAAATATTTTTGTATATTTGTAGCATCTCTATACTGGACCAGCTTCAGACATTCAATTTTATCCATTTCATAAGAAATCTAGTATCTAGAAATATTTCCATCCTTGCTGCATCTCTGAAAGTTGCCTGGCAGCATTTGTAATGGCATTCATTCAACTGGCACTTGTTTCTGCCTTCTCCACGATGTGTAATTGGGGTAATACAGCCCTAAGCACCCAACTCCACAAACATGTATATGAGATGTACATTGTAATCTACAAAGCATCAAATTCAATTGTTGAAATGCAATGTATTCTTCAGCACCCATCATCAGGTCTGTGATTTAGGAGATGCAAAATAAACACCAAATCTGCCTATGGACTCCAAATTCCCAGTCCATGATGTGTCTTCTTCAAAGTAAATTATATTAAGGAAATTATTTTTTTTAAAATAACAGTGGACATATGTTAAATGCATCCTGTGCTAGAATATTTTTTGAACTCTGGGCCTCAGAGGAACTGTGAGTTTTATCCCTCGCTGTTTATATGAGAGAAGAGAAGATTAGAGGCAATGAAATGGCCTGCATAGAGAAAAAAGGACTATATAACCAACATTTTTTATTAGTCCCTCTTTAGTATATTTTCATAAGGGAAAAAGACAAAACAAAACAAAACAGAAAACATTTGAAATCACACAAAGGCCCTGGGCATGTATAGCTTTTTAGAAGCTTGTTTTTGTAGATGCCATGGTTCTCTGGATTACAGCCCCAAACCATCACATTCCATTATAATTAACTGGGCTGCGTGTGACTATTCTACTGATGGGCTGATTTTGAGATGGAAATTTTGGTGGAATCACATCAAATGCTGGAGAGTGCACACGCATTTGGTATAAAAGAATTGTAATTAAACTTCAGTCATCCTCTCCTACAGAGAACATTGAATTAGAGTCAAAATTGGTTTCTATTATGTTTAAGTCTATCAGAGGCACTGGGGGAAGATCGTTAAGACATTAGAGTAAAGTAAAATCTGTGGGCAAATGTTCTATTTATTATAAAGTGTGGGTGAACTCAAAGCTGGCCCCAGGTGGTGCGGAGGGCAGCCTCCTTTAGGGATGAAATGTCATGTACAGAGATTCCAGTGGCACAACCCTGCCACTGGGGTAAGGGCCCTGGATCATCTATCTAAGTAACTCGTCCAGAGGTCCTGCTTTTTCTGTAGAAGATGCTATGGAGAATCAAGAAACAAAAGGAGTCTCTTTGGATTTTAGCTTAAGCTTCCTCTTTCTCCTTTCTACTCTCTTAGACTCAGATTAGGTTTTCAAAGTCTTTTCCTGTTGTCTTTGTAGCAGAGTTTCTTTGGGAGAGGAAGAAAGCAGTCCCTCTGTGCTGACCTGGAAAATAATAAGCCACTAGATCCTATTTCTACAAATCTCTTATCAGGCTCCATTAGAAGAGCAAAAAAATGAGTTTAGTTCTACCCCTTTCCACATAAAACTTGTACTGTGGACTTGCATGATTTCTATTCTTCTCCAAGGATGACAATGCCTATGTTAGCATGACATATTTGGTATTCTGTGCACATAGGTTATACTAGCATAGAATTGATTCAGCTCTCACTATCAATAGTAACAGTATATTCTTTGTCTTTACACACACCCCACCTTGTCCCACAAACAAGAATCAATTGATCTTAGTTCCTCCTATCTAAAGAGTCTTTAGATTTTATCACATGTACCTCTAAATAATCTTAATTTCTCACTCACAATTTAACTTTTGTTCCTTCATTCATCAGATTGGCTTAAACATATTTTAGTTTTTAAAAATGTACAAAAAATCATGAATAAGTAATGTTCTTTTTCTTCAAAGGGGATACAATGTATTGAATGACAACTACACAGAAAATTATGATAGTTGATAAGGACCAAGAAAGAGAGGGAACAGGAAGCAATGGTAGTGCAGAGGAGGGGTACCCCACCAGGTTGGCTGAAGTGGAGTGACAGGGAAGTATAAGAACTGTTGCACCGGAGTCTTGAAGGACAAAGAAGAGTAAGTCAGATAGGCCAAAGAAAGAAAGAAAGAAAAAAGAGTGTGAAAGACAGGGAGCGTATCCCTTTAGTAACTTGAATTTTAGGTATAACAGTTCTTTACCCGTAACAATTGTATGATACTCAGCCAGGGTACATCAACATGTCTAAACATGTGTGTGTGCATGCATGTGTGCGTGTGTGTGCATGCGTGTGTGTGCACACGCGCAAGTTGTTATTCATATCCATTTTGGTTGGCACCCTCTCTGCATCCTCAGCTAACTTCATTCATTATGTTGATGAGAAGATCAATGAGGTTAGTGTATGTGAATGTAAAAAAGTAATTGATTGAGAAGGATCCTGAAGGTAAAAATCGAAAAAAAAAAAAAGGAGTAAGGAAACTGACATTTGTTGGATTAAGTCCAACATGAAACTAGACATTTAAATATATTCCTATTTCATAAAAACAATATATAAGAATATGCTAATAAGGCGGAGGATGGTGCATCTCTGTAATCCCAGTGACTCCAGAGGTTTAGGTAGGAGAATTGCAAGCTCGAGGCCAGCCTCAGCAATTTAGTGAGACCCTCGGCAACTTAGCAAGACTATTCTCAAAATAAAGAAATAAAAAATAAAATGTCTGGGGTGTAGCTTAGTGGTGAAGGGGCTTTGTGTTCAGTTCCTAGTGCCTACACACACATACACACACAGGGCTTTTTTCCAAATAAGAAAAGACAGAAAAATTAAATATTTTTGCAGGACAAAACAGCTAACAATCAGAAAATCTGGAATTTGAAGCTAATTCTTTCTGAGTCCAAGTTCTATGTGGCAGAGATCAAATATTTCAGGAGTATTTTATCTTTAATCTATAATCAGTCCTGAACTTGACTCCCTCCAAAAATTATACCTACATTTTTGTTCATTTCCCAAACATCAAGAGCAAAAGTCTCCAATTTCTATCTCCATCAGGGGTTAGTGCTGACACTTCTCAGTGCAGTGCTGTCTTTGCAAGTAACATACTTTTTCCCCCTTCAAGAAAAGAAGGGAAAAATCCAAATTACAAGGCTAATAGAAAATCATGTGAGAGACTAATGCCTAAGATTGCTTCCTGTGATCAACACTATGCAACAAGAGATTGCTGTGTGCTTAGCACCAGAAGAATACCATCTGGGAAACTGGAGAGAATATAGAGGACTTCAAAGAAGAGCTGCCATCTGAACTGAACCTCAAAGGATGAGTAAGATTCCAGGCTGAGAGAAAATATAACTGCCAAAGCACAGAGGTGAGAAGACTTAGGCCACACCTAGGAAGTGCCAATAAATTCAAATGGGTTAGAAAATGGGTCATTAAAATAGAGACATTAGTCTATCTCCCACATGTCTCTCAATTCTGTCTTTTCTCTCCACCCAGCCTTTTTTCTCTTATCAATACTTGAGTAATCTTTTCACAATATAAAACTGTTCATCCTTCCATTTATAAGTATTTCAATCTTTCAAAATCTTTTAAATATTCTTTAAAAAAATCCAGACACCCAATAACTTAATAATCACAATATCTAGTATCTAATAAAAAATAATTAGACATGTGAAGAACAGGATGATATGAACCAAAGCCAGAAGAAAAATTAGTCAATAAAACAGACCCTGAAAACACAATGGAATTAACAGATAACTGCATTAAAAATGATTATGAAAATGGTAAAGGATTAATAGGAAATCAGATACAACTATGAGAGGTACAGACTACAAAAGAGATGCAAATGAAACTTCTAGGGCTGAGAATAAAGTATCTCAAATAGAAACTTTATGGATGATTATAATAGAAGATTATGCAATGATGAAGTAAAAATCAGTTAACTTGATAATAAGGTAATATTTTTTTAAACTGATAAGAGAAAAGGGGAAAATGCTGAGAAAAAATAAACAGAACCTCAGTTACCTGTGTCACAGTACCAAGTGAGATGACATACATATAATAGGTATCCCAGAACGAGAATAAAGAGGACTAGGAAGAAAAAATGTTGAAAGAAATAATGACTTAAATATTTCCACATTTTATAGAAAATATCAAAGTAAGATTCAAAAAGTTTAGTAAAGTATTAGCAGGATAAATAAAAATAAAATTGTAGCTGGATGTGGTGGCATACATCTGTTAATCCCAGTGATTCAGGAGCTAAGGCAGGAAGATGGGATTTCAAGAACAGCCTCAGCAATTTAGTGACACCCTAAGCTACATATTAAGACCCTGTCTCAAAAAGCAATTAGATAAAATGGACTGGGGTGTGGCTCAGTGGTAAAAGCACCCCTGGATTCAATCTCTAGTACCCGGGCGGGAGGGAAGAAAAAGAAAGGAAAAGAAAATCATACCATGACACATCTGAATGAAATTGCTCAAGTTTTCTTTCCTCTTCAATTTCTTAAATATTTCTAGTGCTGTTGGACACATTTATATCCTAACACAACACGTGGTTCTGCATCTCATTATTACAATGAAAAGTGAATCGTGCTAGTATTACTTAAAGTAATTCCTATACCGTGATGATAAGAATAACTTAATAATATTCCAAAGTGATAGCAATCATATGAATGAATACCAACTAAGTGCAAATTAAAAGCATCCCCTATTCAACTTTCCCTCAGTGGATTTGAAAATACTAATGGCTACTCCAGTACCAGTCAGAGGAACAATCTGATGGATAAAAAGTCAATATGGAAAGAGTGGTCTTCACCATTTTATATATAGCTTGGCCCCCTCCTAGACCTTAGATGAAGCCTAAAAAGTAAGGGATTCAAATGCTTAAGTTTCATTCGTTTCTTTTCTTTTCTTTTTCTTTTTTTTTTTTTTTTTTATATT
>NW_026000075.1:9456451-9503463 GCF_001458135.2 Marmota marmota marmota
TATAATATTTATATAGTATGAATATACTACAGTTGTTTCAATTTTTTTTTTTTTTTTTTTTTTGATATTGGAGACTGAATCCAAGAGCGCTTTACCACTTAGCTACATCTGCAGTCCTTTTTATTTTTTATTTTGAAACAGGGTATCACTAAATTGCTGACACTGGTCTCAAACTTGCCATCTTTCTGCCTCAACCTCCAAAGTCTCAGGGATTCCAGATATGCACCACTGCACTGACCACATTAGCCAACCTTTAGGGTAGTGGTGGACAATTGATAGGGAAACAGCAAGATAATAGATGATAAATTACACCAGCAGCTCATGCCAACAGAGAAATAACTATCGGATAAATGCCCTTCTCCAAATAACATGAGAAAATACAACTGAATGTGGACATTAAAAGGCTAAAATTTACTCTAGAAATGAATAAAATCATATTATCCTAAATTGATAAAAATAACTTTTCCATCACCATAATACTGTTTGTTCAAATGGTAGGTATAATCAAATTTAAAAGTTATATCTTTGATCAAAAAGGGGGGGGGTAAATATTTCAGGTTGGACTTGGAAACTTGGAGAAACATTAATTCCTATGAAACAGGAAAAACAACATCAGCAAATTTAAAAAGGAGGAGAAAAGTTTCTACATAATAAGACAAAAACACCTGAGACAAATGAAAAAAATTTTGTATAAATCCAAAAGAATTCTTTGATTTCCTTTAAAATATCTTCCAATAAAATGAATTATTAAATAAGATGCAATTAAACACCAAGGTAGAGAATAATATTTGTATCAGTCAGGGTTCTATAGAGGAACAGAACTAACAGAATATATATATAATTATATTTATTAGATTGGCTTACATGATCCGAAACTGGATAGTCCCATAATGGCCATCTGTAGTTTGAAGAGCCCAAGGAACCAATAGCTGCTCAGTCCAAGAAGCCAAAGCCTTAGAACAAGAGGGACAATGATGCACTTCCTGTCCAACACTGAAGGTCTGGTATTACATGGCAAATCACTGGTCAGAGCACACACTGGAAGACAGAAGGAGCAGGAGTCCAATGTCCTCAGATGATGACAGTAGCAGTAATTAACATACCTGCTCAGGAAGAATCAAACTTGCATCCACACGGGCTTCTTCCTTCTTTTGTCTTTTGTTCCATCTGGGTCCCCAACCTCTTGGAGATGCCACCCACATTCAGGACATGTCTCCCCCCTCAATTTGCTGTCCCACAAGCCAATCATCTCTGGAAACAGCAACACTGACACACCCAGAAGTCTCTTAATCCTAGGGAACTCTCAATCCAATCAAGATGGCTTTCCAGACCAACCATCACAATATTATATTTATGTCTTATATTTTTATATATTTTTAAAAATCTGGTGAATTTACTATTTACAAATTTGATGCATATTGACTGAAGCCAGAAATAAAAAAGAAAAATATTATGTTACTGTCATCACATCACCTTATAAATAGCTCTAAAATCACCCCTTTGTGTAACTAATCACATAAAGACTATTAATGATGATATACAATTTTATTTTTACTATCTGAAAATGCCATTAATATTTTAGTCATGAGCTTGTCAAGTGAAAGAAGTTCAAAGCCAGCTTCAGCAAAAGTGAGGCGCTAAGCAACTCAGTGAGACCCTGTCTCTAAATAAAATACAAAATGGGGCTGGGGATGTGGCTCAGTGGTCGGTGCCCCTGAGTTCAATCCCAGTATCCCCCAACAAGAAAGAATGCACCCCATGTTAACTGCAGCAGAATAGGAAATTTTCTTTTCAATTCCATCTCTACTAACCAGGCAATTAGAACAGAGAATGCTTCAGCTTCAAATGGAGGGAAGAATCAAGACAGCTGGAGCTAAGGAAGAGAAATTGGAAAGGGCAATTGTGAAGCACCGAGGCTCACTGGAGTTTTGGTGCCTTGGGAACACAGAAGTAAGCATTTGCCAAAAACCTTTTTTCTTTACCTTCTTCAGCCCAAGTATAGGTGAGGCTATAAGTTTTCTGAAACCATTTCCTTTGAATTCTAACCTGGGTTCATTCCCTCTTAAGTTTACTCAGAAATGGAGTAATTGCTTTTTCAACTCTCCTCCTGTTTGACTTCTCCTCAAATAAACCCCAAAGGACTTTCCAATGTGTTTTGTTTTCTTTGAGTTTTATCTGCTTAAGTCATTTTTTACAGCAGTTTACAATGAGGAAATGCTAAAGTTTGAATAAGGTTTGTGTCCCCCAGGTGTCCATCTTGACAGAAGTCTTGGTTGGCAGGGCTTTTGAGAGGTGGTACAACCTGTGGGAGATGGAGCCTTCAGGGAAATCCTTAGGTCACTGGGGACATGAGATAGTTTGTGTTTGGCTCTTTGGTAGTTCTCATGTGACCCTTTGAGTTCTCACAAAGGAGTTGTCACAAAAGATACATGTCTGGTGCTGCCCATCCTCCCTCTGTTCCTATTCATTATGTGACCACCACTGGTCCTGAATCTGTATTGTAATTGCTATTCATCACGACATGATGCCATCAAGAACTGAGTTGAATCTAGCACCATGCTCTTGAACCTCCAAGCCTCTGAGGTAAATAAACCTTTTCTGTTTGTAAAATTAGCAGCATCAGGGCTGGGGTTGTGGCTCAGAGGTAGAGCACTCGACTAGCACATGTGAGGTCCTGGGTTCTATCCTCAGCACCACATAAAAATAAATAAATAAATTAAAGGTATTATGTCCAACTACAACTAAAAAAATAAATATTTTTTTTAAAATTGCTGCATCAGCTCATTAATTGTAATAATGCAAATACTGGAAAGATATGTAATTTTTTTATTATGAGATTCAGTTTTTTCCTTTTCACATAGACACAGTTATCTTCTTACCTTGTATTGTAGCAAGTTCAAAGTCAGTTATGAGTGATAGAGCAAATATTTTTGATTTATCTAGTTTAATTATTAATATTTCTAGATAATTTTTAAAAAATTATAATGGATTTAAGAGTAGTCCTATATAAATTCTCTTCCTTACAAGCTGATGTATTTTTATAACATGTGAGGAAAAGTTATAAGATTGTGTATAAATATACATACACACACTTGCACATATATGTGTATGTGTATATACATCTATATGTGCACTCGCACACTCAGATTGGGAACTGTGCACGGTCTACAATTAATTCTACCAATGAAAACATGGTTTGTATATCTTGAATGACAATGTCTAAAAACTACTGAGAAATACCTCTGCAATGTAAGATGGTATTTTTCTGAGGGAGGGGGAGAGTTGATGAGGTCTCAATATGTTGCTGAATCTGGCCTCAAACTCCTGGATTTGAATGACCCTCCCGCATCAGCCTCTCAAAGAGCTGGGCTATAGGTACAATTCCTGTACATGGCTAGGAGAGGGAATTTTTTAGACAGTAATAAGAAAAAAATTTCAGACTTTACTAATGTCAGAAAACAAGGTATTTTTTATAGTTTGGATCTAAAAATATTCCCCTTAGAACCTGTGTGTTAGATAATGCAGGAATGTTCAAAGGTGAATGAATAGCTTATAATAACTATATCATCATCAGTGAATTAATATAATAGTTGATTTAATAATTTTAAAGTATTACTGAGTGGGTATCTGTAGGCAGGTGGGATGTGGAAGGAGGAAGTAAGTCACTGGGAGCATGCTCTTGGGTATTATATCTTGGCCCTGGTTCCTCCCTCTCCCTCTCCCCCTTTCTGCCATGAGTTCAGTAGCTTTCCTCTGCTACACCCTTTCTGCCACAATGTTCTGCCTCACCTAGGGCGCAGGGCAATATAGTCAGCTGACCTTGGACTGAGACCTTTGAAATCATTAGTCAAAATCATTTTTCCTCATTGAAGTTGTTCTTATCAGCCATTTTGATTACAGTGACAAAAACAAACACAAACAAAAAAACTATCACACTAGTTTTCCTGAGCATTTGACCATACACCTAGGGTGGTCTAAGGGCTTATACGAGTTTGGCATCTGCTCAGCACACTTGGTAAGTCTCAACATTGGAGTAGGAATGGAAAAGGCATGTCTTTTTCTCCATCACCCTGAAAACCCGCTCCCTGGAACTCTGTCTTGGATACTATCAGAAGCAAAAAGAGAAACTGCATTTATCAGTTTCCAAATAATCATCAAGAGGAAGGTTGGTTCACAAGTAAATTACAAAGAGGAAGAACACAAAGTAGAAACATCAAATGAACTTACAAGATTTTCTTATGGTCCCACTAATATGGGACGGATATAAAATTAGAACCCATCTTTTTATTATATCCCAAAGCGGAGTTGACTTGGGGAATCAGTGGGAATATAATATAATTCAAGATCAGCCATTTTTTTGTGTAAAAAAGCCAAATAACAAATATTTTAAACTTTACTAGTTATATGGCCTCTGCTGCAACTAGTTAACTCTGCTGTTGTAGCACAAAAAGCGGTCAAAATAATATGTAAATTAATGGGTGTGAATGTGTTCTAATAAATCTTTATTTACAAAGACAAGCAGTGGGCCTGATTTGACCTGAGGGCCATAATTTGTTGACTCTTGCTATAGTAGATAAAGCTTTGTATTTAATTTAGCTATTAACTAATGTATTTGCTTTTACCCTTCAAGACTGCTTTTCCCTCAAATTTCTCATTTATAAAATTAGTGTTAAATTAGCTCTGCAATAATAAAACACACATTTATACACATTTCTAGAATACACATGATAAATTTACATTGCATTCATCAGGTAAATATTGAAACTACTGGACTATTATAAGAAACAAACCCAGAATCTCAGTGGCATAACAAAAATAAAAGCTTATTTCTTACATGAAATTCAAGGTTAATGTTCCTGCTGAGTGGTTTACTAGGAAAACTTATCTACAGGCTGTAATTCAGGGACCTCCGATTCCCTTGTTTGGCTCCACTATTCAGACACATCCATGTCATCTAGGCAATAGTCCTGAGGAAAAAAATCACCTGGGATCACATATCCCGTCTTACGTATCTCTGCATACATTCGATTAATCACAGAATCTCAGCATCTACCTAAGTACAAGGAAGAGGCTGGGAAAGGTAGTTCCTTGAGAGGCCACCACTGATGAGCAAAATCTCACGGTATGGATGGGATGATCAAATTGCTAGTGATCAGAAGGCATTATGTGCCACAATTATAAACACAACATAATTTTTAAAATATGTGTATCTGTGTGTGTCCTACAAAAATATTCATTGTATACATCTGAAGGTGCTTCCTAAAAATTTTAATCCAGATCCCTATGGAAACTAGGTAAGAAAAAAATGTATGTATATATATATCAAAAGACATATGTACATATATAGCTGTTATTTCATTAATAAACTAAATTTACATATTTATATAATAAATGGCTTATTAGTAATATAATTACTATATAATTCATATAAAATAAACATAAATATATATAAAATATATAAATACTATTGCTAATATAATTACTATATATTTCATGTAATTATATATTATAAGTACATAAATTTAGTGAAGCAACATATACATAAAAACTTAGACTAATTACTTAAATTTACCATAGTAAATCAATACTAAAGCTGAGGTTCAAGTGTAAGGGCTGAAACCATGGATTCAAAGTTTTGTTTATTCTTTTATAAAATCGTGCTGTATAATGAACTGAAATTTTCACAAGCAGCTGGTATTCACACCTACAAATGTATAACAGTAGCTGTTTCCTCCCTACATGGAAATGCAATTCTCATTAGGAAAAGCACAATTCAGAGTTTCTAGATGAACCAATGCAAAAGAATTAAGCATAGTTAAGGAGATTTTCAAACATAGAAAGCAGTCGAAGCACTTCTTAGGGATTCATAATTAGAAAGAGATCATTAGAAGAAGATTTAAAACAATATTGCTGCCTTGCCTTTGATGCTACAAAACCATATATCTTTGATGTTTATGCTGCCCCTTACACTCAGACACCACAATTAGTTTTAAGGACTATTACAAACTAGGGGAAGAGATGTTTATTCAGTTGTCTACTCTTTCTGAATATTGAACACAGCACATACTCCTTCCTTTACAAAGTAATTATTTAAAAGTAAGATTATCATCAGTGCAGCCTACCAAAGAAAACAACTCTTTGAAGAGGATTGATTTACTCAACATCTATTTACTGAATACATCCACGTATAAAGGATGTTATTGGGACAGCATATGCAATGAAAACTGAAACCAGTAACTATAGGCCCTGTCCTCAAAGAGCTTAGAGTCTAGTAGGGAAGTGGAAAATAAACAAGTAAATAAATATAATCCCAAAATGGAGGGAAAAGATGGATAATGTCACATGAAAATATTTGAGACTTAAGAGGAAGATATTTGAGACTTAAGAGGAAGAACAAATCAAGTGAAGCCCTAGGGAAGCAGAATTTCAAGAATAAAAAGAAAAAGAAAGAAAGAAAAAAACAGTAAAAAAAAATCTAATGCCTGGTATTCATGAAAAACAGAAAGGAGGCCACTGTGGCTCCAGCTGGTCAGCTAAGGAACAGCAGCACTGGGAGATTAGCAGGAGCCAGACTGTAGAATAGCTTCAGGTTGAAACACACACTTGGAATTTTATTCTAAACTGTATAGGACAGCCTGGAAAAGTTTTCAAGCAAGGCCAAGATTTTTATCTGATTTTATAAAAGATCATTCTAGCTGTTGGGTAAAGAACATACTAGGATGTAGGCCAAATGGGAGGAGGGGACAGGAAAGATCCAAGAACAAAAACTGAAAAAAATCACTGAAATAAAAAATTTGAGGAAAATATTTATGTAAAATATAGTATATCTGACTTCATAATGGCTGCCATTCTTACTGGAGTGAGATGGTATCTTAGGGTGGTTTTGATTTGCATTTCTCTGACTGCTAGAGATGGTGAGCATTTTTTCATGTATTTGTTGATTGATTGTATGTCCTCCTCTGAGAAGTGTCTGTTCAAGTCCTTGGCCCATTTGTTGATTGGGTTATTTGTTTTTTTGTTGTTTAACTTTTTTAGTTCTTTATATACTCTAGAGATTAGAGCTCTATCTGATGTGTGAGGGGTAAAAATTTGTTCCCAGGATGTAGGCTCCCTATTTACCTCACATTATTTCTCTTGCTGAGAAAAAACTTTTTAGTTTGAATTCATCCCATTTGTTGATTCTTGGTTTTAATTCTTGTGCTATAGGCGTCTTATTAAGGAATTTGAGGTCTAACCCCACGTGATGGAGATTAGGGCCAACTTTTTCTTCTATTAGACGCAGAGTCTCTAGAATGGCAGCCATTATGAAGTCAGACAACAACAAGTGCTGGCGAGGATGCAGGGAAAAATGTACACTCATACATTGCTGGTGGGACAGCAAATTGGTGCAGCCAATTTGGAAAGCAGTATGGAGATTCCTTGGAAAGCTGGGAATGGAACCACCATTTGACCCAGCTATTCCCCTTCTTGGACTATACCCAAAAGACCTAAAAAGAGCATACTACAGGGACACAGCCACATCAATGTTTATAGCAGCACAATTCACAATAGCTAGACTGTGGAACCAACCTAGATGCCCTTCAATAAATGAATGGATTAAAAAATGTGGCATTTATACACAATGAAATATTACTCAGCACTAAAAAATAACAAGATCATGGCATTTTCAGGGAAATGGATGGCATTAGAGCAGATTATGCTAAGTGAATTTAGCCAATCCCTAAAAAACAAATGCCGAATGTCTTCTCTGATATAAAGGGGGTGACTCAAAATGGGATAGGGAGGAAAAGCATGAGCAGAAGATTACCACTAAATAGGGAAGAGAGGTGAGAGAGAGGGAGGGAGAAGGGGAATTGCATGGAAGATGGAAGGAGACCCTCATCGTTATACAGAATACATGTATGACAATGTGAGGGAAAAAAAAAAGAAGTGTGTCACATTAGATTGGGTAGAGAGAAGTGATGGGAGGGGAGGGGAGGGGAAGGAGGGAAGGGAAGGACAGCAGAATAAAATAGACTCTAGTATTGCTGTATGTATATACGTGACTGTATAACCAATGTGATTCTGCAACCTGTACACTCAGAAAAATGAGAAATTATACCCCATTTGATTCAAATGTATGGTATGTCAAGATCATTGTACTGTCATGTCTAACTAATAAAAAAATAAAATAAAAATAAAATAAAATACAAATAAAATTTTATTTAAAAGCCTAACTCTGTAAGAGTATTTTATCATGTAGGTTAATTAAAACTTTTTGATGCCAGGTGCAGTGTCACAGACCTATAATCCCTGCAGCTGGGGAGGCTGAGCCAGGAGGCGTACAAGTTAAAAGCCAGCCTCAGCAACTTAGCTAGAACCTGTCTGTAAATAAAATGTACCAAAAAAGGGTTAGGGATGTGGCTCAGTGGTTAAGCATCCCTGGGTTCAATACTCAGCACACAAACACACAAAATTTTTTTTTATGTCTTTTATCTATATTGCACAAATACACACACATACAGACACACACACAAACAATATAAAATGTATACCAAAGATATTGCTTTAGAATGATATCTTCCAAAATTGAGGAATGAAAACCATATTGGTGGTGGATACATAACTTTAGATAATGGGAAATTTGATAATAGGACATAGTAAAAATAATATTAATTCAGAGCAAGATAATTATTTTCTTTTCATTAAAACCGAATAACGGCAAAGACATCTCTACTCGAGGTTATAACTATTTAACATTTCTCAAACATGAGCTAATTTTTAATTTTTCATAATAAAAATCAAATCTCAAGCTCCTTTGCTTTAGCAGGCAGTGATACCTAGCTGGAATTTAATGACATTACTTTCACTTTTTGATAAGAAAAAAAGATTTCTTAAATATAGTATTGAAGTGAAAATATGAATTGAGTCTAAGAAAAAAATATTAAATATGTAGTAGTTTCTAGGATTTTATAAAAAAAAACATAAAGATAGTTTACAAACAACTGAAGTTTGGGAAATGCTGCTGTAAAGTTTGTTTCACAAGCAAGGAATAACTCAAAATTAGTGAAAATCATACACGCAAAAGTCTGGAAAATTTTTCTGAACATTACTGACATCCCAGTGAATCATATAATTGTTAACAACTCAAAAGAAGACCAGATTAAAGTGATAATTATCTGAAAACCATTCAATCCAAAATCCAGCCTCTTCTCCCAAGGTATAGTTATTAAAATAATAGCGATAGCAATATTTTCAACCTTTGTAGAGAAAATAAGGAATCAATAAGCAACATGTGTATAGGATTTGTAAATGGGCAGGTGCTTTGCAGATCTTTACAATCAAGGTTAAAGAAAATAACTTGAAAAACACCAACCAAACCAAGTAGCTTTGTGAAGTGTATGTGATTACGTTTTTATATTATGTCAACTAATTGATTGACTTGGGGATAAAAAGTAAATGTATTTCCTCAAAATAGTTCAAAATCTTCAAGATTATTACATATAGGAAAAATCTGATTTGGACTCTTCTGTAAGATCTTGCTATCCTTTAAACATTGTTATCCCAGAAGAAAATTTAATTTTATGTGAAACCAAACATAGAACCCTAACCCTAACCCTAACCCTAACCCTAACCCTATATATTATATAAAATAATGATTGTGACCTTCTACTTTTCTCATTTAGACATTTTTTTTTAAATACAGTAGCATCAGATCATTTCCCAGGAGTCTGTCTACCTGTGCTATTCACTTTATTAGACCATCCATTTTAAATTCTTTCAGAAAAAAAAATTTATTATGTGCTAATTTTATACCTACCATAGTGCTTCATGTTGGAGATAAAAGACAAATAAAGTATAGTCAGTACCCTCAAAGAGCTTAGAATCTAAGGGGAGAGAGGCCTGTGAACTCCCACTGTGATGAAGTATCAGAAGCTTTCCTAGATGTTTGGTAAATTTCTTGTTGGTGGTCTCTCTCCACTTGGAGCTTGTTCTCAGTAATGGTGTCCAATGTAGCCAGAGATGACCATGGATAGGGGAAATCATTCTAATTGACCTGGAAGCAACTCAGTTCTTTTCCAGGAAAGTGATTCCATATTATTGCTTCCTGGAAAAATATCTGTTATATAAACACATGAGAATCCCCATGTGTTGTCTGCCTCTTCTACTTCCACTGCAGAAATCATTCCTTTTCTATTATTTTATACCAAATATTTGGAAACAGATACACTTATCAATTATCCACAAGTGAATATGAAGGATCTAAAATTAGAATCGACTCTGAGGGCTTACACTTCATGAGAGATGCTGGACCTACCACTACACAGGACTTAACTCTTCTCCCTTTATGGACAGTGAGGACATTTAATACAGATATGACCCTTTGAAAGCAGGGATTAAGACAGAAGACAATACATAATAAATATGAACAGTCAATTGGTCAGGTAGGCCAGGAAATATTTCTCATATACCAAAAACCTTCTATGTTTGAATCTCTACCACTCAGTTTACGATGTCTTATTGAGTCCACTCTGCCCACCCATGGGTTGGAGCACATGTCCTAGTTCTAATCCAATCAGGACATCAGATATGCTTACTGCTTGCAATTGTGTGAGAATGTGATCTAACTGAAGCAAACCACAATTAACCTCAAGACTTTAGCGAGAGCTACTTGGAAGAGATTTGCATTTTTCCCCACTTGGCCTGGAGTTATGAAAAATGTAGGTAATGGCCGTGTAACCACCATTCTATGGCCGTGATTAAAAGGTCGTCAGAGAATGAAGGCAGCACATGTACAGTAACAGAGCTAAACTGCAATGTGAAGTAGAGAACTGGGTCCTGGTGACATTGTGTGCATTCTACAATTCCAATCAGATCTAAGTCTTAACTATTTAGTTATATTAGATAATCAATTTCCTTTTGACTTAATTAACTTTGATTGGTTTCTCCATGGCAAACAAAAATAATCCTACCTGCTTATGGAGGTTCCATTCCAATTCTGTTAAATCTTTCTATCCAGTCTTTGAACTTGGTGTATAAAGTGTGGTGGGTGTACTTTAAATCGGAAGAAGGATAAGTTCTTTTTCAGAGTTAGGATAAAAAATGGAGTTCCTGATGCAAACAATCTTCATGATCAATCTATGATGGTAGAAGATATTTCATATGATGTTTAAGATGGTTTATATACTCTAGAGTTTTTCTCTTTTCTCAAATAAAAAATAATTTATTTTGTGGTTATATCAATAATAACGAATGAACTTTTTGTCTTGCAAAGTCTGACTCCATGGGCCATCTTCTTTCAGTTATACCATTTTGCCCGTGATTATGACAAAGTATATTTACTCAAAGTCTTGTGGATACAATCTCCAGAACAACCCTAGGAGTACATGGTATCCCTGTAAACTTCTTTTTCTTTCTCTATACCTTTCATTTATATAATCTTCATTCAGAGAATCACGCAACCATGCTGTTACCAACTCTATTTTCAGCTTCATTGAAAAAACATCTTCCATTTGGATCCACCTGAGAAGCTATGTCTGCCAATTCTAAAAGTTCTGTAACAGAAATTATTGCTCATCTTTCCAATCAATGAACATTTATTCAATACCAACTTTGTGCTAGTGTTTTGCTAGGTACATTATAAACAAAAGTAAATTAAAATAATAATTTTTTAAAATGATGTGCCTCCTGTCTGATGAAGCTGACAGTTTAGTGCAGAGCAAATGTTATGACTTAGGAAGCTCATCCAGAAAACTCATTTAAAAAAACCCTGAATTCTTAATAACTGAATGAAAATAACTTCTAATAATCAGAGTAGAGAAATAGAAGGGACAACTTCCATTATTCTTCAAATGCTTGCTATTGATCAAAGCCTTATTACTACTATCTACTAATTATTAAACAGTATAAAATATGAATGAGGTTAACTTGAAACCAAATTGGATATAAAATAATGTTGTCTCCAATATTCGATTCTCCTCTCACTTCCTGTTTTATAAGTCCCCTGAAATACAGAGAAAAGTTTTTATTCATTATCTATAAGGCATTCCTAATTTATGGGTCTTCCTTTTTCTTTGAAATTACTGGCTACAACCTGTATAAGACATAAGTGTTTAAATATTTAAGCTAGGAAAAAATATTTTTTGAGGCACCCATTCTTTGCCTGTTACATTTGGCCACCCAATAAATGTTAGTTTTTAATCTTTCTTTCCTGACAAAGGTGGTAAATTTTTCTGGTTTCAATGACAACTTTATCTTTTTTTCTCCATTGCTGGGCATCAACTCAAAGATAGGCAAGTGTTCTACTACTGAGTTATAACCCCAGACCTTTTTATTTTATTTTTTGACAGGGTCTCACTAAGCCAGGTTGGCATAGAACTTGAGATCCTCCTGCCTCAAACTCCAGAGTATCTCTAATCTAGAGATTACAAGTGTGTACCACATAGAAACTTGATGCAGAGACATGTATAAAATAATGGTGCAGTTTGGCCTAAACAATGAAGACTAAGTAACATGAAAGAATTTTTAATACAAAACAGAGAAATTTTGGATTAAATGCAGCAAGCATTGTTTAAGCTCATAACTGAGTACAAACACACACACACACACACACACACACACACACATCAGTGAAATTCCAAGAAGGAAAATAACTGAAGATAAGAGAGATTATAAGACTAAAAACGATAGTGGAAGCTATATTATCTAACTTTACTCGCTGGTAGGAATAGGCTTAATGCTCTCACAGAGGCGTAAGATATGACTTGGGACCTGCACAACTTGGGTTATTGTAACTGAAGCCTCCACATACAGCTTAAATCCTCAAAGATTATACCATCAAAAAAGTAAGCAAAACCTAAACAAACATACAAAGACAACCAAAAATGAATTTTCTCTGTGTCCAACTAGTATCTAGTGAAAAACATTGTTTCCTATTGCACAGGTCTGAACCTGACCACTTACATTACACAAATAAACTCCCATAAGCAGGATTTGTTTTGGTAGAAATCAATCACATTTTAAATATATATTTGTAATAAGGTCTGTCTTTTCAAAAGACAGACCTTACTACAATTCTCAGAGGATTCTTAAGGATGTATTAGCAAATTAGAAGTCACCTTTAAAAGTACATAATCCATGATGAAAAGCCACAGTGAATGAGAATACATAGAACTGGCCACTAACTAAAATAGACCTTTAATACAATCAGATAAGGAAATTCTCAGCTTTGGAATATACAATTGTGTTTAAAATCTTAAAGAAATTAAAAATATTATTAAAACATTACAAAAGAAGATAATTATCATTAAGATAATATGTGGCAGCATTGAAAAGAAAAGTAAAATAGAAATTCAAGGAAAAAAATTATTAATGAAGTTTAAAACCCAATAACCAGGTTAAACAAAAAGAACAAACAACGGTGAATGGAGAAATAGCAAGTTGGAAGATAGAATAAATAGCCCAGGATGGTGGCACATGCCTGTAATTGTAGCAGCTTGGTAAGGTGAGGCAGGAGGATCACAAGACAGCCTCAAAAACTTAACAAGACCCTAAGCAACTTAGCAAAACCTATCTCAAAATAAAAAATAAAAATAAAAAGGACTGAGGACGTTGTTTAGTAGTTAAGCACCTCTGGGCTCTATCCCTTGTATAAAAAACAATAAAAAGAATAAAAAATAAAAAGATGGAAAATCTAAACCAAAGACCTGGAAAATAAGAAGGTGCAATATACCTCTAACTGATGATACAGAAAGAATGGAAGAAGAAACTTTTTTAGTTTGATTCCATCCCATTTATTGATTCTTGGTTTTAATTCTTGTGCTATAGGAGTCTTAGTAAGGAAGTTGGGGCCTAATCCCACATTATGAAGATTAGGGCTGACTTTTTCTTCTATTGGACACAGAGTCTCTGATTTAATTCCTAGGACCTTGATCTGCTTTGAGTTGAGTTTTGTGCATGGTGAGAGATAGGGGTTTAATTTCATTTTGTTGTATATGGATTTCTAGTTTTCCCAGCACCATTTGTTGAAGATCTATCTTTTCTCCAATGCATGTTTTTGGCACCTTTGTCTAATATAAGATAATTGTAATTTTGTGGGTTAGTCTCTGTGTCCTCTATTCTGTTCCATTGGTCTACCAGTCTGTTCTGGTGTTAATACCATGCTGTTACTATTGCTCTGTAGTATAGTTTAAGGTCTGGTATAGTGATGCCACCTGCTTCACTCTTCCTGCTAAGGATTCCTTTAGCTATTCTGGGTCTCTTATTTTTCCCGAAGAATTTCATGGTGGTTTTTTCTATTTCTATGAGGAATGCCATTGGGATTTTTGTCGGAATTGCATTAAATTTGTATAGTGCTTTTGGTAGTATGGTCATTTTGATAATATTACTTCTGCCTATCCAAGATCAAGGTCGATCTTTCCATCTTCTAAGGTCTTCTTTGATTTCTTTCTTTAGGGTTCTGTAGTTTTCATTGTATAGATCTTTCACCTATTTCATTAAGTTGATTCCCAAGTATCTTATTTTTTTTAGGTTATTGTAAATGGGGTAGTTTTCCTCATTTCCTTCTCAGAGGATTTGTCACTGATATACAGAAATACCTTTGATTTTTTTTTATTGCTACTTTGCTAATATCTAGGTTATATAAAGAACTCAAAAAGCTAAGCACCCCAAAAATATATATAATCAACAAATAGGGCCAAGGACCTGAACAGACACTTCTAAGAAGATGATATACAATTAATCAACAAATATATGAAAAATGTTCATCATCTCTAGCAATCAGAGAAATGCAAATCAAAACTACTCTAAGATTTCACATCACTCCACTCAGAATGGCAGCTATTATGAAGACAAACAACAATAAGTGTTAGTGAGGATGTGGGGAAAATGGTACACTCATACATTGCTGGTGGGACTGAAAATTGGTGCAGCCAATATGGAAAGCAGTATGGAGATTCCTTGGAAATCTGGAAATGAAACCATCATTTGGCCCACCTATTCCTCTCCTTGGTCTATACCCAAAAGACTTTAAAACAGCATAATACAGGGACACAGCCACATCAATGTTTATAGCAGCACAATTCGCAATAGCTAAACTGTGGAGCCAAACTAGATGCCCTTCAGTGGATGAATGGATTAAAAAAATGTGGCATATATACACAGTGGAATTTTACTCAGCAATAAAAGAGAATAAAATCATGGCATTTGCAGGTAAATGGATGCAGTTGGAGAAGATAATGCTAAGTGAAGTTAGTCAATCCCCCAAAAAACAAATGTCAAATATTTTATCTGATATAAGGAGGCTGACTCATAGTGGGGTAGGGAGGGGGAGCATGGGAGGAATAGATGAATTCTAGATAGGGCAAAAGTGTGGGAGGGAAGGGGAGGAGGCAGGGGATTAGCAAGGATGGTGGAATGATGTGATAGACATCATCATCCAAAGTACATGTATGAAGACACGAATTGGTGTCAACATACTTTATATACAACCAGAGATATGAAAAATTGTGCATATGTGTGTAATAAGAATTGTAATGCATTCCACTGTCGTTTATTTTTTAAAAAATCAATAAAAATAATAATGAGTTAGAATTTTCAAGAAACAATAAATCGAGAAACTGAATTATAACTCCAAAGTATTCAGTGAAAATAACCATCAATCTTGGGCTGGCGTTGGGGCTCAGTGGTAGAGGGCTTGCCTAGCATATGTGAGGCACTGGGTTTGATTCTAAGCACCCTTAAAAAATAAAAGTCCACCAACAACAAATAAAATAATTTTTTAAAATATAATAATTTAAAGAACCATTAACCTAGAATTTTATATGTGATACAATATATAAAAGGTATATTTTAGGAAGAAGAAAATTAATTATAGCCTGAAATTTCATAGAGAAAATTGCTCAAAATATTGGTAAAAGTGCATAAACACACAAAAAAATGACTTAATGAAAAAACAGTAATAACTTTAAATAGTTTAAGGATTATGAACCAAGACTGAACTAAACTGGGATAATAGTTAACATAAGGCAGGGGAAGAAAACAGAAATGAAGTCTTCTAAGACCACTGTGTGATAGGAGATGTTGATAGAGGTGCTGATTAACTTGAGAGTTGGTTAAGTTTCAAATGCATGCATATTAAAATTTTAAGGACAATCACTAAAAACTATAAAGAGTATATAAGTTCTAAATCTATACAAGTAGGGAAATGGAAGGAAAGAAAAACAAACTTGTAATATCAAAAGATAGGGATAGAAAATCAAATCACAGAAAAATTTGGACTAAAAGAAAACCCACAATATGGGGGGGCTGGGGTTGTGGCTCAGCGGTAGAGTACTCATCCAGCACGCTTGAGACACCGGGTTCAATCCTCAGCACCACATAAAAATGAAATAAAGATGTAAAAAAGAAAACCCAAATATGTCAGAATTGACACTATATGCAGAAACTGCAGAAAAAAGTTTTTAAAATAAAATTGCCCACAAGATGCAGCAGTCCGGCTGCAGCAAAATAACCGGGGGGTGACAAGCAATTTGTGTACCTTGATACAGCAGGAGTGGGAGCCGTTTATTGTAGGACCAGAGGGGTATATATACATTACACACAGCTTATCTTAATTAACATAAACTAGATACAGCAGTCAACCAATAAGGAATCTCCACACTTAATGGCTCGCTGGCATTACTTTACAAACCACTCCCTCTGGCATTTTGCCAGGCGCCATCCAGACTTGTTTACAGACTCTAACAACAAGATACACATGTAAAACTTAATGGCACACACACTATGATTATGATGTTGGAAATTATATACAAGAAAATTACTAGTTAATATTAAGCTAATGTGGCTTTACAGATGTCAAACAAAATAGACTTAGGTCAAAAAGCATTTTATGAATAGAAAGATTTACTTCATGATTGTATGAGGAAAGTTTTAAGAGAAATCTATTACAATTCTAAAATATATGTGTACTTAGTATTTCTCAAAACAGTTATTGAAAAATTTGGCTAAATTTTATACAAGACAAATAATTCATACTCATGTTAAAATTTAATATACTCTTTTGGTAAGTGAGAGCTCCAAAACACACACGCACACACACACACACACATACGTGTATAAATACATACATATATATTTAATTAAAACTTCAAGCAATAAATAAATTTTACAAGTTAGGATGCTGCCATAACAAAGTAGTACAGACTGGGTGGCTTAAATACCAGAAATTTATTTCTCACAATATTACAGTAAAGTAAAAAATCAAGGTGCTAGCAATATAAATTTCACACTGAAATTTCCTCTTGGCTTTTAGGCTGTCACCATTTTGCTATATGCTCTCTGTGCAGGTAGAGAAGGATCTCTCCTTTCCACTTCTTACAAGGCCACTTGATCCATCGGATTAGGACTGTACCTTTATGACCACATTTAACCTGAATTACCTCCTAAAAATTCTATCACCAAATGCAGTCATGTTGGGGGTTGGGATATATGAATTTGCAGAGGTGAAGATGGCAGGGACATAGTACAGTTTATACAGAGCCTTGAATCTAGAAATTAAAATCAGCATACTACAGTGATGCACAATTCACAATAGCTAAGTTATGGAACCAACCTAGGTGCCCCTCAATAGATGAATGGATAAAGAAAATGTAGTATATATACACAAGGAGTATTACTCGGCCTTAAAGAAGAATAAAATCATGACATTTGCTGGTAAATGGATGGAGCTGGAAAACATGCTAAGGAAAATAAGCAAATGCCAAAGAACCAAAGGCCAAACGTTTTCTCTGATACGTGGATGCTAATTCACAATAAAGAGGTAGGTAGGCTAGGGAAGAATAGAGGTACTTTGGATTAGACAGAGGAAAGTGAAGGGAGGGGTGAAGGAGGGGGATAGGAAGGTTAGTAGAATGGATCAGACATTATTACCCTATGTGCCTATATGATTACACGATCAGTGTAATTCTACATCTTGTAGCAGAAGAATGTGAAGTTATATTCCATTTATGTATGATGCGTCAAAATGCATTCTACTGTCATGTGTAACGAATTAAAACAAATAAAAATAGACATTTTTCACAACAACACAAGACACAGTTATAAAAATAGCCCAATGCATTAGGCCATCTAAGCAAGACTCAATAAATTACTATCTGTAGCATTTATACCATGTTCTCTAAGTAGTGTTCAATTGTTAAAAGTAACCGATAAAAAAGAAAACTAATGTGAAAAATGTTGTTTTTAAATTTTTGTCATGTTGAGAATTGAATCCATGGGCTTACCAATGCTAGACTACCACTCCACTACTGAGCTACACCGCCAACCCCCCAAATTATATATTTTTTGAAGCTAAGTAATATGTTTTAAAATTACTTATAAGTCTAAAGAAAATTTGAAATATTTGAACTTGAAAGAGACTGAAACACAGATATCCTGGGTGGAACACCATGTAGATAACTCCCAGAAATTAACTTCTGCAAAACATCCACTAAAAATAATAGTGTGTATCAGAAAAGTAAGTCTAAGAGTACAACACCTAAAATCTACAAGACTTTGTAACCACTGCACTAATAAAAGTAAGGATCCTAATAAAACAGTAGCATAGTTAGAAAGGCATGTTTATTCTGTAATAAATAATTTCTATAGTAAATATTAAAAATTTTATTTTAAAAAATAGGCCAACCATAAGAAGAGGATATTAAGGAAGCAGGGAGGGTGATAAATTATAGCAAACGTGAAATGCACAGAATTAAGGGGGGAAATCGTGCATTAGTTTCAAGAGAAAGCGCCTGTCTAAACTAAGCCAAGGAGAGGAACATGGAGTGACTAGGTATCATGTACTGTATTCACCCACAGCTGACAGCACGCACCAGTATTAATTTACGTTGTGTTCCAGTGTTTCTGTTTTATTGCCATTATGTTTGGTAAGATAAAATATTGCCCTATTGGCTTTTTAAAAATGTATGAATCAAAGCAAGGTATGTAATATGCTGTCATAATTCTCTTATTTACCAATCTCACACGAGCTAATTCTCATTATAGAAACACTGGCTGTAGCAGAAGAATCTTATTACATATTAAAAATTCACTTCTAAAGGGGAATTAATGTCCTTAAACGTTTTTTTATTAGAAAACATGCTGAAATTTAGTTAGCATCTATATAGGCTGGATCCAATAAGGAGGAAGAAATCAGGAGCAGTTAGGTATCATTAAGTTGTGAACAATGATTGATCGTGATTGGAGAGTTATTTATAGAAGGAAAACAGCAAAGAAGATCTATCCAAGGCCTGAAGGATAATGTCCAAGGAAGGATATTCTTAAAAAGATGGTTCAAACCTTGTCAAAGAAGATGAAGTGACACCCAATTATATATGAGGAAATTTGCTAGATTTCCAAACCAGACCTGGTCTGCGCTTTGCAGACAAGCAGGGACAACCACAGTCCAGAGAGACTGCAGCTGATGGGCAGATGGCAGATGGAGCTGGAGAATCACTTTGAATGTGAAGAAGAGAATATTGTGCTTGCATCAAGAAAGCTAGAAGAAATAAACCTCCAGAATAGAAAAAAAGCTGAGCTGGCAGGTAGGCACCAGGAGTGGGGAGAGGGGTGGGAACTAGAGGAGTGGGAAAGTGAGTGGAAAGTGGGTGTGGGGAGAGGGTGGAGGAGGGCTGTGTGGGTGCTACTGGAGCCAGACACTAGAGTAGCCTGCTTCTGCAAGAATCCAACACTGTTCTTGTATGCAGCTTGGGCTGAGTGGTTCTGGGTCAGGTACTAAGGACGAAGGTTGGATAGCAACCCTGTTAGAAGGCCAACCTTAAGCTTGGTGTATTTGGGGCTGAGGGGAGGGAGTGAGGAACAGAGATCTTAGCTAAGGCCCTAGCCCATGCTGCCTCTGAACTTGCACTGTGTTGCTGCGACTTGTTCAACAACTGCAGAAATCATACAATAGCCAAACACTGAACAAAGTTGATCCCTACAGGCACCTAGCAGTGAAGATACTATGCAGGCCATGCAGTCAATAAAAAGGCACATTCTCCAGGAGCCTGGAGAGAGCAAGTCACTCCAGAGGCAGGAAGGGAAATACTTTTCTCCTCTAATGACTTTTAAGATCTTTTTGGCAGGCAAAGGAGAAATATTTATAAGGCCCAGAACCTATAAATAAATAAATGAATAACTTGTAAGTTTGGAGCTGAAAGGCAATAAATCAAAGACTATCATAGCATTTGTTTTTAAGCAATCTAGAAAAAGAAAAACACAAACTGAAAGAACATT
Organism: Marmota marmota marmota; assembly: GCF_001458135.2. Classification (NCBI taxonomy): domain Eukaryota; kingdom Metazoa; phylum Chordata; class Mammalia; order Rodentia; family Sciuridae; genus Marmota; species Marmota marmota. Next base: position 9,476,702 of record NW_026000075.1, read on the forward strand.
GAAGGAGAAAAATAAAGAAGTGAGAAAGCAAATTCAAAGAAATGAGAAATACAATAAAAAATCAGTAAACTAAAAATATCGATTCTTGGAATGACAACTAGAAGAAAAGTTCTGTCAAGAGAAACAAAAGCAAATACTCATAAAAATTTGGGGTTGATAAGGAAGTATAGAGGTAGAATTACAAAGAGAAATACAAATAAAACAACACTATAAATATTTAAGTGAATATGTTTGAAAGCTTAGACAGAGAAATTACTTTCTAGGAAAATATAACATACCAAAGCTCATTAAAGATAAAAAAATTCCTAACCCATTTTTTTATTTTTAAAGAATTTACTCAGTTAATAAAAGTTTACCTTCCAACCCATGGATGCACAAAGACAAACAGCAAAAGTACAAGCTCAAGTATTTCTATTGGCAATGCATACATAATTTCAAAAAAGAAGAAGAAAGCAGTGATATGCGGTGGCATATGCTTGTAATCCCAACAACTCTGGAGGCTAAGGCAGGAGGATCTCAAGTTCAAAGCCAGCTTCAGTAACTTAGCAAGGTCTTGAGCAATTTAACAAGACCCTGTCTCAAAAAAGATTTTAAAAAACCGGGGATGTGGTTCAGTGGGTAAGCCCCCTTGAGTTCAACCACTGGTATAAAAAGAAAAAGAAAAAGAAGAGGAAGAAGAAGAAGAAGAGGGGAAGGAGGAAGAAGGAGAAAAAGAAAAGAAAAACATAAAAATGTTAATTTTCTAAGATAGTATAAGCTAGACTCAAAGTAAAAAAAAAAGATAATGTAAGAAACAATTATACATTGATTTCCATTTGATATAGGGTAAAACTATACCTGAGAAGTCTGAGCTTAATTCAAAGACTGCCAAGAATGATTGAAATTTCATTCATTTTGACCTTCATTTCAGTTTCATGTTGAACAAATGAACAGCAAAAAATACAAAGTCTGTGAAGTAAAGACACAAGTGAGACAGTGGGTGCAGCTTCTCGGTTCCTACCTTGTTTCTTTTTTTTTTTTAATTTTTTATTGTGGGTACCTTGTTTCTTAGAGAAGTATTTTTTAAACACAATATTTAATTATTTATTGATTGAATACGTGAAAAACAAAAGACTCTGAGAAAATAATGAAAGTCAAATAAATAATGATTTTTCAATATTGTCCAAAAAAAGATTAATTTATTTAACTTAGTAACATATATTTTAGTTTTCTTTAGGTTTTCTCATGGCTAGATAGCTCTTTTCTCTTTTTTGTAATTAACTAATTAATTTATTTTAATCAGGTATATATGATAGCAGAATGCATTTTGATTCATTGCACACGATTGCAGCACAACTTTTCATTTCTCTGGTTGTACACAATGTAGTGTTGCACCATCTGTGCAGTCATACATGTACTTAGGGTAATGATGTCCATCTCATTCCACCATCTTTCCTGCCCCCATGTCCCCTCCCATACTTTGTAAATTTAGTTTTCAGTGGAGTGGGCAAAGTGACAAACCCACCACAGAAGAGGAGCCTGAGTCATGAGACTGTTTGTATTTAAGCAATATGAAAGGAGAGTGGGCAGATCATTATTCAAGGATATATCTACATGGCAATTCCTTTCTTACTACAATGACAAAATTTTGTGTTGTTACTGCATTGTGCTTTTAATGCATTTTGTAGACCCATCATAGGTTTGAACTAACCTATTACAAATATGCACAAAAACATTGAACTCTTAGGATATAAAAAGAACTAAAAAAGGGGCTGGGGTTGTGGCTAGTGGTAGAGTGCTTGCTAGTGGTAGAGTGCTGAGGTTCAATCCTCAGCACCACATAAATATAAAATAAAGATATTGTGTCAACCTAAAACTAAAAAATAAATATTTTTAGAAAAGAACTACAAAAACTTCACATCAAAGAAAATAAAAACAAAAACAAATAACTCACTCAATAAATTGGCAAAGGAACTGAACAAACACTTCACAGAAGAAAAAATATGCTGGATCAACAAATATAAGAAAAAAAGTTTGACATCTCTAGAAATTAGAGAAATGCAAATTAAAACTACACTGAGATTTCATCTCCTCCAGTCAGAATGGCAATTATCAAGAATACAAATAACAAATGTTGGCAAGGATGTGGGGGAAAAGGTACATGCATACATTGGTGGTGGAAATGCAAATTGGTGCAACTACTCTGGAAAGCACTATGGAGATTCCTTAGAAAACGTGGAATGAAATCATCATTTGACCCAGTTATCTCACTCATTGGTTATACCCAAAAGACTTAAAATTAGCATATTATAGTGAAACAGTCACATCCATGTTTATAGCAGCTCAATTCACAATAGCTATGTTATGGAACCAACCAAGGTGCCCTTCAACAGATGAATGGATAAATAAACTGTGATACACACACACACACACACACACACACACTGGAATATTACTCAGCCATAAAGAAGAATAAAATTACAGCATTTGCCTGTAAATGGATGGAATTGGAGACTACCATGCTAAATGAAATAAGCCAATTTCAAAAAACCAAAGGATGGATGTTTTCTCTGATAAATGGATATTAACACACAATAAAGGAGGGGGGAATAGAAGTACTTTGGATTAGATAAAGGGGAATGAATGAAAGGGGGGATGGAAACAGAAAATTCATTACATCTGGACTTATTTTACATCAGAAACACAAGACTCTTGTTACATATGCTCTCATCTGCAAGTAAATACGTTCAAAAGAGATGAAGAGTATTTAACAAAACTCAATAATGATTACATATTAATATTGAATTTATAGTAACATTATCTTTAAAAAACCATTTTTTCTGCCATTACTGCTTCTATCTATTATCATCTGAGTGTTGTTGTCAGTCCAGGGTGAAAGAAAGAACTAATATCTATGACATTCAGAAGAAAAAAGTGGAATTCTAATCATCACAGAAAAATCGCCATATTCATTAAATATCAAAGAAGTATAAAGGCAAATTATTACAATTAAGAAGAAGGGTTCATTAAGGATGCTACATATAAGATGAATATACAAAAACTCAATGAATTTTCTTTCAGTAGGATTTACTAGGAATTTCCTTAGCAATAATACATATGATTATTCTCTGCTTCCAACTCTGATCGAATAACAGAGAATACTCAACTTCTTACTCAAAACAAAAAAAACTGGACAAAATACCTGTTTTCAGATATTTATAAAGTGTGTTAATCAGGTTTTAATTGCTCTAACAAAAGTATCTGACAAGAACTATTTTTATAAAAGTAAAAATTTATCTTGAGCTCGTGATTTTAGATGTCTCAGTTCATAGTCAGCCAACTCCATTGCCTTGAGCCTGAGATAAGGCAGAACATCATGGTGGAAGGGCAAACCAGAGGAAAGCTACTCCTTATGACAGCTGGAAATCAGAGATTGAGGTTCTGGGAATCCCAAAGGCACTTCCCCAGTGACCTACTTCCCCCAATCGTATCCTGTCTGCCTACAGTTACCACTCAGTACAGGAGTTCTTTCAAGTTACAAATTAATCTAATGTATTAACCCACTGACTAGGTTATATCTCTTAATCTAATCATTTTACCTCAACTTTCCTGCATTGTCTAACATGAGCATTTCGGGGAATACATCGTATCCGAACCATAACAGAAATCAAGCCACATAAAATGTGATCCCCAAAAAAAGGGAAATGAGGGAACTGACCTACTATCTGGACTATGATGACATGAAAAGTTTCGCAAGTGTGAAATATTTGAGTTCAGGGAATCTAAGATGGAAATTAAAGAACTGAATTATGGAGGTAAAGAAACTGTAAAAAATAAAGTGTTCCAGGAGCGTGCATGTGGGTTCCTAATTATGTATGTAGAAAATCCTAATGAATCTTTGTAAAATGTACTCAAAATTATAGTGAATGTAGTAAAATTACAAGATAGACAATACACAAATATCAACTGTGCTATATTCTAACACAGAACTTGAAATTTAGAAATTTGTTACTTATAACATCATTCAAACAAATATATAAAATATTTCTGATCATATTTAACAATATATGTGCAAAAACATTAATGAGAAATCAAAGACCAAAGTAAATAGAAACAGTGCATCCCATGAACTGAAAATATCAATGATGTTAATATATTGATTCTTTGCGAATTGAGTTATAGATTTTTAAAACAATATCAACCAAAATGACAAGTTTTTTGATTGACAATCTGATCCTAATTTTTTAAAAATACAGATGACATATAAAAACTCAAATAATTTTGAGAAAGAAAAGCAAAATTGGAAGATTTATGCTACCTGAATTTAAAATTTACTGTAATAGCACAACAATTGGGAAGTTGTAAATTCGGCATTTTGATAGATGTATAGAATCATGGAAAAGAACAGAAAAGTTTGGCAGTGAAGCCAAATACATGGCTTATTAATTTTTGACCAAGTATGAAGATGATTCAATGTAGAGCAAATAGTGTCTCTACAAGACTGAGAAAACTGAATGTGTCTATATGGAAAATAATGAACACTGAACCTTATCCAATAGCATACCCAAAAAATAACTTGAAATACTTAATAGACCTTGTCCTGGAACAACCCTGTACTCATACATAACGATGATCCCCAAGGTGCTATGAAACACAAGAAGGAAAGGCAGACAGATCTAGGATTGCAGAGGGTACACTTTATTAGGGAATTATTGACGGAAGCATGGCGCTGGGCAGCAATGACCAGTTCAGCCTTGCTGCAATGTACCTGATTTATCTTAAGCTAATATCAAGGAGTCGGGCACATTCCTGGAGCCAGGGTTCAGCTCTAAAGCTCCACATGGCACTCTAATGGTTTTATCTATTTATAGCTTGCTGGGAAACATCAGGAAAAACTGACTAGGGTGACCCTAGGGCAACCATGGTGGTTATGACTCAAGATGGCTGCAGTCATGTCAAACTGAGTCCAGACAGACCTAAATATGAAATGTAAAACTACAAAATGTCTAGGAAATTATAAAACTGCAAAATAACATTTTGCTCTAAACAAAAAGCATAGAGTAAAATGTTTGTGACTTTAGGACAGGCAAATGTATCTTAGGGCATAAAAAGCAGAAATTGTACATGAAAGTAATTGATTGGGGTTTATTAAAGTAAGGTGGAAAAGCCATATTTCAAAAGGCACTCAAGAAAACCCAAAGTTAGATCACAGTCTTAGACAAAAATGTTGTAATTTACATTTCCAACAAAGCAGTTTTATCAAGAATGCATCAAGTTCTTGTAGAACTCTTTGAAATCTAAAATAAGATAAGCTACTCAATTTTTTAAATGGGAAAAAAAGTTTTGCAAACCTTTCACAAAACAACATACACACAGAGCCAATGAGCACATGACAGGGTGCTTAAACATATTTATTTTTTAAATTATTATTATTATTTTCTTTTTGGTACCAGGGATTAAACCTAGAGGCACTTAACCACTGAGCCACATCCCCAGTCCCTTCTTATATTTTATCTAGAGACAGGGTCTCTCTGAGATGCCTTGCTAAATTGCTAAGGCTAACTTTGAAATTGCGATCCTTCTGCCTCAGCCTCCCAAGCTGCTGGGATGACAGGCATGCACCACCACCGTGCCCAGGTTGCTTAAACATCATTAGACATCAGAAAAATGCAAATTAAATCTACACTTCGATATCATTATTGATATCAGAAATATCAATTGATATACAGAGATAAAAATGGCTAAAGTTCAAAATACTGACAACTCCACCTGTTATTGGAAATGTAGAACAACTAAAACTGTCATAGTTTACCAATGGGAATGAAAAATGGTACAAATGGTAAAGCCACTTGGGAAAACAGTTTGGCAATTTCTTAAGTGTCACGAATGGTACTTCACATGGTACTTGACTGACTACTCAACTACCAAGAAGAAAATACTTACTCAAGAGAAGAAAATTAATTTAATTCAAAATTTGTACATAAATATTTATGGCATCTTTTTAAGTATTAGCCCAAATCTGGGAATAACCAGTGTTTAGAGCAGGATAATTTCTAATAAATCCATACAGTGGAATAGCACTTGAGAAGAATCAGTATCTAATTTTTGACATAAGCAAAATCATGGATAAACTTCAAAAATAATGACGCCAAACATAAACTATAAGCATCATTATTTCATCTGTATAAAAAATGAAAAACAAATCTGATTTATATTGACAGAAGCCAGACCATTGACCAGAAGGGATGATGGGGTGAACTGGGAATATTTTAGAATAATAAAATATTCTTAATCTTGACTGCAGTGGTGACTACATAAATGATACTTTTTCCAAAACCCATAAAATCACACACACACACACACACACACACACACATTATGTTATTTAATCTTCATTAAAATTGACTTAAAAGGAAAAAATTTTAGTAACCACATAATTATAGAATACCTACATGATAAAATGGGCAATACAATTAACGGTCCTAGGGAAATTGTTTATTCACAGAGAAAAATGCATCAGTCCCCATCTCATATCATATATAATGTATATTCCTGTTGCATTAAATAGCAAAATGTGAAAGGTAAAATGCTAAAGCTTCTATTAGACTATCTTAATAATTTTGAGTTGTGATGTTCTTGTATGGAAGACACAAAATTATAAACCATAGCTGGAAATAAATTTGTATATTTGATAACATTCAAATAAAAAACTTGTGTTCAAAATTATTTTATAGTAACGTTTCAAATGGTTATTCCCATGTAAGAAACTATGCCAAAACTTAGGAGCTGGCTAAAAAAATACTTTTAAGTAAAATAAAATTATTTTTATTTATTTTATTTAAGTAAAATAAAATTATTTTATTTGCTCACAAATCTGTGCTGTGGACAAGGCTCAGCTGCACGACCTTCTGCTAGTGTTGCTAATGATACTGAAAACTGGTGCTGGTTCAATGATATTTGTGTCACCTGGGTTGCTGATATAGCTGGATGGCTGAGTTCCCCCCACATCATGCACCTCTTTGTGCAATGCTCTAGTAAAAGTTTCTTCCATGATGGCCCAAGGTTCTCAAACACAAATGTCAAATCAACCCAGGCTTCTTGAGAGATAGGCCCAGTCTTGCACAGTCCTCTGGGGCATTCTGTTGAATAAAGCAAGTGCAGACCCAGCATGGATAGAGAAAGATAGGGGACAGTATAGGGCAGAAGCACAAGGAGTCATCAGTCACTCGGGATCACCAATATCAGACTATCAGAAGTAAATGTAAAGCCTCACTGTAAGAAAGATATTTTTCTTAGAATGGACAAAGTATTCATGCTCAGACTCTATAAATACTCCTAAAAATCACCAAAGAATACAAAACAACTCAATAAAAACATGGGATCAGATAATTTGCACATGAAACTCACTTTTGCTACACTAATTAAGAAAACTCAAATTAAAACTCATAATTAATATATTCTTATACCTTCAAGCTAGACAGAAAGCAAAATGTGTTACCACATGTAAGTTTGTCATGATGTAGAGAAATAAGCAGTCTTGCAAATTGCTTGTAGAAGTGTATATTCATACAAAAAAATTGCAAGTTGATTATCAAATGCCAACAATTGATCAACTTCTGAAGGTATATAGTTTCCAAACAGAAATTTCTCGATTATATGATCTGACCTAAAAAAATCTTATACACATGTACAAGGAAACAAGTACATAAATGTTTGTAGAAGCTTTGTGTAAAATAATAAAACCTGAGAGAATCTAAATGTTCTAGTACAAGAATGAACAATTAAATTGTGGTAAAGTTATACAGTGCAAAATTACATAACAATGAAAATGAGTTACCCACATATATCGAAATGGAGGTAAAAATCAAAAATATAATGTTGGTGGTACAAGAAGTAATTTTCTAGGATCTATACATTCCGTAAGACTTAAATGTGCCAAATAATTCTGTTATTTAAAATTATACACATACGTGCCAAAACAATGAAAATATATTGAAGGTTAAACAGAGAATCTATGATAGTGCTTTACTTGTCAGCATGATCTCGTGCAATGAAATCATGACACCCATACATGAAAGAGCTTAATATGTATTTGTAATGTTTTCTTTTAGGTTGCAGAGTCAACACAAGGAATACTGTTTTAACATATTTTGTTAAGTGTAAAGTATATCATAATATAAATAAGTAAGGAAAAAAGAGTACTATGAAGCTACCCAGCCAGATAAAGACAAAATATATGGAGCATTACAGCCTATAGTCTCTTAATAGATAGGTTTTAGAAGAATCAATAGAAATTTTGGGGGAATAAGTGGTAGAAATTGTTGATTATTCTCTCTCTCTTGCTTGCTGATCATCATGTGAGCTGCTTCCCTTTACCACACTCTTCTGCCATGATGTTCAGCCTCACTGCAAGCTCCAAGGAATGGAGCCAGTTATCAATGAACTAAGATCTCTGAATCCATAAGCCCTGAAATAAACTTTTCTTCCCCTAAAGTTGTACTGGCTTTTAGACTATACAGAAATGGTACAGGGAGTGGGGCCATTGCTGTGACTAACCTGACCATGTGGTTCATAAGTTTTTGGAGCTTTTTTGGAATTGGTGGGAGGAATTATGAGATGTTTAGCTGTGCACACTGAAAATGCTCTAGAGTGTTGTAAGTGGAGCTTAACAGACAATTCTGGTGAGAGCTCAGAAGACCAGAATGCCAATAGGACTGTAGACATTGAAGACAGGGCTTAAGAGGGCTCAGAGAAGAAGAAGTCTATTGGAATTTGGAATAGAGGCCATTCACTTTATGTTCTGACTGAGAAATTGTCTGTATTTTGCCCATATCCTGAGACTTTCTTTGAGACTGATTTTAAGAGCAATGGAGTTCTTAATCTGGCAGAAGAAATTTCTAAACAACATAGTATTCAGGGAGTTTCATGGATATTGCTGGCTTCTTTTAGCCAAATTTATTGTGATTATCAGGAGCAGAAAGCTGAACAGAAAGATTTGAAAAACTTGGGCTTTAATGGTGGAAGTAAAACTGGGGCTAAGAAAGTTGAAGTTGTTAAAGGTTTGACTGCCACTAAAGAAATGCTAAAGATTTTGCCCAGAGACAAAGAGAAAGATGGCTTGAGGGTATCTCAGGAGCTGATAATTCCACATCCATCTCAGATTCAAGGGAGTGAAAGTAAAAATTCTTTTGAGAAGGGAGAGTGGGGCATCCTTCTTGCCCAGGGGGCCACCCAGACACTCAGAGGCTTCTGTGCTACAGCCATTGTCTCTAGAGCCTTTACTACTACTCAGGATGGCGGCAGACCTTGGTATCATCCACATGGTGCTGGTTCCCGAGGAATGCAGAATGCTAGAGTTAGGGGGTCATGGAAACTTCCACCAAGATTTCAAAGGAAGGCCTGGGAGATCAGGCAAAGTGCATCAGGGTCAAAGTCCCTTCAGGCATCCCCTGAGAGGAAAAAATGTGGAAATATGAGGAGGAAGCCAAACCTGCAATGGAGACCCCAAAGATTCAGAAATGCCAGTCAGGAGAAATGTCTGCTGAGGAAGTCCAACAGAAAACTGAGACAAGCCAACAGAAAGCCCACTTGGACTGCAACCAACAAGGCCACTGGAGTGGATCTATAAGCCCTCTGGACAGAATGTCACAATGCCATGTGCCCCAGATACTGGAAGTAGAGCTACAGGACTTGTTTGCCCAGCTGGATTTCAATTCAGCATTGGTCCCATCCCTTCTTTCTATGCCCCTATTTTTGTGAATGGAAATGTTTATCATGTACCCAGCGATATTAGATTCTTATATTTTGCTTTTGATTTTTATAGGAGCTCACAATGCAAGTTTGACCTGAGTCTCGGAGGAGACTTTGGACTTGAACGTTTGGGCAATCTTGGAACTTTTGAGACTATGTGTACTCATGGAAATGGGCAAAATGTATTTTGCATTATGAGATGGTTGTGAGCTTTTGAGGGCCAGGGGCAGAAGGTTATGGCTTGGGTGTGAGGTATCCTCCTAAAGTTTACATGTGAGATTATGCAAGAAGGTTCAGTGGAGAAAAGATTGGATTGTGAGAGTCTTAACCCAATCAGTATCCCCTGATAAGGACTAACTGAGTGGTAACTAAAGGTGCCTATGGTGTGATTGGAGGAGGTGGGCATTGGGGGCATGTCTTTGGGGTATATATTTTGTATCTGTTGAGTGGATTCTCTCTCTCTGCTTTCTGATCATCATGTGAACTGCCTCCCTTTGCCACACTCTTCTGCCATGATGTTCAGCCTCACCTTGGGGCCAAAGGAATGAAACTAGCTGTCAGCCCTCAAATAAACTTTTTCTTCCCCTAAAATTGTTCTGGTCAGGGCTTCTAGAAACAGCAGCAAAAAACTGACTAAAACAGAGATTCTATCAGTCAGAGACGATGGATCTTGATATAAGCATTGTGGTCCACAATGATGCTACTACCCTATTTAATTGGCATTCCACTTGAAATTTCTACCTCTTTCTTATCAAAAGACCCTTCACTGTTCTCCTAGGAGTAGCTAGCAATAATTTTCTCCCACCTCTAGGTTTTATCTTGCATTTTGAATTTTTTTCCATCACTGTGCAGAAGTGTTGTTGTTGTTGTTGTTTGTGTTTTTTTCTTTGTTTGTTTTTAATGACATCCCATTTATTCACTCTTGGCACTGTTTCCTGAGCTTTAAGCATCCTATTGAGAAAATTGTTGTCTGTGCCTCTATGCTAAATCTGTGTTTTTTTCTCTGGTCTAATTTGGTGAATTGTCTGATTACTATGTGGCTGGTCTAATTCCTATGCCTTTAATCCATTTTGATTTGACTTTTGAGTATGATAAAAGATAGGGATCAAGTTTTCTTTTACATTTATATAACCAGCTTTCCCAGCACCACTTGTTGGAGAGTCTTTATCTTTTCTCAATTGTATTTTTTTTTTGCACCTTTGTCAAGGGAGTTAACACTACATGTGATAATTTGTCTCTGTGTTTTCTATTCTGCACCATCAGTCTTTGTGTTCATTTTATGCCAATACCATGCAGTTTTTATTACTATAGCTCTGTGGTATAATTTAAAACCAGGAATGCCTCCGGCATTATCTTCTTGGCTTAGAATTATATTGTTTATTCTGAAACTTTTATTATTCCAAATGAATTTTAGGACTGTTTTTTCTAGTTATGTGAAGAATATTATTGGTATTTTGATGGAGATTGCATCAAATCTCTGTGTGGCTTTTGGTTGTATGGCCATTTTGATAATGTTAATTCTGCCTATCCATGAACATTGTAGATCTTTCCATCTTCTGAAGTCTTCTTCAATTTCTTTCTTCAATGTTCTATAGTTTTCATTGTAGAACTCTTTCACCTCCTGGGTTAGGTTTTTCCTAGGTATTTTATGAGACTATTGTGAATAAAATAGTTTTGCTGACTTCTTTCTCAGCAGATTCCTTGTCAATATATAGAAAAGCTATTTGTTTATGCAAGCTGATTTTGTAACCTGCTGCATTACTGAATTTTTTAATTAGCTCTAGCAGTCTTGGTGTATCTTTTGGGATCTTCTAAGTATAGAATCACATCATCTGCACACAGTGTTCATTTGACTTCTTCTATTCCTATTTTTATGCTTTTTTCCCCTTCTCTTGCCTAATTGTTCTGACTAAAATTTCTAGCACTGTATTAAATAGGAACAATGAGAGTGGACATCTTGTCTTGTTCTAGATTATGAAAATGCTTTTCAGTATTTCTCCATTTACTATGAGGGTGACTTTTATTTTTTCATATGTAGCTTCATTATATTGTGGTAGGTTCCTTCTATCACTAGTTTCTTTAGTGTTTTATCATGAATGGGTACTGAATTTTATCAAGGGCTTTCTCTGCATATATGGAGATGACTAAGTAGTTTTTGTCCATTATTTTATATATGTGATATATTGCATTTATGGATTTGCATATATTAAACCAGTCTTTTTTAGGGCATTGCCTTCTCTTTCCTATGTGCACTAGAGTAATCTAGACTGAGGTCATTTTGTAGGTGTGGTATCCACCCACATACTTTGTGTTGATCTTCTCTGTTCTTGCTGTAGCAGTGGACATGCATAAGTAGGACCTGAAGACTCAACCTTAGCTATTCCTACTTGGGTTCTTCTGATTGTTGGTTTGAGTTTTTCATTTCTATTCTTTATATTAAAAGTATAGTTGAAGTTTTAATGTCATTAAAAAACAAAGAAAGTGTTGGTTACTATTCATGAGTTTTTGCCTGTTCTTTCTTTCTAAACTATGGAGGCTCTTCTCTAAGAAGACAACCACACAGCTAATCAAGAGTATATTTTTTTCTCTAGGTTTCTGCAATGCATTTATCATAATCATCTCTTATAGGTTTCTCCTATATGATGAAATTGAATTTGTATCAAAGCTAGACCTTGTCCACTCCATCCAAGACCAATATGTTTTATAGCAACATGCATACTTACAAAATGTATATCTCATTATAAGACAAAAGGATTATATATGCCTAGATTAATAGTTACCTTTACCTCAAAATGTGGGATAGAAAATTGTTCAAGCTAGTATACAAAGTTATTCCTCTCCTAGTAGGAACCCCATGGAGTAAATACACATTCATTTCCTTCATTCCACTTTAGGGATATTTAAAACAAAGAAGAATCTGCTACAATAATAAAATAATATGTCCAAAACAAATGTAGACCACAGACAATAGAATTACCTGTTTCTGTGTCATTTTTTTAAACATTGTTTTAAGTTGTTTTTGCTTCTGTCTTGTTTTGTTTTGTTTTGCAGTACTGAAGATTGGACCCAGGGCCTCATGCCTGCTTGGCAAGCTTTCTACCATTGAGCTACCTCCTCTGCCTTTTTAAGTTTTATTTTAAGAGAGGGTCTGATTCCAGGCTGGCCTTGAACTTGAAATCCTTCTGCCTCAGCCTCCAGGGTAGCTGGGATTACAGAAGTAAGTCACTGCGCCCAGCTCTGTATTTTTGTGTTTAGAGAGAAAGTGTGAAGATAAACACGTAATTAAGAAGGTAAATCTTAACTACACTAAAGCGATGACTAATACATAAATTGCTATGATTTATTCTCCCACATGCATATATATCATATAGTTTTAAGTATAAAGTAATAAATTTGATTGTAACTTCACACATTAAAATAACATACTTGTGCACATAGAAAAGAAGAAAGGAAAAGAAATATGCTTTCTTTGATCTGACCTACAGAATTGTGCGTGACAAGATAATTTCAGAATTTCTATTTCTTTATTTCTGAAACTTCTTAGGAGAAAAGTGATCTAAAATCAACCTAAACAATTAACTCCTACTCATTCTACAAAATGGAACTCAGAGTTGGAAATCTCTCCCCAATAGCTCCTTCCTTCTAGGGGCTGAATTAGGCACATCTCGGCAACTCTGTTGTGCCTATCTCTCCACCAATGTGTCACTGACCCTATTTCTCCCTGACAGTCCTCGCTTCCATTAGAGAATGAGCATCTGGGGTGGGATCTCTCTTAGGGTCCTCAACCTGGCAGTGCCTGGCACTAGGTATCACTAAAAAATCTGTGTTAATCTAATCTTTGTGTGATAGACAGTCTGGTTCTACATCCCACTGAATATTACTCTAACTCAGATCTTTTTCTAATCTGGGGGAAAAATGTTTCTAGCAAACTATGTGGAAAAAAAATTATTCCACTTTCCAAACAACATGTTAACACTTTGTGTTTTCATTTCCCTCTCTTCCTGCTTCTCCAGCAGAGGAGCTCCCTATGGCAGCATAACCAGAGACAACATCCCTCTCATAGGAACAGCAGTTACTTTCCTACTTCCCAGAACATTGTGTTGAGAATATACTTAAATGAATCTGGTGAAAGATGCCAATGATATAAGCTTACTTCAATATATATCTTAGCAACAGAGAACCTACTTCATTCAACTTGCATTAAAATTTCATTTTGGATAATATTTGAAATAATTTTCATAATATGCCTGGATTCTTGTCATAGTATCTAGAGATATATGCAAGAATTCTCCTTCTCAAAAAATGGAATCAGGGATACATTGAATTATGTATTGTACAAAAAGAAGTGACAGATGGTATTATAGAGCAGGCTGAACACTGGTATTTATACAATAAGCATTAAACACATTTCTCTAGATAAATGAGGTTATTTGCAGGTATGACGCACCTAACCCTGAAATAATGGTTTATTTTAGGTCTGAGTGCATCACACAGCTTATTTTAGAGGCTGCATCTGTCAGAATGAAACTGATGTGATGCAGAAATTTAAAAGATATCAAAAAAGCACTCTACACCTATAAATATGAGAATACAAAGAGAACATAAAACTAAAGCATAGATTTTCTTGGTGATGGAAAGGGGATAAAGTGACGAATTGAACTCCAAAGGGAATTGAGTAAAAAGAATGTAAAGCCATAGATGTAAGTTACTTTAAAAGTATCCCATAGATAAAGAGCTCCACCTGAGTATGAGAAGACTAAATGACAACTGAGAAGGTATAGCAATCCATGGAATCAATATAATTTATTTAACTGTTACAAATCAGTATCAATCTTTTGAGGATAAAAATGACTGACTCTCCATGCAAATTTCAAAATCACTTCTTTCTCAGCTTTGTGTTTTGAAAACCCATCCTTAAGAAAAGCTAAAGGAGATGAAAGAAATATTTTCATTCATTGTAAATTATCTAACTTACTTCTTACTCCTTCATTTGTGTGTGTGTGTGTGTGTGTGTGAAGAAACTAAATACTTATTTCTTCATTAATACTTTAATTAAGTATCCAGCTGGGGGAAAAGACCAGTTTTCTTTCTTTCTTTGTTTTCTTTTTTCTTTTCTCTTTCTTTCTTTCTTTCTTTCTTTCTTTCTTTCTTTCTTTCTTTCTTTCTTTCTTTCTTTCTTTCTTTCTTTTTTGTACCAGGGATTGAACCCAGGGGTTCCTAACCATTGAGACATATCCCAAGAGCTTTTTATTTATTTGTTTATTTTTAATTTTAAGACAAGGTCTTGCTAAATTGCTGAGGCTGGCTTTGAACTTGCAACCCGCCTGCCTCAGCCTCCCAAGTCACTGGGATTACAGGCCTGCATCACTGTGCTTTGCCAATCTACTTTCTTCTAAAACCACCAAGATTTCATTTGAGAATCCATTGTACTCAAGAATTGACAGAAAAACTACATAAGAGATATCATATTTTTATCATATCTATTAAGATTTCTCTATTTTAGGGACAGTTTGCTTCAACATAAGGCTCTGGTGCTCAGCTTGCTATTCTTTCCCTTTCTGCAGCTCTGTCTTTGATTCTATTTCCAAGGTGAACTGCAGTCATCTCTCCATATCCTCTGGTTCCACAATGAAAGATACAATTAAAAAATAATAATAATGAGTCTGTATTGTACGTGTAAAGACTCTTGTCATGACTTCCTAACAATATAGTATAACAACTATCTCTAGGAAATTTACATTATATTACACATTCTAAGTCATCTGGAGTTGATTTAAAGTATGAAAGGGCAGGCATAGATTATATGCCAATACTATGTCATTTTATATAAGAGACTTGAGCATTTACAGATTTTGGTATTCTTGGGGGTCCTGGAACCAATCCCCATGAACAGAGAAGGATGCCTGTATAGAAGGCAGACTGCCATTCATCAACCACTTTGGCACATAAAATTTGCCTACTTTAAAAAAAATTAAAATAAAATACTTTTATTGAAAGCAAAGTACTTATTTTGCATCTGTGAAAAATGTTGGAAACAGATTTACAAGTACCATCATTTTTCTTTTAGATATTAATTTGAGTTTTACAAAATATGTTTGTAAGTACATTTATGGTGAGTGTCTTCAGAAGAAAACAATTATATAAATATCAACTTGTATTATGCCAAAAAAAGAATAACAAAAAACATTTCATGTTTTTTTCCCTGATTATCCCACTAAAATATAAGGCTATTCCTGAAAACCAGGAACTAAAAAACCTAAGGTAGAAAAGACATGGGAAAATAATGAACATACAATAAAACTTATATATATTCAGCCTCAAAAACGATGATTATTAAATGTACTGAGCAAGATTTCTTATTTTAACATGCTTATATATTCTTTCTCAGCATTTCCCAGATACATCACTGAAAATCATAGCTAAATATATGCATATTAGGTGCATTTTCTATTTCTAATATGTACCATTTTCTTCTCTGAATACAAATGAAGCATTAACTCCATTGGGCAAAAATCTGCATCACAGGAAAATTTTTTCTTTGTTTAAAAAACCATTACATGTTCTGTTTTAAAAAGAAAGAAAAAAGCGTGTTCTGTGAAATAGTGTATAGTCTAGAGAAGGCCAATTTGTATTATAAGCCTCCTAGAATAATCAATATGGGGCCAATTACACATACTGAAATTAATGATCATAAAAGAGTTGAGCAAATATGCAGAGAATGATTGTGGAGAACTTCTTCTCTAGGAATATTAACTGGGGCAGAGGTAGATAGGGAAATTACAAACCTCAAATTCCTAGATTTTTAATGGATATGCAACATCAGATATTGTCCTCAGACATGCAGACTTGATTGTTCAGTGTCTTTAAAAACTGGATATTTCATATTGGGGTTGCTCTTTAAAAATAGGAACACTGGTTATAGTGATCTCCATCCTCTAAAACAGTGGTTCTCAAAGCACAGTCATAGGACCAGCCTCATCAGTTTACTTGTGAACTTGGAAGAAATGAAGATTCTGACTTCCTGCCAGATCTGCAGAATCGAAATTCTTGGGGACATGGCAGAGCAACTCTGTATTTTAACAAGCCTTCTAGATATCTTGGATGGATGCTAAAGTTGAAAACCACTCATTTATGGCCACCAAAGGCAGGGTTTGGGTTTTTTTTTTAATAACACAATGGTGTCCAGTTTTATGAAATGTTTTGATTTAGGAATTTATTGATATGATGTTTCTTTCCCTTTAGTCACGTAATAAAATGAACCATTGTAATACTATGATTCATATTGAAATCTGTATAAGACCTATATAATAAAATCCCTATTTCCTGGCATACAGCTCCTCATACTCTTGTCATCTACAAAGGGATGTCTTTCTTATGCTAATGAGATGACTGATGGATAGGAGCTCCTGGGTAGCCTTGGAATAGGTGCTGGTTGTCAGGGACCCAGCAATGTGATGAGAGGGTTGGGCCTTTCAGCATTACCCCCAGCCTCCCAGAAGGGGAGGGTGACTGAAGGTTTAGTCAATCACAAGAGCCAGTGGTATAGCCAATCATGCCTAAGGAAATGACTTCATAAGACCCCCTCCCAAAAAGATGGGGTTTGGAGAGCTTCCAGATGGCGGAACATGTGGAGGTGGCTGGGGGATGACAGACCCAGAGAGGGACATGTAAGTTTCACATTCCTTTCCACACGCCCTGCCCTGGGCATCTTCCATGAGACAATCCATCTCTCTCCTTCATGACAACCTTTATTCACCAACCAGTATCATAAATATTCTCCTGAGTTCCATGTGCTGCTCTACCAAATTAATTGAAGGCAAAGAAAGAATGGATTATGGGAACCTGATTTATAGCTGGTCAGACAGAAGCACAAGTCACAACCTGGGTCTTGCGATTTGTGTCTGAGTGGAAGCAGTCTTGTGGGGCTAAGCCCTCAACTTATGGACGCTGGTGCGAAATCCAGATGGGTAGTATCACAACTGAATTGAGTTGTAGGACAACCAGTTGGTGCTTGCTGGAGAACTGCCTGGCATGTGGAGAAGACTCCCCACACATCTGGTAACAGAAGCATTTGGAGTGAGTATTGAGTGTGTGAGAATTTTAAGAACACTGGTTTTTCCTTTTCCTCAGAATCATTTTATTGTACTATTGAACTATTCTTCCTACTGCTATGGTTTGAATGTGTACTCCAAAAAGTTCATGTGTTGGAAGCTTAATTGACAAATTCATTTGTCAGGGCCTTTTTTATGTTATGATTAGGCAAGGAGATTCTACCAGATGTCAGGGTACACTCTTGGACATCTGATCTTATGAAACCACTGAGCTAAATAAATGTCTATTGTTTATATATTGCCCATCCTGTGGTATTTTGTTATAGCAACAAAAAAAATAAACCAAGAGAGAACATTGATACAGAGTGAGGCTGTTGCTTTACAAATACCTGGAAATATGGAAACAGTTTTGAAACTGGAGAGATGCTGGAACAGTTTTTTAAAGTGTGTGCTAGAAAAACAACTTTTATTTTCATGAGTGAAGTGTTAAGGCAATTCTAGCAAGAGTTTCAGAAGAAAATATTAGGGAGTCGAGAACTTCTCAGAAATACCTTAAGTGGTCATGATCTACTGGTAGAAAGAAATATGGACAATAAAGACCATTCTGATGAATTCTCAGATTGAAATGAGGAATATATTATTGAAAACTGGAGTAAAGACCATCTATACTATAAATTGACAAATAAATTGGTTGCATTCTGTCCATTCCCTAGGGTCTCATGAGATGATGAAAAGTGGGATGAACAAGGATATCCAGAAGAAGAAATATCCAAGCAGTAAAGCACTTAAGACGTGGTGTGATTACTTTTAGTGAATACAGTAAGATAGAAGAGGAAAGGAATTATTTAAAGACAGGATTTATAATTAAAAGGGAAGCAGAAGGGAAGTAAAATTTTGGAAAATTCATACCCTGCCCATGAAAAGAATGAAAAACAGGGCAAGAGTGTAGCCAAGCAACCGTGAGCTAAAGAGATTAGTTCCTGCAGAAGAGAGCCAGGTGCTATACACCAGGACAAAGGGCAAAAGACCCTGAGAGCCTTTCAGAGATCTTTGGGGCCATCCTTTCACATTGGGGCCATCCTTTCACATTGCAGACTCAGAACTCCACAATGCAGATGATTTGAGAGGACAGGCCCCAGTCACAAGCTCACTGCCCACAGCTGCATCCTGCCCCTGATCCTCAAATCCATGAACCATGTGCCTTGGCCATCCAAATGTGGCTCAAGCAGCAACTGAGGTGCTACTTGACACTGCATGAGCCACTGCTCATGGGCAGACAGAAAACCCCAGTGGCATATATTTGGTAGTAATTTTTCAAGCACACAGAATTGGAGCTATGGACTCTTTCCCTCATTGCACGTTGGAAGTAGTTTATTTGTCTTGATTTCATGGACTGACAGATGAGACTTTGGACTTCTGAGTAGATGCGAACAGGTTAAGACTCTCATGACTGTTAGGATGGAAAAATGGTCCTTTACATGTGAGAAGAAAATGAATCCTGGAAACCAGAGGTAAAACCCTATAATTTGAGTATGTCTCCTAAAAGGCATGTGTTGGGAAATCAGTCACCAATGCAGACGTAGTGAGAGGTGATAGGATCTTTCAGAAGTAATTAGGTTGTTAAGTGGGATAAATGCCTTTCACATAAGTTTGAGTCAGATATCACAAGACAAGGTTGTTATAAAGCAAGTTTGAGAAGTTCTAGACTTCCTAATATTTTCTTCTGAACTCTTGCTTTTTCTCTTCCATGAATGCTTACTTACTCCTCTGCTTTTTATGGTGTGATGTATCACCAGGCCCTCATCAGAAGCTGAGCAGATGCCTATCTACTGCTCTCTTGAAGTTCCTATCCTCCAGAATAATAAGCCAAATAAACTTCTTTCACTTGTAAATTATCCAGATTCAGGTATTCTGTTATAGCAACTGAAAACAGACTAAATTTGTTATCATTTTTCTGATATAGATTTAGAAATTATGTTATGTTATTATTGTAATTATTACCATGTGAAATTCAAAATAAGTATATTATTTGACTATATAATATTTAAACACAAAGATAAACCAGGATGTATTTATTTAATTATGCCATAATTGGTATATTTTAGATGCTTCTGTTTATACTTATTAATAGCAATAAACCTTAAAATATTTCCTGTGTTTATTGGTCAGTTGATTCTCTTTCAATTTTTTTTTAGAGATGCAGTCTTACTATGTTGCCCAAACTGTATTACTATTATTTTTTTTTAGCATTGACTAAACGAATTCTTCATATTATTCAAATTAACCATTTTCTAACATATTCTATCATATTTATTGAAAGGATTTTTTCCATATTTTTAAGAAATAATGAAGTTATTACAGAATTATTTAGAAAAAGGTCTCACAATGAGCATGCTTTAGTTTGGAATGTACTATTTTGATTAAATGACTCCAATCTGATGTTTAAACTTTTTGTAAGAAGGATGAATAAAGATACATTGTTGCTTTTCATGAATAGAAGAAGGAACACTGTGATTTCTAATACAGTTAAATATCCTTTCAAGAAGTTTAACTATTCAGTAATAAGGCTGTTGATTTTTGGTTAATATCTACTTACTGTGAGTAGCAATTAATCCAAATGGTGCAAAAATAATACCTACGAGATAATTACTAATATATCAAATGTAAGCTCCTCTTAAAACCCTGAGTGTTTATAGTAATAGAAAATGTCATACTCATCACAGACAAAAGAAGTGGGTCAGGGACAATGGCTGAGAGTAAGAACTTAGAAGGTCAACACAAACCTGGAAATCAATTTTGAGAATTGGGTATAATACTGATGGCAGAGACTAATTGTTATCTCTGAATATCATTTTCCTTCTTCTTTCTTCAAGTGTTAGAATCACCCTCATCACAAGTAGCCACTTAGCTAAAAACTACCCAGACTTTTTTTAGAATTAGTTCTGCCCAGTGGGGTGTGTATGAGTGATGTATAGAACACCTGGGTCATGCCAGGAGAAAGAAGTTCTTTCCAATCACTTCTTCCTTTCCCCTACCTATAAACTGGAATGTGTGCTTCAAGCATATGAATGGAGACATTTCCCCAGGATGATCAAAAAAACATGGGAAGACATTCTTGAGAGGCTGGGTAACCTCACAGAGCAGAGCTTCACTATTCCTGCGGACCACTTACCAACTCAGATGTTTGTGAGAGATAAACAAATAAAACTATCTTTTTAAGGCAGTTATTTTGTATTATGCTGTGTGTTCCTCAAAGGCTCATATGTTGGAATCTTGGTCCCCAGAGTGGTGATAAGAGGTGGCAGGACCTTTAACAGGTAAGGTCCATGGAAAGTTCTTAGGTCAATTAGGGAACTGCCTTTGGAAAGGGTTCAGGTATTCCTCATGGGCTTATTGTTAGTTCTCCTGAAGGGCTTGTTATAGAAGCCTGAGCCTGGTCTCTCCCCATCTTTTTGCCTCACCATGTACCTACTCCCACACAGGAATCTACTTCTGTGGATTCTTAGTGGGGCCTGCCCTTATATGTCCAGGACTGTGAGTTAAGTGTCTTTTCTTTATAAAGTTAGTCTTTCTCAGATATTTCATTATAGTAATGAAAAATAGACTAACACAGTAGCCAAATCACAGTGCTTTGGTTTGAGCCAGTTCTTAAATGGATCCAAAAGTTAGTGGAGCAGCAAGGCTGATAAATCTGAAGTAGAAAAAATGAAAATTGATAACTGGTAAATGGAAAGCATTAAGCCACATATCCAGGCAATCAGTTTGAGATATTGTGTATTAGAGTTTTCAGGGAGACTAGGCTAGGGGTTAGAGAACATAAGCAGAGAAAAAAAGGGCTACCATAACATAAAAAAAAATAGAAGAAAAGCAAGACAGAGTGAAGACCATCAATAATTAATCAGAACACAAGTAGCTCATTTATTTTATTTATTTACTTTTGGTACTGGGTGATTGAACCCAGGGGTGCTTAACCACTGAAGTTCATTCCAGCCCCTGACCTTTTTTAATTTTTTTTATTTTGAGACAGGGTCTCATTAAGTTGTTTAAGGCCTCACTAATTTGCTGAGGCTGGCTTTGAACCTGTGATCCTCCTACCTCAGCTTCACCAGCCATGGGGATCACAGGCTTTTGCCACCACACCCAGCTTAAAAGGCACATTTTAAATACTGAGTACAGTGATGCACTCCTATAATCTCAGCTTCTTGGGAGGCTGGGGCAGGGAAAATCCTAAGTGCAAGGCCAGCCTGGGCAACTTCATGAGATTCTGTCTCCAAATAGAAATTATTTTAAAAAGGGCTGGGGATGTATCTCAAAGGCAGAATGCTCCTTGATTCAATCCCCAGTATTCCCCCTACCAAAAGGCTATTTCAAACAATAACCAACTGCAAACTGTACTGAGTTGGTCTGATTTTAAGGTAGTGTGTTATGGTTTGGATTTAGATTGTCCCCCATAGGCTCATGTGTTGAATATTTATTGAATACCAATGCAGTATTGGTGGAGTTTGGGGGAAGTGTCTGATCACAGGAGCCCTGCCAGTATCAGTGGACTTATTCATTGATAGCTGTATGGACTAGTGGAAGATGGAGAAGGCTGTGGGAGGTGGGAATTGGTTGAAGGCAGTGGTCCTTGGGGAGTAGGGGCATGAATTTGAGGACTATATCTTGCCCTGGTTCCCTTGTTCTTGGCTTCTATCTCTATCTCTGTCTCTCTGTTTTTCTGCTGCAACAAGTTGATCAGCTCTCCCCCACCGTGCCCTTCTGCCTTAATGTTTAGCCTTGCTTCAATACCAAAGCTATGCAGCCCGTCTATAAGAGATATCCAAGAAACTATGAGCCAAAGTAAATCTCTTCTCCTTTAAGGTATTTTTCACAGGAATTTTGGTCACAGCAACAAAAAGCTAACCCGAGAAGAAACACCAGATATGTCTTAATCTCGTTATCTGCCCCATAAATGTCTTAAATTTTTAAACAGAAGTCAATCTCCACTTTATATTTACCAAATTTCTCATATCACAGCAACAAGAACAAAAATGATTTTATATGACTTATAAGAATCTACTTATGAGACTAGTAAATCTTGATGTTTCTTTAAAGTACAATATAAATAGTGGCTTCTTCACACAGTAATGGGATATCATGAGAAGGATCATGTAAGCTGAGACTGTGTAAAGCAAAACTAACAATCAATGAGAAAAGCTGCAATTATCTTTAGCTTTCTAAAATCTTTGTTAAAACATGAAACACACTTTCTTGGTACTTTTAAATGGATAAAGAAATTAAAATAATAAAATTAGCATTATTTAATCAACATTAATTTAAGACATTAGAAATGTCACTCTTTGTAAAAATTTATCCAGAATAATTATTCTCATTATTTAACTTACGATATGAAGTGAGCATCATTTTTATACCTTGGCAAATTATCTTATTGCTTTTGAATTGGGGGTCAGGTTTCAAAATTTTATCCTTTGAACTTTCCATGTAATAAGCTATCTTTAAGAATTGCTTTAATGTGAAGCCATTTTGCCAATGTAAATTCTTCCAGGATAACTTCATCCTTCCATCACAACCACTTTTCCCATTATGTTGGTAAGTTCCTCTTCACTGAATTTGCCCCAGCTGCATGTCTCAGGCATCCAGAATGACAGCAGTGTCAATATTTCAACAACTGGCTATTTCCTCTGAACTCTATTTCCATTCTCTTCAAAATCTAACATTTGTTTGTTTGTTTGTTTGCTGCATCTTCATCCTTGTTAGCCAGTTTCTTCCTGACATTATCCTTTTTTCTAAAGCATCATGTGGTTTTATCCCTTGGCAAAAATACAACACAACTACACACTTTGTTATCCGTGAGTAGACTGAATGACACTTGTACAGCTACCCATAGTGCCAGTAGTCAACACACTTTAGAACTGATGTGGTTGGTCATGTGCTAGTTATAGAGTTACTGGTGAACTGCAGAGCTATCAGGACAGTCTATTCTATATGCAGTTACACATGGTTAATATGCAATGGTAAATATAGTTTTAGCCATGTTTTTGGAGACAGGCTTTATTTAACTAAATCATGGCACAGGAATTCATACATATCAGAACCATGCATAATGAGGACTACCTATATTTGTTGTTGTGATTCCAGACATACACAAAATGTAGAATTCAAGAACTATAAAAAGTGTACCATATAAAATTATTTTCCCCCTATTCCAGTCTTTCAGATACTTACTACTCAGATCCATTCTTATAGTCTGCTTCTCTAGACATGTAAGACACAATCTTCATGTAGGCAAACATGTAATGTATATTATATTAATATATAATAGAATAACATATAATGCATATACACGATAGCACTCACACTGTTCAAAACCTACCTTTTCATGACTTAGGTTATCTTTGAGATCATTCTACTTGATACTTGTCTGATTCTTATATTTTTTATAGCTGCATAAAATACATAGTTTATTTGAAGAGACAAATTATAATTTAGTTAGACAAATTATTGGTGAAGAATATTTACATTATTTCCATCTTAAATTAAAATTTAGATATAAAAATATTATATGTCAATTCCTGTGTGTGCAAGTATATCTTCAGTATAAAATTCCAGAAAAGGAATTGTTAGGTCACACAGTGAGTACATTTTAACACAATAAATTTAACCACACACCAGCAAAGTATAAAATATTTCTGTTCCAGCTCTGACCAATATATTTTATTACCAAACATTTCTTTCATATATTTGCAAATCTAATAGGCAAAGATTGTTTATAAGAGCTTTTAAATTTTTTTCTTGTGAAAATAAATAAATAAATAAATTTTTTTCTTACCATGGCTGAACTTGGGCATATTTTTATATATTTTGGGAAAATTTACATTTTATTTTCTCAAAAACTTGTGCATCCCTTTTACTATTTTATGAGTTCTTTATTGGCTTGCAGAGCTTTTGTATATTAAGAGATATCTATTTTTCCTGTGATATGAATTGAAAATATTCCTCCAATATTTGTTACTTACCTTTTGAATTTTGTACAGTTAGTTTTTGTTATAGTAAAGCTATATGGTGAAATTATCAAAATATTTTTCTTGTATTACTCTTGGAATTTGGGTCTTAATTAAAGAGAAATTCCCTACTCCATGATAATTTTTAAGAATTATCTTCTGGTTTATTCTTATTCTTTTACATTTTCTTTTATGACATGCAGATTATTGATTTATATAAATTTTTATTTTATATTAAATATGAAGTATTAAATTCAAATTCCCTAATTAAGCTCTCCAGTGTGGACTTCTGCAGATGCATTTGTCTGACCTACACCTCCCTCCTATCCATAATCAGATTTAATCAACAATAGTGTTGGACTATATAAATTAACCCTAGTTGATTAGTACTTAATGGAAGACATTAGAAGCTAATTATGTGTTGATCCTAACCAATAGATTTAGACAGGAAACGTGTGTGTGTATGAATGTATGTGTGTGTGTATACATTTATTTATACTCCGCTTAACTCATTAATTATGTCATTTGGCTTCCTTGCTAGGTTTCTTAAAACTGCATCATTGATGTCCTGTGCTCTTATTTCTCTATAGAGAGCATTTGTGTTTGATGTTAAATCTTCCTTGACTTTTTGGAATGGGAAGTCACCACCTTTGGTCAGTTTCCTGCCACCTCCTACTGACTGCCAATTATATGGGATCTTTACTTGAGACACAGGGGACATTACCCTCCTTTTCTCCAATGCCATTGTGTCTCCATAAATCCATAAGCAGCAGAAATGAGTGTGACAAAAATATATATATACATATACCCTAAAGGCCAACTGTATAAAATTGTCTTTTCTTTTAATTGCCACTGTATGAAAAAATAAAATCCAGAATCTCTTGTCTGTTAACTATGTCATCAAGTTTCCTGCCTCACTATTTTCAGATATGAATTTACAGTATTTCTTGTGCCTTTTCCTTTGCATGAATATTTTCTTTCCTAATTTTTGTGCCATATTCCCCCCTTATTTTTAAAAATCCTGTTTCTCAAACTGAAAATCCCATTCTAGCTCAGAAAACTAAAAACAATTCAACAGATGTTCCATGCATCACTGTATGTTTTCTCTTTCTACACAAGAAAAGAAAATTGGCTAAGTGAGCCTCTGTTGATCTACACTTGATGCTACCACCATTGACGCCTTCCTCAGAGTAAACTTTCCTGTCAGTCAGCCCCATTTATGTAAACCAGCTGTCTTGAAGATACTAAATTATTTCATTCCATGTCTCTTTTATATGCATTTTCTATCTGGTCAAACTTTGCAATGGTTGTTCTGTTCTTTTTTAGTGTAAATGTCTAAAAATATTGTCACTGGACTTTTTTTTTTTAACATTGATCATTGGAAGCTTTTTCAGTTTTTCTTTTACACTGTACAGTATTTTCTCCTAATATTTTTCCCAGATCTTTGACTTTTCTGAAAGATAAAAGTTCCTGACTCAGAATTTTGCCACTGTTGGAAAAATTTGATAATAGTATTTATAATTCTGTCACAAATGAGTACACTATAAGCAATCTGAGAATAGTATTTATTTTAGGACATCTTTTTTTTTAATTTTTTATTGTTGGTTGTTCAAAACATTACATAGTTCTTGATATATCATATTTCACACTTTGATTCAAGTGGGTTATGAACTCCCATTTTTACCCCATATACAGATTGCAGAATCACATCAGTTACACATCCATTGATTTACATATTGCCATACTAGTGTCTGTTGTGTTCTGCTGCCTTTCCTATCCTCTACTATCCCCCCCTCCTCTCCCCTCCCCTCCCCTCTTCTCTCTCTACCCCATCTACTGTCATTCATTTGTCCCCCATGTATTATTTTTCCCTTTCCCCTCACTTCCTCTTGTATGTACTTTTGTATAACCCTGAGGGTCTCCTTCCATTTCCATGCAATTTCCCTTCTCTCTCCCTTTCCCTCCCACCTCTCATCCCTGT